>NC_073305.1:23897158-24206289 GCF_027595985.1 Sorex araneus
AATAGGTTATTTTGAGATAAAAAGGAAAATATGAATGCAGTCAGCATAGCATATTCCTTAAGGGAGTTGTGTTTAGGATACAAAATTATTAGTTTCTTGTCAATGATTTATTGTAAATGAAAAGAATATGCAGAAAAATCAATTTTAAGAGTGGAGTGGGGGAGTTACAGTAGTGTAGGTAAAAGTTAAATATCTAGGAAGCAGGGAGAGTTTCCGAGGACTGGAGTTCGTCCCCAATACCATACACTCTCCCATACACCACGCCAGGACTAACCACCAAATACTTGGCTGTGACTGGCTCATAGAGGTCTCCTTCTCTGGACAGATGCCAAAGACTGGCTGCCAGCAAGCACAAAAAGCTTCTCCCTTTGATAGAAACTGAAATTGTGATTCAATTCATATTTCCAGTGGGACAGACTAAAGCCAGTCTCCACCTGCTCAGGCTCACTTTCCTCCTATCCTCCTCTTCTCCTCTTCTAAAAACCAACCCTACCAAGTAAATCACCTCTAGCTGTAAATATACACGCAATGGAATACTAAGTAGCTACATTCAAAGAGTTGAAATCCTGCCATGAGCAATAACATGGATGGAACAAGAGGCTATTATGCTAAGTGAAGTAAATCAGACAGAGAAAGAGAGACTATGATTTTACTCATATGTGACCCATTAAGAGACTAACAAGGGGGCTGGTGAGATGACTCAAAGCGCTGGAGCACATGCTTTGCATGCAGGAGCTGTCAGCTCTATCCCCAGCATTGCAGTGTCCCCTAAATACCACCAGGACAGGAATAGCCCCTGGAGTGTCCCTGGGTGAGATGCCAGAACAGAAACAAGCCAAAAAAGAGAAAGAAACCAGGGAACTAAATTAGTGGTTTCTGACTACCGACCTGTCCTCAGGCCACAACCAGTCTACAGGTATTGAAAGGTGGAAGAATGCTGAACTTGAACTAAATACAACAAAAGAAATATTTTAGGTTATAAGAATATAATGGTGATTGCCAGAAGGGTAGGGCAAGAAGATTGGTAAATTGGGTGAGAGGGATCAACTGCATGGTGTTAGGCAAACTAGAATTCAGATGAACTTAACGTAGTAAATATAGGGGCCAGAGAGAGAGAGCACACAGTGGATAAGGGGGAAAGTCTCCCAGATCTTGCCAGGAATGATTCCCAAGTGCAGAGGCAGGAGAAAGCCATGAGTACTGCTGAGTATGGCCCAAGAACAAATAAAAACCAAAAAAAAGGTACTAAATATAGATGTTGGTTGCAAAAGTTGTATACACAGTCTAAGCTGTGTATACAATTAGATAATTACTTGTAACATAAACTTACAAGAAATCACTATTACTGCAATTAAAGAAAAATCTTTATAAGAATCTTCTCTAGAGAGCTGGACTTTAGACTTGATTTCAACATTAGACATTCTGGGTTTGTTGCTGGGTTCTTCCAAATAGCTAAGTAACCTTAGTAAGGAGCTAACCTCTCTGTGCTTCTGTTTCTGGATATATTCAGTGGAGCTAATAAGGCCCATTTGGTAGGGATGAACAAAAACCACAGTGTAGAAGCCCTGAGTGCAACCCCAGAGCTTCCTTTGAACTTCCCCTGACTTACCTTGGGCCCCAGGCATGTTTTCCTGTTGTCTGTTTTCTTTGTAGGAACCCCACATGTTCCTAACACAAGGAGATTTCATCTAGGACTGAAGTCAAGGATATTTTTTTCCTCAAGTGCTAAAATGCTTGGCAAAATGCTAAGTGAAGACATAAAGCATAAAGAGCCCTAATTATACACCAGAGAGTATAAGAAGTCTGGGGAGCATGTATTTGAGTTCAAAGGCCAGGAGAGGTGGGAAAAGCCGATACTTTCTTGGGATTTTCTCACGCAGTCAGGCACTGTTAATGTGAAGACCCTGAAGACCCTGGAAACTGCTATTTGGTCTCTCCAAACCCTCAGAGGCAGGAAAGGGTAAGGGAGAATGAACACTGTTGCCTCTGGTTTGTTTTCACCCAGAGTTCCTTTCTTTTGCCTGCCCAAACCCATGGCCAAGTTCATTTACCTAGCATTTACCACCACCAGACATTAGCTGTCAATATGCTCTGTTTACTGCACACAGTAGATCCTTTAAAAAGTAGGAATGCTCTTAGAGTCTTAAAGTTTTTGTTTTATTTAAGTTTATTCATTTTGTGTATGTATCACATCAGAGTGAAATCATACTGTGTCAATCCTTCTGACTTATTTTCACTTAGTATAATAATAGTCTGTAGTGCCACCCATGCTCTTGCAAAAATCACTTTGGAGTCATGCAATTCTCAGACGTTGTTGTGAGAGGTAAGTGGAACAAGAACTTTAGAAGTCTATTTGGCCATGTCTAATAAAACTGAACTTACTGGGGTTGAGGCAATGGCTCAAAGGGCTGGAGTGCATACTTTGTATGCCAGAATTCTGGGTTTAATTTGCAGCGTTGCATGGTACTGGAGCAGCACCAGGAGTGTTTCTTTAGCACCGTGCTGGGACAGCCCCTGAGCCATGCCAGGTGTGCCCCCACCTCCAGTAACAGAAAACTGAATATGTGTCATCTTATGTTCCAATTTCATTTCCAGGCATTCATTCCTATAAATGCAAATATGCTCCTCCCCCTAAGAGGCATGTATATCGACACTGAAATTTTCTGTAATCACCATAGAACTGGAAGCTACCTAAAATTTCATCACAAACAGATTAAACAATCAGGGGCTTATTCACAAAAGGGAAAGAGTATCTTTAGCCCTCAGGCCTCCCCGCTCACACAATGACATGATGATGAGTAAAAGAAATCAGATGCAACACTTTCTGCAGGATTCCAGACGGAACTCACCATGCTGTTCAAAGTCAGGAGAACAAGTGATGGGTGGATGGAGGCTGAAAGTAGCTAAAGGGGATGGGCTATGGGGATGCGGGTCGGCTTCTATTTCTTGGTCTGGTGTGGGTTACGCAGACCTCTGAAGTTGTGAACTTTCATCTAACTGTGCAATAGACACATCTGTTTAACTTTTTTATTTATTTCAATTCTTTTTTTTTTGTATACTGACCTATGAGTATTTACAAAGGCAGAATGTTCCTTCATAGTTTGAAATTTCAAAGGTTCTAGCTTCATACTGTGAGAAGTCACCAATCTTTGCACTAAAGTGCCAACTCACCCCTAAAAAGACCCTTTTACCCACCCCTTCCACTCCTTGCTTTTGGTAACCATCCTCATTTTCACTCAATGAATCTAGGAGTTAACTTTGCTTCCTGCCAGCTCAGTTTCTGAAGTTATTCCGATTCCACGTATGAGTGAAACCATCCTGTCATTGTCTTTCACTTCCTTATTTATTTCACTTAGCATATTCACAGAAAGTACCACCCATTTTGTCCCCCAAATGTTGATGTTTCACTTTTTTTTCTTAAATTATTGCCAGAGTAGTATTGAGTATTTCGACTGCAATGTCTTTATTTGATACAATTTGCATTGAAACAATTGCATGAATTTTGCTCAGATAAGTGCGGCAGAGGGATAGAACCCTGCCAGGACACACTCCCTAGAAGGGAGATGGGACTCACAAGCCCTGGGTGCCCCTCAGTGCCAAGTTTCTGCATAACTGCCACCTGGTCAGGCACTGGGAGAGTGGCAGGGAGGAAGATGGAGCGCAGGTGTGTGTGTGTGTGTGTGTGTGTGTGTGTGTGTGTGTGTGTGTGTCTAGGAACTCAGAACTCCAGATTTTGTGTGTATGTGTGTGCGTGTTTGTGTGTGTGTGCGCACGCGCACCCGCGCGCGCCCGTGTGTGTCACTAGGAACTCAGTACTCCAGATTCTTCCTCGGGCCCTAAAGACACTTCTCTGAGTCTGAGGCACCCACCAGTTCTGGACCACCCGGCCTGGGCTGCTCTGGGGTGTCGGAGGTTCCTGTCGGCGCTAGTCCCCGCAGCCGTCTGCCTGTCCCTGAGTGACCCGGGCGGAAGGGCGGGCCGGGCCGGGCCGGGCCGGTGAGCTGGAGGGCGACAGGGCTGGGCGCAGGGGCGGGTTCCCCAGGAGCCCCAGAATCCACAGCCACAGCCGGTAGGAGTGCGGCTCCCTGGGACTCCTGAGCTAGGAGGAGAGAAAGCTCCCCTTGCCGTCCTGGAGCCAGGGGGGCTGAGATGATGGAGCCCTAGACCAGAGTGCATAGCTCGGGACCGGTGGCTGGAGTGGGGGCGGTTCCAGTGACCCCTGCGTTAGGAAGAAGGGTTGAGAGAGGGACCTGGGGGTGCGTATTGAAAACAGTTCGTTCCCGCCCGCGAGGATCTTTTGGGTCCGGTCGCCCGACGTTGCTTTAATGCTCCGGGTGCGAGAGGGGAGTCTACGCAGCACCAGGCGATTCGATGTTTTCCGGAGGCCTGGCCTCGCCTGTGCCCACCCCTACCCGGGAGAACCCCCGTGTACCCACAGCCCAGGGGCTTCGGCCGGCAGAGGGAGCCGCACCTCGGGTCCGACCGGGCTCTGCAGGCTGAGGGCTCAGGCTGGGACCAGTTTGATGGATGCGGTGGGCGAAGGGAGGTGAGCGTGGAGCGCATTGGCGGGAAGGGGGTGCCGGAGCGAGTAACTGAAACAGCAGCACAGACCAAATTTTTGGAAACACAAAGGACTCCCTTTCTCTTGCCCTTGCCCCAGCCCATGCCCCAGCTTTGCTGTCCTTCTCCACCCTCCACTCCACTAACCCTCCACTCGCTCCTGGGTTCAAAGGCCTGATGGTGCCCGCTGGTGACTGATGTTGCTCCAAACTTGACTCTTTTGTGGGGAAGAGATGAGGTAGGGTGAGAGTGTTTGGGCCACACGCTTCACGCTTCAGTGGCTCAGGGGTTATTCCTGAGTGTGCCCTAAAGAACACCCTGGCGGTTTTCTTGGGGACCTTAAGTGGTGCCAAGCGCATTAACCTCCTGTACTTGCCCCAAACTTTAGACTTGAAGGAAGGATCAGATGCCCACTTGATGTCTCAATTATACAGAGGAGCAAATAGTATTTTGAGTTTTTAATTTTCCTTAAGTGATTTTAATTTTCCTCGGGGCAGTCAGTTATAAATGCATGCAAACAAGAACTGAAAAAGCAGCGCAGAGCAAACTGGTTGGAGACGTGGGTGGCAGGAGGGCCACAGAAAAAGCCTGTCCTAGGGATTTTCTCAAAGCTTGTTGCAGCTAGTTCTCAAAAACTAGTAACCTATAAGCATTGTTTGCAGGGGTAAGGGATTTAACCAATATCTATCTTCCCTGTTGTAACCCATTTCCTTTACTTGATGCTATTTTTACATGACTAAAGAAAGTAATCCTCTGCTTTTATTATATACTCAGATTTCCCCCTTAATTATAGGTTAAAAAATGCAAAATGGAAAGAGAGCACTGTCTAGAAGCTATTATAATAATAGTATTAAAATAATGAATAGTATAAAAAGAAGCGTGCTAGGCTGACTTTTGGGAGACCTGGAACCTTTCTCTGCCACGTATTTGCTAGCCCCGTTTTCTGCCCCTATTTCTTCAGTAAAGGAAGATTTTCTCAAAATATTTTACATTTGAATCAAATCAAATATTTCCAGTGGGTGTACAGCTCCAAACCCTGACTGCTTGATGTTGAGGAATAGATACTTGAACTTACAATGTTCCCTTACCCTAAATCTCTTTTATCCTTTCCTACAGCTCAAATACAGTATTGACATCTGGCAGGCTTGCTGTTCAGCTTGTACCATTTACAAACAGTAAGGTTTCTGTGGAAAGGAGGGTAGAATGGTTACAGGATTTCTTGGACCAGAGAATCTCACACTTCTCTTTCCACATTCACTCTCATTAGCACACAACTTTAAAAGTTGGCTTGGACACAGCAACACTTTCACACATTCTCACTAAAATCCATGTTAATCTTTCCCATGAGATGCGATTCAATGAAGTTGACATTCTAATAAAATACTAGGGAAGACACAATCACAGCTTCCTGTGATGCATAATTAAAATAGCACTATGCTGTTGTTTAAACCTCAGATAATGGTTTTCTACTTATTGTTGGTTATGAAGTTGCAGGGCTTTGCCGGATGTTGATAGAACATTGTAAAACTATTAAAAAATGTTTTAAAGTAAAGTAGGTTGTGATCTAGGATTGCTATTACTAGGGATATACTAAAACCTAAGAAGAGGCTTTCAGACTGGTTTCGGGAAGATACTTCATTTAATCGACCTGTCTTCTAATTAGCAATTTTTGATGATAACTGAGTGAATCCCTTCTGCTATTTTTACATGCTTTACACAAATATTCATGGTCCTGGAGGTCATCTAAATCTACCATAAGATCACATACTATCTATGCCAGAGAGCTTGAATCCCTACATATCTTTTTAAGCTTACAGTTGCTAAGTGCTTGATACTCTCGGTTATTTACGTATAGTCAATCTGAATGATCACCAGAAGATTTTTTTTCCCCTGTGGTCAAGAAAAATTTTTTAAAATTTTTGTTTGAAACACTTCTTGGTGCCCAGGCCAGTGAAATTAGGGTGTCTGACCCAGGAAATGCATGGCACTAGAATCCTAAGGTGGGGGGGCATTGTAAGCATCTGAGCAGCATGTCACATTTAGGCAGATGAAACAAGAGAGTGAGTACTTACAACTTAATACTGGAACTAAACAGGAAAGAATCCAAGTGCTGACTTTAACACTCAAGGAAATCCATGCATATTTCTGTTAGGATTCTTGAGATATAAAAATGATACTCCTTATTTTCCTTTCCTTTCTCTTTAGAATTTCAGTAAAACACAGAAACATGGCACACCACTTTGGTTGTTAAGAAAAATGAGGTATAGGAGAGAAGTAAGGTCTATAGGAGCTGGGTAGAATAAATAAAACTGGAAGAAAAATTCTACTCAAGAGAGAAACTACATGGAGATGTAAAGACACAAGGCTAAGCAAGACCTGTAAATTTTTGCAAGTATCTTACTTCTTTTATAGTGAGAACTACTGGCTGCCCAGCCAAGAGAATTTTAAATGTCAATCCTGGTTCTTTACCATGTTGATTTAACTAGTCAAGGTCGGCTGCAGTAACAAACAGACTGCAGATAAATTATGACACAAAGAGCAGCCTCTGGAAGTTGTTTCTGGTTAGACTGTAGTGATGGGTGTATTCTTTCAGGAGGTTTTCCAGAAGCCTATCAGTTCTTATCTGTGGTTCTTCTGTGCTGTGGGGGTCCATCATTTTTTTCCCTCTGGGTGAATGGGGAAAACAAGGTGTCAGAGGTAGAAACTTCTAAGAAGTTTGAAGGAACAGCTGTGCCTCTCAGTTGGCAGGCCATGTGCATCCACTTCCCTGCTAGAATACACAAGCTGGCTGAATGGCAGAGAAGGAAGGACATGGACCTGTCCTGGACAACAAGCAACCTGGGTCTACCCATCCAGTTATTCTCAATATGGTAGTCCTAGGAGCTCTATGTATGTGCTAAATATTTCTGTACATTTCCCCCCACTTAGTCATCACAATCACTGTGAGATTAAATCTATTCCCACACACGGACATGAGTGTGGTTTGAAGAGGCTAAAAACTTGCATAAAACAGAGCCACAAAGGAAGACTAGTGCTCACACTTGAAACGTGTGGCATTTCTGAAGGGTTAGGATTCTTCTCTAAGCCTAGAGAATTGGCATGGACAGAGCGACAGAGACAGCTGCTTCCCAAGCTAGTATGTTCACCAGCTTTACAGAGAATTGCTCCTTCTTCCTCCATTGCCAAGCCTCCCTTTGGAGAGGGTGGTAGAAGATTTAGAAGAGTGTGATGATTAAATCACCTTAAATCTGCTTTAAAATCTCTCCATTTTCAAAAGGTTTCTGTTTCCAACAATGCCCGACTCTGTGAGAGACACTAGCCTCTTTTCAGAGCCAGCAGCGTAACAGAATGCAACTTCTAACAGGCTGGCTGGCATGGTAAGGCAGCAATTGTATTTAAATTTCAGGATCAGTAACACTAACTGCAACCTC
Organism: Sorex araneus; assembly: GCF_027595985.1. Taxonomy (NCBI): domain Eukaryota; kingdom Metazoa; phylum Chordata; class Mammalia; order Eulipotyphla; family Soricidae; genus Sorex; species Sorex araneus. The sequence goes on from NC_073305.1 coordinate 23,905,150, forward strand.
AGGAAAGGGTATCAGGACCCATTTTCACTCCTTCAACCACCCTGAGGGATAGAAGTGGAAAGTTTCATGTGACAGAATTTATTTTTGAAACTGGAAATTTTCCTTTCTGAAAATTTAGGCAGACTTACAGGGCTTTATGATTGAACCAATATAGCAGTGAATTTCTGAAGTGACATGGTGGCGCTGCTTGTGGTTTCATTAAGTTCACCTACACTGAAATTTAGTAGGTAGAAGAGTTCAGATCTAAATGTTGTTATAGAGCAAGTGTGTTTTGAGCCCATTAAACTTTAAATTTTAGGTTTTTTTCAATTTATGATGACTAGTGACATGTAAACAATTTCTTTTACAGTGATGCTGTACTCTGCAAGAAAAAAAAAGCAGGGTTTGAAAATGTGCGTAGGTGCAGGAAGGTAGAACACATCCATGTTTAACCAAGCCAACATTGGAAAAATATGAAGTTAAAAATCCTTTCAAACAAAGTCAATATGTATTCAAATGTATCCATAAACTCTAAAAGACGATTGATAGAGATTGGAGAAAGGGGATCAGAAGTGTTATTTAAAGCGATTTTCTAAACTTCCCCATGGAGCTCTGTTTATCCTGACCTGGCAAGGCTGCTGCATTTCAATTCAGGGCTTCTTTTGCATACAGGAGTACAGACTTGCTGAGCTGAGCCAAATCTGTCTATCCAATTACTGGGTAAGAGAGCTGACTGTAGCTTTAGGCAAAACCCGTAATCTGTAAAAACTCTATAGTATCAGTGACAGCCTAATGAAAGGGAAGAACCAATACAGTGTATATGTTACTTGAGTGATACAGCAGATGCAAAGTTTGCTCTACAAATAACCCACTTCAAATCGAACACCAGAGAGCTATGACTATACAGGGCCCTGACAAAATATCATTTGATATGTCTCCAATAACTCTTGTAAAAAATAGAACGGTTTACAAACAGAACAAAGCTTCTGACATGAATCACAGCTCTCAGGACTGAGTACCAGTTTCAATGCTTTCTTTTTTTTCTTTTTTTTTTTTTTGCTGTTGTTAAATCTTTAATAGATTCTGATTTAGCTTCTTTAAAAGAATCTGATTTCACTTCTCGTATTAACTGTTGTCACATCTTGGTCTTGGTTCATCAAACGGTGTTTGCTCAAATTTGTTGTTTGTTAAAAGAGTGATTCATGGGTAATATGTGATAACATTTCATTGCGTATAAGTCAGTGATGATTTTAATGTTAGATTAGAAATTAATCTCCATAAAAATGTAATGCTGAATAAGAGAAGCTATATAACCAAAAATGTACACATGACATACCATTTATATAAAATACAGACCAATAGAAAGGTAGATCTAGTTGAAGTGAGGGAAAGGAATATCTTTGAGAGAAGGCACAACATAGGAGGTAAGATTAGGTGGTCTTTTGAGGTACCGATAATGCTCTCTTTGTGGGCCTGGGTTCTTGTTACACCTTCACCTTGTTACAAAACTATGTTCATTGTTCATTTTCCAGTTTATTGTGAACTTAATAGCAAAAAATTCTACAATACTCTCTAATTTATGTACTTTTGAGCGTATGTATAATAAGCCAGTTTAAAAAAGTTAAAAATGCTAATCTGTATCATGTTACTTTAGTGTTCTATGAAAACGGGAATTGATAAATATAAGCATGAGGACGGTATTTTTGAGCCTTCAGTATGTATTTGTAGTCACAACTACAGCACTAATTAAACAGAATCACCTTCTCCCCTCCCCCCCCCCCGTCATAGTATTCAAACCCAGGAGTCTCAAATATAAATATATGAGTCACTGAGCCACATTCCAGGTTGTTAAACAGAATTGCTTTAAAGAAATTGAGATTTCTTCCCCTTTCACTTTAAAAAATGGTTCCATTATCCATGGAAAAGCAAAGGTTTAATCTATATTGCATTTTACATATAGTAGGAAAATGAATATTTTTTTCCTTAAGCATGGACATACAGGCAAGAACAAGATTAAGGCAGGGTATACCCAAGAAGATATTTTCATTTAGTTTATCAGTATATCTTTTAAGAAACCTAAAACCTTGGTAAGTTAGGTTTTGCTGGCCCCAGCATTTTCAGTGGTAATGAAGTTTCATGGTCATTATCCTAACCATCTGGTAATCAATACCTGGGATATCTACTTCAGTAGAAATAAAACCCTTGGTAAAAATGTTTCCATTTATAGTGTTGTGGGGTTTTCTTTTTTTGGGGGGTAGAGATAGAAGCAGATAAAAGATAATTTAGTAAATGTATGTTTCTGTGCTCCATTACCCAAACTGTTTTTAATAGATAATGGATTAACTTAATTTCTATTTGTTTTAGTTTCTTTAAAATAACAGTAAGAAATTCCATGTGAATTTTACCTCATTGTGTAGTAGCAAGGCAAATGATTTAGTTTTTAATTTTTTATTCATTCCACCAATGTTTATTGAAGGCTTTCTCTCTGTCATGCCAAGGGGAAGTAGTATGCAGGAAATGTGGATTTTTTGGTCTCCAGTTTTTGGTCTAAGAAGAATATTTAATTATTCATGCAAGAGACTTAAAAAAAGTGTGCCAAGCTGTGTTCTAGGAGGGAGACATAGTAAAATCCCTTCTTTTGTGGTGGGATTAGTCGTCTACTAGATGAATACAAATATGCATAATGTTTGAAGAAGTTCTTTACATTTGAAGTGTGTTCCTGGTGAACACCATATACTAGGATCTTGATTTTAAGTTTTAAATTTGGTCTAGCATTTTTTGTCTTTTGATTGGAGTGTTTAGTACAATTATACTTTTCATTTCCTATAAATCAGGATATTCTCCTACACAATCACAATAGCAACATCAAAATCCGGAAATTAATGTTGATTTATTACCTCCACCTAATCTCCAATCTTCAGTCAAGTTGTGCCAGTGGTCCAACAATATCCTTTTTTTAAAAATTTATTTTATTATATTGAATCACCATGAAAAAAAGTACAAAGCTTTCAGGTTTAAGTCTCAGTCATATAATGATTGAACCCCCATCCCTTCACCAGTGCACATGTTCCACCACCAAGAACCCCATATACCCCCCTCCCACCCAGCCCCCACCTAAGTAGCTAATGATCTTCATTTTATTCTCTCTATACTTTTTTTTTTTTGCTTAATGGGTCACACTCGGCAATGCACAGGGGTTACTCCTGGCTCATACACTCAGGAGTTACTCCCGGAGGTGCTTGGGAGACCATATGGGATGCTGGGAATCGAACTCGTGTCAGTCATGTGCAAGGCAAACGCCCAACCCGCTGTGCTATTGCTCCAGCCCCACATCTCTCTATACTTTTAATACATTCAATATTTCAATAGAGAACTCACTATTATTGTTTGGAATTTTCCCCCAACAATCAGGCCTGCTGAAAAGGCATCATTTAATAATTTCTTTTCATTGCTGAACATGAAGATTCTATGAGCTTGCGCCGCTGCGGCAGTGGCCATGGGGTTTTGGCTTTCTGATATTTTAGTTCAGTTCACAGTCTAGATGCATTTCTATAAGAAGCTGCTCTGGGTGCCAAAATGGGTTAGAAGACCTCTTGGATCATAGTCTTTAGGAGCAGAGGGTCTCCAACAATATCCTTTATATGGAGGGAAAATATCACCTGTAGCATTTTGTTTTCGTGTTTCTTTAGTCTGGAACATTTCTTCAGTCTGTCCTTGATTTCCATGACCTTGACTTTTGAAGAGTTTTGTAGAATTGCCCTATTTTTTTAAACTTAATTTTATTTTTATAACATTGTTCATAATAATTCATTACATTTAATATTCAAACACCAATCCCCTCACCATTGCACCTTACCACCACCATATTTTGAATGTTTCCACCCCAAATCCCAAACTGTGACCCCTAAAGCAGAACCAAAACAATTAATGTTTATTGCTTATTATGAATAATCCACCAAAAATGGTAAAATAAAGTTTTCTTGAGGAAAGTGTGTGAATATTGTTGCATTTCATCCTGGAGCCATTAAGCCCTTGTATAAGAGATTACTAACACGTTAGTTAAACCCCATCAAATGTGGTATGCTATTCTTGGCACCAGTGGTGTAAAGTATAAGAGGTCGCACTCCAGGACTCCAAAATTTTAGAATATAGCAGATTCACTCATGGGTGAGGCTCATTTGGGCCTGTGGAGAGTGGTCATGAGCATGGCAGTGATTGAGTTCTGGAGGTTTTTGACTGTCTGGGCTCTGTTGAGATGGGAAGGTAAACTCACCCACCCCACTCCGAGTTGCCCAGGTGAACACAGCCTGGTGTGGGGTCTGGAGGCATCTATGCCAAATTGTCCTAATTTTTCTCTGATGGTCTCTCACATAGACCGCACATCTTTGGTAAGAATACTGTAAGCATTGTACCGTGGTTCTATTGTATATTATCATTTGTGTTTGTGCCATGATTGACAATGTTCACATAGCACTGTCATAGCACTGTCATCCCATTGTTCATTGATTTACTCGAGTAGGCACCAGTAACGTCTCCATTGTGAGACTTGTTGTTACTGTTTTTGGAATATCGAATACCCCATGGGTAGGTTTCCAGGCTCTGCCATGCAGACGCAATACTCTCAATAGCTTGCTTGCCAGGCTTTCCAGGAGGGACGGAGGAATTGACCCGGGTCTGTCACGTGCAAGGCAAATGCCCTACTGGCTGTGCTATCGCTCCAGTTCACATAGGTCACTTAATTAAGAGGGTATCTTCCAGGGTTTTCTAACATAATTTATTCTCCTTCCAATTAATAAAAATTTCAGGAGAGTTAATTTTCATCTCTGGGCCATATCTGGTGGTGCTCAGGAGTTTTACTCCTGACTCTGCACTTAGGAATCACTCCTGGTGGGCTTGGGGGACCATATGGGATCTGGGGATTGAACTTGGGTCAGCCCCATGAAAGACAAGCACTTGACCTGATATGCTAGTCTCCAGCCCTGGAGAATGAATTTCAGTCTAAGAAAATAGTATTTCAGAACTCTAGAATTGATTAACTAATTTATATTGTTGTGGATGAATTTTTACCAATAGATTATAATAAATGACTGGTAGGATCCATTCTGCTGCACCAAATTATTTTACTATCCATCTGGCTTGAGTCATGTCCTCATCTTTCTTTGGCCATCTATAGCTTTAGTACCACAAAATTTTCAAGTTCTACTTTCTCTGACTTGGGCAACCTCCAATTTTCTCGTCCCTTGTTGTGGTGTGTTCTTTCCTTCGGCCTTCAGGAGCACAGGCTGGTCCTCTGTGGACTCCTCCTCACTTTACAAGTATGTATCACTTGTCTTCCCGTTGATCTTTGATTTGCTCGAGTGGGCGCCAATAATGTCTCCATTTGTCCCTGTCGCATTCTAGCATAGCCCAATGATATCTGCTCTCTCCAAGAACAGGAAAAGCCTCAAACCATTCATTCAGGGTTTTGACGAAGAAGTCTGACCATCTTTTTGGTGGGCGGCCACACTGTCTTTTGACGTCCCGTGGAATCCAGTTGGTAACAGATCTAGTCCAGCAGTCGTCTCTGAATAGCATTACATGTCTGGCCTATCTGATTTTTGATGTCTTGGCAAACGAGACAGCGTCCCTGATACTTGACCAGTCGACGGAGGTCGGAACTCAAGATTCCTTTTCTCACTTGAGTGAGATGTGATACTCCTAGCATAGCTCTTTCGATTCCTCTTTGGTATACCCGAATAGCATTCTCATCCTGTTTGCATAGGGGTCAGTTACAAGTAGATTCCTCAGACACTTCTTTTAACCCCTTTGTAAAAATTCAAGTGTCCATGAAGCATTGTTTTCTTTTTTCATTTTGCTTTGGTTTATGGGCCACACCCAGCGCTGTTCAGCAGTTACTCCTGACTTTGCGCTCAGGAATTACTCCTGGTAGTGCTTTGGAGACAGATCAGGATGCTGGGGATTAAACCCAGGTCTGCTGTGGGCAAAACAAGTAACCTACATGCTGTACAATGGCTCCAGACCCAATGTATCATTTTGTTTTTCTTTTCTTTTAATTTTTTTAAATTAATTTATTTTATTGAATCACCATGTGGAAAGTTACAAGCTTTCAGGCTTATGTTTCAGTTATACAATGCTTGAACACCCATCCCTTCACCAGTGCACATATTCCACCACCAAAAATCCCAGTATACCTCCCACCCCCGCCCCCCACCCCTGCCTGCCTAGCTGATAAATTTCACTTCACTTTATTTTTACCTTGATTACATTCCATATTTCAACACAAAACTATTTTTGGGGTTTCTTCCCCCCAAAAAAACAGTCCTGCTAACAAGAAAGCATTTGATAATTACTTTTCCATTGCTGAGAATGAAGAGATATGAAATCTCTTTGGGAGATTTGGGAGTTCTGCATTTTAGTATTTTAGTAACTAAGTCCAGGGAGATTTATGTTAGAAATTGCATCATTTCCCTTCCTGGGGCAGCATGGGGCTATCGCTTAGTTCACAGTCTAGAGACATTTCTGCAAGAAGCTGATGATACCAAAAGTAGTCTAGCTGTCCTCTGGATCATGGTCAATCAGTATCAGAGCAACCGCACAAACGTGTGGCCACCCGGGTCGCATCTTGGTTGAGAGTGCACCGGTATCACCTCCATCCCTAGGTCCCAATGTATCATTTTCTAATAGTCTAAAAAAATATTGCTTGAACATGTCTCATAAAGAAACCTGAAGATAGCAAATTCTTCCAATGACTATTCACCTTAAATCACTCTAGTTTCTTTTTATTATAAAGGGTATGCATTCACACACACACACATACGTTTTACGGGGGGTGAGGGTCAACATTTTTCATTTTACCACTTTCTAGCTATCTTTGCATTGTCTCCCGAATCATACTATTTCTAGTAAGATATGAATTTTACCATTGGTCCCCTGTATGGCATTCTTTGTCCTGTCCTTTTTTCTTTTAGATTTTCATTACACTTAGCTTTAATGATAAACTAGAATATGACTAGATATCGTTGTTCTTTTTTTATTTTTATTTTTAAAAATGTTGCTTGGGATCAACAGAAGTTTTTAGATCAGTGATTTTATGTGCTCCCTCCAAATTAAAAAAAAATTTAACCATTACTTGATTTTTATGTCCTGCCTTTGTCTCTTGCCTCATTTTACAACTCTGTTTGCTGTTGTGTTAACCAGCAGGGCATGGTTCCACGAGTCCTTGGCTTGTCAGAATAGTGACACTCACACTGTGCCACTCATAATATGATCTTAACATTATAAGTTGATTTTAATCAACTCAAAAAATCTTTGCTTCTACATCTTGTGGCATCTGACTCTCACAGAAAAAAATATGGCAATTAACTGACTGATGCTAACTCCTGGGAACATTTTTGGGTGCAACCACTCCCTCCAATACTCTGTCCTGCAAACCCTAGCCATCTCAAAGCTCTGATGTCTTTCTCTCTCTCTCTCTCTCTGCAGTTCAGCAGACTTCATATTCTGTGTAGGTTCCTTGTCTCTGCATGGAAGTCTGGATTGTGCATCCTGCAGAAAGTCAGGCAACTGCAAGGTTCACCTGAATTTTCCCTTTTCCTAGGAAACACAACTCTGTGCAGCCTAATATCCAATATCTGAAATTATTGCTTCTCCTCCCCACCCCCAGTTATATAGATGTTTCAGGTTTAATTTGCTGCCATTTACTCTGCCATGGCTAGGAGTAAATATTGAGTGAATTTGATGTTAGTTTAGAAAGAAAAAATGTTATGAAAATAAAGTAGAGCACGGGGTGGATGCTGCTGGGAAATGTAGATATAATTTCAAATTATAGGTCCAGAAAATAAGTACAAGTAAGGAGTGTGTTAGGCGTCTGAGGAGAAAAGGGCACCTAAATGATCTCAGGGCATTTGGGAAAATTGAGTAGAGGAAGCCAATCTCAGATCTGAAGGATTTGTATGCATCAGTAGGACAATGGGATAGAATATGAGAATGTTGACTTTTCTACAAGTTATTGATATAGCATTTTAAGGACCCAGAAGCATTTTAACAGCACAGAGTGAGTTGATCAGAACATAGGTGGTTTTGTAGAGCTGGAGTCACATTGTGTGGGTCTGTGATAAAGAGAAAACTGAGATCTAGATAGGCATGCTGTAATAGTTACATGCTTTGTCATGAAAGCATTTGGAAGTTATTTGGGCTTTGGAAAGTCATTAAAAAACTTTTAGTATGACATGATCATAATATCTGAATCTCCACAATCTTATTATAGAGTATGTGGGGAGTAATAGTATCAATTGTTTCTTTAATAAATGAGTCTATTTTATACATGGAAGATCTTATATTCATATCAAAAGCCAATGTCAAAAGCCTATCATGAGTTATTCTTGAAAAGATACATCTTTTCAAATGAAGGTGTGGGCCATGAGTTTTTAAAGTAATCTTAACATGGTAAAGAAATTTGATTATAAACTCTAAAAGACACAGCTCAAAACTTTTGGTTTATTAATCACCTTTATTAAATATATGGAACATTGACTTATAATAGGTGTCAGTGAATTGAATTATGACATTTGTTGGTACATAAAAAAATCGAAAGAGAAAACTAAAATATTTATACTGAAAGTATAAGTAGACTTGTAGAAGAAAGAAATGATGAAATGAAAGCCAGCAAGAGAGAAATTAGTTTCTTTACTTTTATGCCAGATGGATCAAAGAGAAAAATGTTGGTTTTTATTTTCAACTACTAGTCAATTTTCAAATATTCTTTATTAAATCATACATTCCAATCCAATAGCTAAAATGTGTGTCCTTCTCTTTGATCCCCTTATACATTTTTGATCTATGTCTGGATTCTGATTTATTGTTCTGTCTGGTCATTCCTCTAATACATTATAATGCAATTTTAAATGTTATGATTTTAAGTGTGTTAAAATTCTCATAATAGTTATTTTTCACTACTCTTCTCTTTCCAGTTTTACCTTAATTCCATACTTGCATTCATTTTTTTTCCAAATGAACTTCAGAGCTAAACAGTTTTAATACAATATGCTTTTATTTTTCCCAATTTTTGGTGCATATTAAAAATCTATATATGATGCATATTAAAATCTGTATATATTTAAAGTATAAAATGTGATAACTTGGTATACATTGTGAAATATTCACTACAATCAAGTTAATTAGCACATTAATCAGGCCACATCATTATCTTGTTTTTGTGTGTGGTTAGAAAGTAATAGATATGATCTACTCAGAAAATTTCAAGACTACCATACAGTATTATTAGCTATAATCTTCATGTTGTACAGTAGATTCTCTAGACTCAGAAAGCTTGCAGTCTGGTCAGCCTCTCTTCAGTTTTCTCACCTGAGCTTAGGGTGACTGCTAACCTACTTTCTGTTTCTATGAGTTAGAACTTTGTTCCCCACATGGGTGTCATTATGCAGTTTTATTATTTTTTTTACTCATTTCATTTAGATTAATGTTCTCTGGTTCATTCATGTTGCCACAAATTGCGAGAATGCCTTCTTTTCAAAGATTGAGTATTATTCCATCATATGTATATTTCATTATTTTTTATCATTCACCCTTCAACTGACTTAGGTTGTTTCCACTTCTTTCTCTTTAAGTAATGCAATGAATGTGGGAGTGCAGATATTTCTTCAAGATACTGAGGTTTTTTTCTTTAGTTAAATACATAGGAATGTGGCTGCCAGATCATGTGGGCATACTGTGTAACTTTTGGAGGATCCTCCCAGCTGTTTTCCATGATGGCACCAATTTACATTTTCACCTGAAGAGCACAAGAGTTTCCTTTTCTCTGCATCTTCACCAACATTTGCTCTCACTGTCCTTTCTGATGCTAGCTGTCGTAAAGGTGTGAGTGTGAGACAATATATATCACATTGTGGTTTTGATGTGCATATCTCTGATGATTAATGACATGGTCCTTTTGGTCATATATATGTCATATAAAAATCTGTCAGGTGGAGTTCATGCCCAATTCAATCAGTTAAATCAATGGCCAAATAAATAGCAGTACTCCTACATTACTAAAAAAATAAAAATCTGTTCAGGTTCTTTGCCTGAAATAAGATTATTTCTTTTTTTCCCTTTGCTATTGAGGTGCCTGACCTGTACATGTTTATGCACACACACATACACACACACACATATATATATAAAGTAAATTACATATTTATGTACTAGCCCCTTGATTAAATGAGTTTAAATAACCATTCTCTTAATTGTTATTTTGTTGTTGTTGTTTTGAGGCCAACATGCTGTTCTTAGGACTTATTCCTGGCTCTGTGCTCAGGAATCACTTGTGACAGGATTTGGAGGACCGTATGCAGTGCCAAGGATCAAATCCAGGTCAGCCACTACCAGATAACTGCTTCATCGTCTGTATAATCTCTTTGGTTCTAACCAGCATTTCTAAACGCTGATCTCCCCTAAAATAAAGTTTTTAGTATTTTGGGGAAGTCACTTTAAAATTTGAGATTCAATTATTGTTTCCTTTAAAGTTTTGGTATAGGGCCAGAGAGAGCACAGAGATTAAAGTGCTTGCTTTACATGCAGTAGATCCTGTTTGATCCCGATACCTGAGTCCCATCAGGAGTGATCCCCGAGAATAGAGCCAGGAGTAAGCCCTGAGCACAGTTGGGCATGATCCCTAATCAAAAACTAAAAAACAGAAACCAAAGGAACCAAAAAAAGGTCAGGTAAATGTATATCTCTGTTTTGATACTATATGCTAGGGTCACATACTTGATTGGGGCACTGAGGATTATAGCAACAAAATTGGATAACAATTATTATACTAGATAACAATGAGGGGATGTGTCTGCAATCGAACTCTCTTGCTTCTTAGGCAGGTGCTATACTTCTGAGTCAGATTTCAACTCCTTAATATAATATTTAAAATAAATCAAGTTCTCACTGTTGCATCATTTTCACAGTCCTTTTTAAAATTCATTATTTTTCTACTGGAACATATTTGCTCATATTTTATTCAGTATTTTTTCAAGATTTCCACAAGTCATATTGATGTATTGTTTATTTTATGTGGGACGTATATTCCAGGCTTCTTAGTATTTTTCTGGTTTCAAGAAATGTGCTTGAAAAGTTTCCTTAAATTTTGAAACAATTTCATAGACAGGGTTTAGCTAAAGGTTTTGAGACTGGAAAAGTTCATCTCCTTCTGCTCTGCTCCTATTAAAAACATGCCTGGAAAAATTCTGCAAAAAAGTCTAATAAAGAGTAAGTGGTATATTTGGATATGGACTTACCAGTGATATTTCTTTCTAGTCTCGAAATTTGAGTCCATTTTGGAAATACATTGTAGAGTAAGTACTAGCGATAGAAAGGAAGATGAGAAGGGAAGGGAGTGAGGGGAAGACATTTCTGAAAGATAAATGGTAGTTAAAACTGTCATCCCCCAGATTATTTAGGCAGCTATTTTAGAGTACTGGGAAGTAAGTGACAAGTTTCTATATTAAAAATTATTCATAAAAGAGGGGTTGAATGAAGTTGATAATGAAAGCTTTAGCTGGATGAAATAGCAGGGGAAATTATGGAGGTAAGAGAAAGTATAACCAAAGTTAGAAGGTTAGGACAGTACAACCTTAGTACAAGACAACTACTAAATGACACCCAATAGTTCTCTGGGGGGAAATAAATGTAAGTAATATGTGTTGAGAAACCATATATTAACAAAGTACAGTGAGGGGAAATCCTCAGAGAAATTCTTAGGAAAAAGAGGTGACAAGACACATTGACCAAGAATAAAGAAGGAAGCTTTCAGAAGGAGGTGATTATTAGGTGAAATGCTGCATAGAGATTTTTCAGGAGCTGCAACTCATTGGCATCTTTTGAGGGAGATGTCCTAATAGTTGGGAACCCAGCCATGTGTAAATGGAAGAGGGCAGATTTTCAAAATTAAACGAAAGGAAGAGAGACCTTTTTGGTAATGTAAGCAGTGCTAGGGCAGAAAGAAGTTTTTTATTTTTCCCCACGAAGAAAATGATAGAATCAGGTAAAATAGGACACTACTTTTTTTTTTTTTTGCTTTTTGGGTCACACCCAGCGATGCTCAGGGGTTACTCCTGGCTTTGCACTCAGGAACTACTCCTGGCGGTGCTTGGGGGACCATATGGGATGCCGGGGATCGAACCCGGGTCGGCCGCGTGCAAGGCAAACGCCCTACCCGCTGTGCTATCGCTCCGGCCCCAGGACACTACTTTTTTTTAGATTTAAAATTTGGGGTAAGTATTCAAGCTCCTTATTGCTTTTTTGTGACCATAAGTGCTGATGTAAAATAATTTATTTGATATTGCATATTGCTTTGAATGAATCAGTCAACTGATGAGGATAACTACAGAACGCATTTTTTCATTCACTGTATCACTGTCATCCCGTTGCTCATTGATTTGCTTCAGCAGGTGCCAGTAACATCTCATTCATCCCTGTTGCGTTCAGAGTCAGGGGAATGAGGCCCATTATTGTTACTGTTTATGGCATATCAAATATGCCATGGGTAGCTTGCCAGGCTCTGCCGTGGGAGATTCTGCATCGCTCTCTTCCCGGAGCTTTGTTTTATAGTCTCTGGATCTTGGCCATTGATGATATTACATGGCACTGGGGGGTAGTTTGTGGGTGTGGCTGCCAAGCTACTGAAAAACAGGGGACCTGGGTGGAGGAGGCTCAGTCCTGATCCAAGCAGGCTTAGAGATCTCAGCCACGGGTCCTGCATACCTGGGTTCCTCTGTCGGTTCCTTCATGGGTGAGGCTAGTCCGAGCATGTGGAGAGTGGCCTTGAGCATGGCTGTGGCTGGGTTCTGGAGGTTTTAAGCTGCTGGGGCTCTTATTGGGGTGGAGTGGGAAACTCAACCCGCCCCCCCACTGTGAAGACAGCCTGGTGCAGGGGCAGGAGATTCTGCCATTTTTTCATTATTCAAGTAAAAGTGTCCATTTGTGGTCTGGAGAGAAGAGAGAGAGACAGAGAGACACACAAAGAGAGATTTTTCTGTATTTTAGAATTTTAATGATCTCTTCATTGATAAACTTTGTTCTTTATTTCTGTCTATTCTTAGTACTCTTGGTCTTGGAAAGTTTACATCAATGTCTCCAAAACAAAGAGAATATTATCTGTATACCTTGAAGCAGAGAGTTCACTTTCCTTTTTGAGAAGTGAAAGCAAAAAGAGTCATGGCTAGTAGATTCTTGGACAGCCAAGTCCCCCAACTTCTGTGCCAAGGTTCATTTTGCCTACTGCCTGTGAAGTGGCCGCTTTCTTGGCCTCCCATTCTGAAAGTGCTCTGTTTTTGGAAGGGCCAGGGATATCATGTGGGGAAGTGTAACCTTGATCACTGACCTTGCACCTTGACATATTTTATGTACTTCCCAGGTCCTCACTCTGGCAAGGTAAGTAAGTGCTTTACCACTGAGATGTGTTCCTGGCTCTTGACTGTACATTTCTAAAAATATGTTTTCTAGTGGAAGCAATTCTGTTTTCTTGAACTGGAAAAATGCTGCAAGAATTATGTTTCATTGTTTCATTTCAGGGTCTTCTCAGAAGTAAGATTTGAAATACAAACATAATATATTCACAGTGACAATACATGACTACCTGAAAGCTTAATTTTTTTGAAAAACAGAAACCTAGAAATAGAGTATTATCATTCAAAAAACTCAGGAAACAGCTGCTGATGTTTGTGCAAGTCTGAAGTATACAATGCAGGCTTGCCTTTTTTCCAGTAAAGAAACTCAAGTTTTTGAAAGACAGTTTGATAGTTTCTTACAAAACTAAATAATGTTTTTCTATATGATCTAACAATTGACTTGGAGTTATTTATGTAATTGAGTTGAAAACATGTCTATAAAAATATCTGTATAGGGGTTACTTCACTCTTATTTACTAAATCTTGGAAGCCACAAAGATTTTCTCCATAGGTAAGTGAATAAATAAACTATAAAATGAATAGATAAGCTAGATAAGGGAATATTATTCATCACAAAAAGAACTGAGGTATCAGACCTTGAAGCAACATGAAGAGAATTTAAACGGATATTACTAAGTGGAAACAGCCTGTCTTAAAGGCCTCATAGTATATAAATGCAATTAAATAACATATTATAAAATGCAGACTAAGGAAACTATGAGATCAATGGTTACCAAGGCCTGAAGGACAGGATAATAAATGCATAGATAGACACAGAGGTATTTTTAGGCAGAAAGTTTCCTATATGCTACCATAATGTTGAATACCTGCTCTTGGACATTTGTCCAAACCCATAGAGTATACAACATCAAGAGTAAACTGTAAGGCAAACACCATGAACAGGGTGATTATAACATGTTGTTGTGGGTTCATGTATGGTGAAAAAGTTCCCACTTGGGGAGAGGGTGTTGATGTGGGCAATGGCAACTATATGTGGATGAGGGCAAAGAAATATCTTTGTCTTCTCTGGCCTGCTGTAAATCTTAATCTCTTAAAAGACAAGTTGTAATACAAAATCATAAAAAGTTATAATATTTTACTGTTATTTTCTTTCTCTTCTCTTCTCTTCTCTTCTCTTCTCTTCTCTTCTCTTCTCTTCTCTTCTCTTCTCTTCTCTTCTCTTCTCTTCTCTTCTCTTCTCTTCTCTTCTCTTCTCTTCTCAATTCTCTTCTCTTCTCTTCAATTCTCTTCTCTTCTCTTCTCTTCTCTTCTCTTCTCTTCTCTTCTCTTCTCTTCTCTTCTCTTCTCTTCTCTCCTCTCCTCTCCTCTCCTCTCCTCTCCTCTCCTCTCCTCTCCTCTCCTCTCCTCTCCTCTCCTCTCCTCTCCTCTCCTCTCCTCTCCTCTCCTCTCCTCTCCTCTCCTCTCCTCTCCTCTCCTCTCCTCTCCCTCCCCTCCCCTCCCCTCCCCTCCCCTCCTCTCTCCTCTCCTCTCCTCTCCTCTCCTCGCCTCTCCTCGCCTCCCCTCCCCTCCCCTCCCCTCCCCCTCCCCCCCTCCCCTCCCCTCCCCTCTCCTCGTCTCTTCTCCCTCCCTCCCTCCCTCCCTCCCTCCCTCCCTCCCTCCCTCCCTCCCTCCCTCCCTTCCTCCCTCCCTCCCTCCCTCCCTCTCTCCTTCCTTCCTTCCTTCCTTCCTTCCTTCCTTCCTTCCTTCCTTCCTTCCTTCCTTCCTTCCTTCCTTCCTTCCTTCCTTCCTTCCTTCCTTCCTTCCTTCCCTCCTTCCTTTCTTCCTTGCTTTCTTGATTTCTTTCTTGCTTTCTTTCTTTTGCTTTTTGAGTTATACCCAGTGATGCTCAGTGGTTTACTCTTGAGCTCTGCACTCAGGAATTACTCCTGGTGGTGCTTGGGAGACCATATGCAATGCCAGAGATTGAACCTGGATTGGCCGCGTGCATGACAAATGCCCTCCCAGCTGTATTATCGCTCGAGCCCTTACCATTATTTTTGACCTTTAAAATAAATGAGGTGTTCCTTTTATTTCCCTTTTCAAAGTGTCCCATGCTAATTTACTGTCCTTGCTAATAGTTTTGTTATGTCAATAGTAGATAAGAATGAGGGTGCTTTGTATCTTCTGCCTTTTCAGAAGGATGACAGAAGTAAATATGAAGGAAGTAAAATTGTTTTTCAGGGCTCCCTCCTATGATTTGATCCTTCATAGTACTTCAACATTGAAGAAACTTTAGGGTCTTCTTAGAAGGCTATTTATTCCTTACAACCCCTGTCAAAGATAGGAATCTGTGAAGAAATTTGTTGTCTCTCAGAAGAAAGAGTATTGATTAGAGATCATAAAACTGAATTGATGAGCACTATAGAAATTTTGTTTTTCCAAATTACAAAGTGCCTAATATGTGGACTTTATGACTGGTAACAATCAGAATTTTAATAAATGATAGGAAAATCAGAATTCTCTTTTTCTCAAAGCAATGGCTGATGGGAGGGCTAAGGCAAATAACATACACATGTACTCTTGGATATTATGTGTTTTCAAATTCGGAGAGCCTTTTGTTTTCCTGTCTGAAATTGTTTGTGTATTTAGAAACATCAACTCAGACGACATATACTGGGATAGGGAAGTCATATCTGAATTTCATGTCCTTCCAAGCACCTCAAAAACATGACATTATTTCAAAATAGGATTGTTATCAATGTAATAATATCAGAAGGTATGATAGTGCCTTTAGTTCACACGACGGGTGGAGATGAAACACAGGATGAACATGTGAAGCCAGTGAACAAGATCAGAGTTAAGTTGTCACTTAACACTTAACAGTTTAGGAATGCCTGGGGGAGACCAGGAGTGGGAGGTGACACAAAAGAATCTTTCCCTAGAGAATTCGGCCATCCCTACTCTGACCTTAACTGCAGACTTACAGTGTATAGAGCTGTTGTCTAATGCCATTTAGTTTGTGGCACTCAGTTATGGAGCCCTAGGCAACTATGAAAGAACATAATCATAATGTGTATATTTAAAAACTCATAGCAGCTATTTGAAATAGTAGGAATTAGTTCACTGTGGTACTTCAATAAAATATGAACAAGACAAATATGTAGACAATAGAGATAGAGAAGTTTTGGCTAAACACCCAATACAATCACAAACATATAACTACATGTGTATGACAAGATGTTTTTGTTTACTGCCTTCTATACAAAAGAAACATTTGATAAAACAATTTCAACACATCACAAAAATAGTTTTATGTAAAAGTTACCCTTAACAAAATTAAATTGAAATTTGAACCAAATTTGCTTCATGCCTCTGATGTAATGATCTCCCTCTATCCCTTTATTGGTATGTTTAAGCTCAAGTTAGTAGCATATATTGTAAAATGAGGCAGTTAGGCCTTTAAGAAATGAGTGTTCCTGAAAGACTGCAAGGTTACTGTCTTTGAAATGCTAAATTTCTTGCTAACTGGCTATAAAACAATAAGAAGGAAAAAGACATGGGCAAGCAATTTAGGAACTAACAGGCATAGAAGCTTATAGCTCTTTCTACTTGTTTTTGTAGACTCTAAACTATAATTAATACTTCAAGCCCAGAAAATAAGCGGGATTTGGAGGGCTTGGCTTCTGGAGAAATATTTGCAGTGAAAGTTAAGAAGCTGGTGAAACAGCTTATTAAACTCGCCCATCCCATATAAATACCATAGTCCCTGTAGTGATGAAATCTTGCTGGAAACCTCCAAGTGAGCTTTCAGAGAGCCAGGGTCAGTTTTCATTATACAACTGGAGTTGGCTGTTTTTCAGACTTGCTGACCTTTTAGTTTGTGTGGAAGTGCCGCTTCTCTAAAATCAAAACATTGCTCGTCTCTCTTTCAATTTTTAAAAACAGTTTGTTCATTTTGGTGAGTCTCAGAGGTATCAATGTGTGGCAATAAGGGAAGAGTTAAAATATAATTTAAATGAAAAGGAAAAACCTTAAATCATTGACTGTTTATTAGCCACACTGCCTACTGTGAAATTCAGTTGCTTTTATTTTTAGAGCAAAACAGTCTCAATAAACTTCCCATTAAGAATCAGTTTACTTGATGATTTATACCACCACACCACACACACACTATACTGACACTCACCCCACCACACTACTACCACCACTAGTGTTTAAAGCAATAAACACCTTTTCAGTTTACTAATTGGGTAATATTTTTTTTCCTCAGTAGGAAACAAAGAACATGAACAAACAGTCAAATAATCTACTTGAGGTTTTTCCAAGGAAAATGCTGCCAATGAAAGAAGTAATGCAAGGAACGATCAAAGAAGTTATTATGGTAGATTTCATATTCTTTCACCTTGGGAAACAATCTTCTTAAATGACAGGGCTTCATAATTGCCAATGCAACCATTTAATGAAACAATAATACAGAAGGAATAAATACATCACTACAGGAGTATCACTTCACTTCATTTGTCATTTGTCATCCTGTTGCTAATCGATTTGCTTGAAGAACGGGTGCCAGTAATGTCTCCATTTGTCCCTGTCGCATGCTAGTGTAGCCCAATGGTGTCTGCTCACTCCAGGAACACAAAGAGCCCTCAAACCGTTCATTCAGGGTCTTGACGAAGAAGTCTGACTATCTTGTAGGTGGGTGGACAGGCGTTCTTTTGATGTCTCATGGAATCCAGTCGGTAACAGCTCTAGTGCAGTGGTTGTCTCCAAATTGCATTACGTGTCCAGCCCATCTGATTTTTGACGCCTTGGCAAGCAAGGCAGCATCTCTGATTCTCAGTCGTCGGTGGAGGTTGGAACTCCGGATTCTTTCTCTCACTTGAGTGAAAAGTGATATTCCAAGATTCCAAGCATAGCTCTTTCAATTCCTCTTTGGAAGACCTGAATAGTGTCCTTATCCTTTTTTTCATGTGGCCCAGGTTTCTGAGGCATATGTTATTGCATGAAGAACTTTGGAGTCAAAAGATGTGGAGGTTCTTTGTCCTCTTATCAACTTCTTCGATGCTCTTGAAGGAGTTGCACACTGTTCTCTTCCTCCTGCGCAGCTCAGGTGCCAGGTCGTTTGTCATGTTGGGTTCTTGACCCAGGTACACATAACTACTTCATTCAGAGATATTCGTTCCATTGAGAGCAAATGGAATACCAGGAACTAGTCCGTTTTTCATGAATATTGTCTTCGTGAAATTCAGCTGCAGTCAGACCTTTCCACACTCATGGTCGAAGTCGGCCAGCATTTGTGCCACTTGGCTGATATTTGGTGTTATTAGAATGATTTCATCAGTGAAGCGGAAGTGGTGTAGTTGCCGACTGTCTATCTTCACTCCTATTCTTTCCTATTCCAGTCACTGCATGATGTTATCAAGGGTGGCACTGAAGAGCTTCGGTAAAATGGTATTGCCCTGCTGAACCCCTCTCTTTACATCTATGATCACTTCCTTGTAGAATGGTGAGATCCTGGTGTCGAATCCATAATACCGCTCATGGAGGATCCTGATGTACTGAGTTTGAATACCCTCTTTGGCTAGGGCTTTATGACCATTTCATTCTCAACAGAATCAAAGAATCAAAGGCCTTCTTTAAATCAATGAACGTTAGACAGAGCGGCTTCTTGGGCTCTTGCTAACCTCAGTGAGCTTGGTCACTGTGTGGATATGGTTGATTGTGCTGAATCCTTTTCGGAACCCAGCTTGCTCGCATGGTTGTCCTTTGTCTAGTGTTCTGCCAATCCTATTCAGGATGACACGAATGAAGAACTTGTAGACGACAGACAACATTCAGATCGGGTGATAATTGCTGTTGTCGTGGATGTCTCCCTTCTTGTACAACAGAATGGTCCTGTTGGTTTTCCATTGGGATGGAACCTTGCATTCAGACAGGTAGCGTGTGAAGAGCCGAGCCAGTGAATTGACAAGTACTGGTGGCAGATTCTTCAGGTGCTCTTTGCAACATGGGACCTAAGTCAGATCAAACAAGTTTGGGGAAAATTCACAGATGATTCTGGGAAATATATTTCAGAGTTCTAGAGGTGCACCCTTACCTTTGATTTGTCCTGGAGTAATAATGTAATCTTTGTTCAAACCCTAAGTAAGGCTGAGAGGGATGACGTAACATAAAATAGGCAGACCCTTACTTTGGGCATGGCTAATGCTGCCTCCCACTTGGACCCTCTACATTTTGGGGTGGGACACTTGGGCATGTCAGAATATGATTGGTTTGTTTGTTTAAAGGAATAAAACACTGTAGCACGAAACTAGTCAATGACAACTAGCTTGCCATCAAAGCTCAGGAAGAAAATCCAACAGCATTTTTATGAGTGACTGAAGGCAGCCCTTCCAAAACACAATTCTTTGGACATTAATTCTCTCAAAGCCAAGTGAGAGAATTAATGATTTATGAATTAAGAATTACATGATGGATGGTTTTTTTTTTCACCCAGACAGCACCAACATTCAGAGAAAGTTACAAACATTAACCTTCCTGATTGGGCTCCATATGAGATGGAATGAGAGAGATCAGAATGAGGGAGAATGAGGTAAGGAGAAGGGGGGAAAAGGTAGGTACAATTACTGACAGCTTTGAAGCCAACTCTAGGGTGCCCTTTTCCAAAGACCCTACTGGAACCTGGTACAGATGTGGAAAATTTGGACACTGGAGACAAGAATGTCTTCTCCCTGTTCACAGATAATATAATTAACTATATAGAATATTAGAAATGAACAAACTACCATCTACAACTAATAAACTAGTATATTGGCTTATGGACAGAAGGTCTTCATGCAAAAAATTAGTTTCATTTTCTATAGTGACAACTGTATGCTCAACAGTGAGAGTGGAGGCGCTAGACATGCAGTTTTAGTAAATCCAGGGGTTGGGTGGTCATTAATTGGGACATCTCAGTGTAAATATCTTACGCTGTACTCTGGGGCTGGTTGGATCCCCCAGAGGAGTTTTTATTAATCTTCTGCCTAGCAGGGGTGGGGAACCATTTTTCTGCCAAAGGCCATTTGGCTATTTATAACATCATCCAGGGGCAATGCAATACAGGCGGAAGAACTGTGTTGTAGTGAAGCTTATGCATCTGTCCTGTCATACAGGACACATGATTTTATGGATCTGAGGTCTGGACATTTCCCACCTCTACGAAGGAGACCAAGCACCCAGGTTGCCAGTGCCAGAAGATTGGGGGTTTTAGCATTCAGTATGCATGGTTATGTTCAATCCCTATTTTCTGTTCAAAACTTGTTCTTTGAACTATGTCTGCCCTTTCCTGGGCAAATTTTTTTCTTTTATACTCCCCAGAAAATAAATTGAAAGCCTTCCGAAGTGAGGGAAGAGCTCAAGTCTGTATCACGGCGTGGAGTAGTTTCTGGGGCAGGACTGTTTCTGAGGGTGCTTTTTCCCAGTTATTTTTACTTTGGGCCTCGCCCTCCTTTCCCCAATTCAAGAAGTGTCCGTGGATGCCAGCTTCTGAATCCTTTGAGGATTACTTGGGGAAGATCAAGCTGGTTCTCTGTGTTCCCTGCTGCTAGTTCAGGCTTCAATCCTGCTAAATTGATTACTGCTCATCCATCTGCTTTCCAACTTACAATATTTTTATTGTGATGTTTCTGCTCTTCCCATTCCTGCATATCTTTTGAAGACCCTCTTTTCCATCGTATCTGTCAAGTGCAATATAGATATTTCATGCAGAATTTAAATATAAAGATCACTGCTTGGTTTGAAGGAATGACATACATTTTCTATTAAAAAAAGTTATTTTTATATTACCTTAAAATAATACACCATACTTCAGGGAAGAAAGACGAAGTATCTTATCTGTAGAATTTAGAATTTTAACACATGTTAAACAAGTATTTCATATGGATAATTCCAGATGAGCCAGTTTTATCTGTCTGGGAAAAAAAATGACAGAAAGATATCTGCTTTGCCCAGTATCAGCTTCTTCTTACTTTGCTCTGCTTCTCACGTAAGCTATGTATGTATGTATACTATCTATTTTCATAGTAGCTTTGCAGAAATTTAATGTAATTGTAGTTATGACCCTGCGGAAGGAAAACATTATGTTTTGTGGGCTGTACTGATTAAGTCAACAAGTCTTAATTTAGTACTTACCATGAGACAGGTTCTGTTTCACACAGAAAGAAACAAAAATCAGTTCAAATTCTCGGCCTGCTGGGAATTCCATTTTAGTTGGTGGACTTGTGGTATTGAAGTGAGCCATAAAAGTGCTAATAAAGGTCCTTAAAAACTTCTCAGAAATAGGGCATTGTGTTTTATACCTACTGATGTTTCTTAATGCTTTGTCTACAGTAGTGGAATATACAACAAGTTGGATTCTGATTTAACTAAGTTGTTGAACAAAGTTGTTGATTGATGCTACTTGTTTATGATAACACCCCTTTCTCACAATGACTTGAAATATATTTTCAAGATGCATTCTATATGACACAACAAGTAAGGAGAAGCCAGACAATAAAAGCATAGGGGAAGCACAGATAATAGAATAAAACAAAATACAGCAATAATGTCCAACACAAACCTAGCAAAATCTCTATTTTATATATAGGTCACACATTTTTCTCTTTTGTGCCTTTTCCTCTGAAAGCCTCTTCACTTTCCATTAACAAAATAACATACAAGTGATAAAACTAAACTAAAGTATGTAATTTATTCTATGGATCTTGAAGAAAGAATCTTCACTGGGAATGGAGAAAAAATAATTTATATTTACAAAAAGTGCAATAAAGGACTGGAGCGATAGCATAGTGGATAGCATAGTGTTTGCCTTGCACGTGGCCAACCCGGGTTCTATTCCTCCGTCCCTCTCAGAGAGCCTGGCAAGTTACCGAGAGTATCCCGCCCGCACAGCCGAGCCTGGCAAACTGCTATGGCATATTTGATATGCCAAAAAACAGTAAGAACAAATCTCACAATGGAGATGTTACTGGTGCCCTCTTGAGCAAATCGATGAACAGGGACGACAGTGCTACAGTGCAATAAATCTCTCTAAATTAATTTAAAAATATTTTCTCTATATTAGCACAAAATTGGCCTCCATTGGATCTCAGCACCCAATATGGTTCCCTAAGCCTCACCATCCCTGAGTGCAGAGCAGGAGTAAGACCTGAGCATGCTGATGTAGTCCAAAAACAAAACAACCCCCCCCCAATCCCAGATATCCCTTTTTAGATATTTATCTGAAAATATGTGATTTTTAAAAAATTCACCATAAATTACAATAAATCTAACATTTGCCATTTATAAAATACTTTCACACACATCTCTACAAGGCAATTTTCAGACAGATAGTTTCATCATCTTCATTTTAATAGTGAGAAAAATCATACATATTAAATAACTTACATAAGGTCTTCTTGCCAGAAAATGAGGAAATCAGTATTGAAGTACTGGATTTTCAACTCTAAATGTTGTCTTAACAAGATACCTATCTACTATTTAGCTACATCTAGTTCTCGAAGAAAGTGATAACAGACACAGTGCTGTTGTTGTTTAATTTCCTTCTACTTCGAAATTGAGTTATAACACACAAACTGTAAAATGAATAAAGTGCACTAGTGTTGGCTTAGAGATTGATGAAATACTTGCATATATAAACCTATGTAAGAACTAATCAAGAAACAGAACATTTTCAACAGCTAATACCCAGCTTTAATTTTAGTAAAAACCCTAAATTAGTTTAGGGAAATTTATTTAACTTTTTGCAAATATTAATTATTTTTTTCTCCATCCACAGTGAAGATCCTTTCTTCAGATTCATGGAATAAATTATATGTTTTAGTTTAATTTTATCACTTCTTTATTATTTTGTTTATGTAAACTGAAGAGGTTTTCAGAGGAAAAAAAGAAAAATTTATAGTGAATCTTTTAAAAATGACATATTTTCAGATAAATATATAAAAAGGGGTATCTGGGATTTTTTTTTACAATGGCAACATGATCTTTATTATACAGCACATCTGATGTTCATGTGTCCCAACCAGTAAACAGAGTAATCTATACAACCAACCATTCTAAATGATGAGGTGAATTCATAATCCATAACCGGGTCTCCTAAAATACACACAATGAACACGGACCTGCAGTAACTGTGAAAGAGAGGAAATGTGGATGCACAAGAAGGGAGAGAGTATAAGGGCTTAAGTGTGCACTGAAGTCCTGTTCTCTGGTTATGTTATTGCACTTTTATCTACACAGTGTAGTGCTGTAGGACTGTTGTCCCGTTGTTCATAGATTTGCTTAAGTGGGCACCAGTAACTTCTCCATTGTGAGACTCATTGTTCCTGTTTTTGGCATATTGAATACGCCATGGGTAACTTGCCAGGCTCTGCCATGCGGGTGGGATACTCTCAGTAGCAAGCTATCCTACACATAAAAAGAGAAAATAGAAAAATGTGTGAATTATATATGGGGTAGGTAGAGACTTTGTTAGGTGCCTGTTGGCACAAAGTATTATTGCTATACTTTGTTTTATTCTATTATCTGTGCTTCCTCCCTGCTTCTGTTCTATGGCTAGTCCTTACTTGTTGTATTATTTAGTTATTTTTTTGTTATGGAAAGCCAGTTATATTTTTTGATATTATATATATTTTAAATTTAGGCATCATAATTTACAAAGTTATTCATAGTTGAGTTTCAGGCATATGCTATTCAAACACAAATCCTATCATCAGTATCAACTTCCCTTAACCATGTTCCCACTTTCTCTCCCAACCTCAGCCTGCCTTTTGCATAGACACATTTTAAAGTTTGGCTGTTGTAGTTTGGACTCATGGGAAAGACAGGTTTATTTATTTATTTATTTATTTATTTATTTATTTATTTATTTATTTATTTATTTATTTTGCTTTTCGGGTCACACCCGGTGATGCTCCAGAGGTTACCCCTGGATCTGCACTCAGGAATTACTCCTGGAGGTGCCCGGAGGATCATATGGGATGCTGGGAATTGAACCCGGGTCGGCCACGTGCAAGGCAAATGCCCTACCTGCTGTGCTATCACTCCAGCCCCAGAAAGATAGGTTTAATTAATTCACAATTACTTCTATTTATTGGTGATTGGTACCTACATGATTAAAAAAATATGAAAGATTGTAGCAGAATATGTTAAATATAATGAATCTTTAGGCTTAAGATTGATAAAAGGGTAATTTAAAAAATCAGCATTAGGAAGAAAGAATGTGTGCCTTAAAATATATTCAATAAAGTTATTCTAATGTAAGCTATGGAAAATAAAAATGGAAAATATTTCTTAATATTTTTTAGTCTTTTATAGTATAAATCACTTGCTTATCTTTCTTAATGCTGCTGTATTGGGGGTCTTTCAGTATCAGGTAAATGAAGCCCATTGTTGTTACTGTTGTTGGCATATTGAATACGCTGCGGGTAGCTTGCCAAGCTCTGCCGTGCGTAGCTTTCCGGGCTCTCTGAGAGGGATGGAGGCTTTTAGGGCAGCCTCCAATCATCCTTATGGTATAAATAGAAAAAATAAATACATATTTTGGGTTTTGGTAGTTTATGTGGCAGTAAATAGGGGCTACTCCTGACTCTGTGCTCACACCAAGTTACTTCCAGCATGTATAATTTTAGAATTCAGTCTATTCCCTTATAGTTATGTCTCATAAGAAATTTAGTTTTTATGTGCTACAGCAAAAGTAAAGGACAAAATAGTTAAACTTAAAGGTAATTTATTAAAGTTATTTAAAGATTATTATTTCCCATTTTTTACCTCCTTTTGATTAAAGGCATCACAACAATGTCAAAAATTTTTTACTGTAAAAATGAGTTAAAGAATGTTGGTGAATTTAAGATTTTCCTGCTTGAAAGAAAAAGATCCTTGAGTCTTTTGAGGAATGTTAACAGGTTATCAAAAATCTCTTTCATGGGAAGAAATACAACCAAAAGAAAATCATTAAATGTCTTTTAAACTTTAACAGAAAAAGAGTTAAAATTATGCATTTCAACATTGGCAGTCTTTCAGTTCTTAATGAGAAATGAAAACGAAGCCAAAATTGAAGAAAAAATTGTTAAGTATATTTAAAGTTTGAGTAATTTATTTTGTGGACACTTTATAGAACATTCTGATTTAGTATTTTTGGATGTGGATGATGAATTAAACTTTCTTTTGAAAACAACATAGTTAATATGAAAGTTCAAAGTTTCTTGTATTGTTTTTATTAACAGCATTTATATTTCTCTTTTCCCTCCATATTTGTCTTTCTTTTCTAGGTTATTTCAGTATCTGTCCTAATAATTTTTCTTTTCTTTTTCTTCCTTTCTTTTTTTTTCTTTTTCCCACTTTTTGGAAACCCTGATGATGCTCAGGGGTTACTCCTGGCTCTCACTCAGGAATTACTCCTGGCAGTGCTTGGGAAACCATATGTCGGGTATTGAACGCAGGTCAGCCATGTGAAGTCAAATGCCCTACCCACTGTAATGTCATCTGACCCTATGCTGGTGACTTTTTCATAGGTTGACTTTTTTTTTGGTCACCTTTTTCATTCTCCAGAAACCTTTCTGTTCCTGGTGAAGATTCCTCTGAAAGTCTATTTTTGGATTTTGACTTCTGTGCTTCTCTCTCCTGGTAACTGAGTAGAACTGTTCTCTCTCACTGCAAAACCTCACTCCCTTCTTTTCAACTCTTCTCTTATCTACCTTAGTCTTTCTCATTCCGTCGTGCACTGTCCCCCCGTTGTTCATTGATTTGCTCAAGTGGGTACCAGTAATGTCTCTATTGTGACTCGTTATTACTGTTTTTGACATATCAAATATGCCACGGGTAGCTTGCCAGGCTCTGCGGTGTGGGCGGGATACTCTCAGTAGCTTGCCGGGCTCTCCAAGTGAGACGGAAGAATCGAACCCGGGTCAGCTGCGTGCAAGGCAAATGCCCTACCCGCTGTGCTATAAATCAATAACATTAAATATATAAACTGAGAAATATTGCCATCCTTTTATTTTCTGGCTATCATGCTTGTTTTGCTAATTCCAGTATTTTGTGAATCAAAATATCAGTTCCTTTTGATATCACTTAGGAAAATTAAATTTTCCTGGAGAAGGTCACCAATAACAATTATTGGTTGAGGAAAATGTCAAGTTCACTTTTACTGTCTGCAGAGCCTCAATGTTCTCATTGGACTACTTCACAGTGATCTCATGTATGGTTATTTTCTTGCAGGGTTAGTTATTGGATTTCAGCTCCTGTTTCTGATGCAGGGTACTCTGATAATTTTAATTAAAGAAGGAGGTTCATCAATTGGTTTCCTCTTCATCTCAAAACCTTTTCACTGATTTTCCTAGTGTTTCTCCTCTTCATTGTTCCCTTTTCTTACTTTTTTACCTTTGATATCATATATTTGTTTTGGCCCTGGCAAGTGCCATTCATTGTTTTTTCACCATCAATTTTTTTCAGTCACTTATTTCAGACTCTTTCCTGAAATCCAACTTTTCTCAGTTGGAATGATTTCCTCTCAGGGGATATTTGATAGCATTTTTTTCTTGTTCTCACTTTTTGGGTGAGAAAGGGAATTATTCACTTCTATTGATTACAAACCATGAATGCTGCCCAACATCATAAAATTCATGATAGACTCTCATAGGATATAATTATATATCCCCCAAAGTTATTAGTGCAATTGTTGAAGATACCTACTCTCAGCCTACTTCAGGTCCAAATTTTATTTACTTCAGGAAATTTAATTATTATTTTTTATGACAATGTGTGTCATTTTGGATTTTTCTTCTTCTGTCTCCCATTATTTTACTAGTAAGCTTGTAGAATGGAATTCAAAACTTGCTGGGTTTAACTCTTATAATTTTCACTCATATCTCTGAAAACCACATAATAATGATATAAATACTCATCAGAATCTAAGGTATTTAATTCAGCATAAAAATTGATGTCTATTACCCACCAAGAACGAGATATTTTTTTTTTAAACTTTTCACACAATTTTATTTTCTCCCTTCAACCATAATAATATGGTAACCAAATTTTGTCCTGACTGGAGGGTCTGTAAACACGGGCTTATCCAGCCCACTCACAGGCAAGGCAAATGCTGCTTCTTGAAATGGTCCCACCATGGACCCTCTGGTCATCCAACCCAAGTCTCCCCCTTGCCTGGCTTTATCTTCACTATATTGTGTGGCCACTTCGTTGAATCGCATTCCGGACTTTAACTTTTCCATGGCTTCCATGATAAAAATATGGAACGCTTAAGAGATTCAGTCCCCTGCCCTGTTCTCTGCCCCAAACTAGATGTTAGGTTACTTGTTTAAGAAGTTTATCATTATTATTACTATACTTCAAAATCTCAAAATTGGAATGTAGTAATATTGGAGTGTAGCATTGATCCTGCTGCTGTTGCTACTATTACTACTACTATTACTATTACTACTACTACTAATCAGTATAATTTATTAAAAAAAGATTTTGAGGGTATTCAAATCCAGTGGGCATTTCTGTCCATTTTACAAGGTAAGTGGTTTGAATTTTTCACCAAGAGGAGAAAGAGGAATATCTTTATACAAAGTAGCCTGAACACCACCAAAATCTATTAAATTAATCCCCTTCTCCCCTCAAAATATTGATAGTCAAAATAACAGATTCTAATTTACTAGTCAGTGTTACCAATAAGAGAAAGTTTTGGGGCAAGAACTTGACTAGGTTAATGGAAGGATTTTGAGCTTGAAGTTTTTAAACAAGTAGAATTAAAACTTAAAGTGCTACATGCCATTTGTATCGGTAGACTTTTGACTATTTTCATGCATGGCACATTGGTTTCATTCATAATGTCCTCTTTTAAGAAATCTACACATGAGAGATGAGGAGATAGTACAGGGGTTTAAGGCGGTTGCTTTGTATGAAGCAGACCCAGTTCTGATCCTCCCAACCTTGCACAAAATGTATACCCAAAGCACTGCTAGAAGGAGCTCCATGCCTCCCAACCCCCAGCACAGAGCCAGAAGTGGTCACTGAGCACCACAGAGTGTGGTCCAAAAACAAAATAAGACAAAACAAAAGTGAGCACATAACTCTTCTTCATCATTTCAAGGAACATATTGAGAAACAGAGAAGATCTATAATGAAGGAAAACATCTATTATGTGTGCCTATAGGCCATATATCATAACCACCCAAAGAAAGAAAAAAAAGATAAAATTTATAGAGTGAAACTTCACTCTTTTCAAAATTATGTTTTAAGTTTTAAAATCAATAATATAAAGAGAAAATTACTAAAGAAATTAAACAGAAATATTGGTTGACAATAATTGGAAGTCTGTGATTGGAAGCACAATGGTGCAATAGTTCTATCCAACTCTTAGAAGAACTTACACAATTTATCTTTTGGTTGCATGTAGAGGTTTTCTTGCCTGCACTGTTGCTTTTGGGAACAAGTGTGTTGAATTTTTGATGTCTGAATTGTGTGTTGATGTTTGAATTTTTTCCTACCTGGCGGAAAACCAACTTTGGGGCAGGGAAATATTCCGGGCCCACACCTGGTGATGCTCAAGGAAACATATGGTGCCTGAATCCAAAGGGATCAGCTAAGCCCTGTATCATTTTTTGCACCCTAGTTTTAACATTTTTCATGAACTAAATTTTATAGTGTTTCAAATTTTTAAAATATACTATTCTCATTGGAAATCTAGGATCTGAGTCTCTCTCTCTCTCCTCCTCCCCTGCCTCTTTATGACTCCAGAAGAAAACATAATTTGTGAGCACAGCTAAGGCATTTCTGGTTTATTCCTGTTGTCTGTATTTGTACGCAATGTCAACTTGGTATTTTTAAGTCAGACTCTGACAAGAAACAAATAGCACTCTCATAAGATTTACTTGAAAAGTCCAGTGAAGGAATTATTTATAGACTTGCAGGCAGGTGAAGGGAAACAGAGAACAGAAAGAGATGTAATGTTTCAGTATACTAGCAGGAGCTGAAACTCATGTTGTCACTCGAAAAAAGAGGCAAACGCTTCTACCTGAGAGGAATTGCAATCCTAGGTAGAAAGCGTTGTGCTCTAGAACGATAGTTTTCAACCTTTTACACCTCCGGACAGAACCTCATTTCGCAGTGGCTGACCTACTAGCAATTATCAACCTCTTTTCTCCACTCCTGCATCAGCCTAACTCCTGTTTAGTTCTGTTCATCTGAAGCAGTGGGGGAGATGAAAGGACAGAAGAAAGAAAGAAGCAACAGTGAACTTCTCTGTCTCTGTTGGACCTGAAGTTCCTATTGGGTAGGCCTGACCATGTTCCAGCAACCTTATGCTAAGTCTGACCTCTGGGCTCTGCTATAAAACCTTCCAATTTGCGGGTGGGAATGCGTTTTCACTGTGGCTAATCTCTGGCCCTGTCTTACAATTTTGCTCTTAATTCTTTCCACTTGTCAAAAGTAAACGTTGTTTATGTTTTCCTGTTTCATCCTGATAGATATTTTATATTTTAATTTTTACTTTATCATATCCAAGCAAGCTTGGAATCAACATAGGAGTCCAAAAACAGATGAATGGATTATGAAGATATGGTGTATATATGCACAATAGAATACTATACAGCTGCAAAGAATGATAATACCATTCAAGTTGCTGCAACGTGGTTGAAACTGGAAAACATCATATTGAGTGAAATAAGTCAGAGAAGAAAGACTTTTCTGTGGTATATAAATACTGGATGAGGAAATATAGTAAGAGGGGGATGCCTAGATCACCTGTGGCCCCAGTGTTTAGGGTGCAGAAGGACAGAGAAGGATATAAATCAAGGTGGGGGAGAAGAAAACAGCAAGTAATGAGTGAACAGGCAATGGGATTTCAGTAATATGGGTGATATGGGTGAGTGGTATAGCCATGTAGGCAAAACAGAGACTCAATAAAATCGGAAACATGAGAGCTAAGCCATAGCCACTGAAACTTTGTAATGTGCCTATCAAGTTGACAGACAGAATGGGGTGAGAAGGGAATATGGGAACACTAGTGGAGGGGAGTTGACACTGGTGGTCAGACTGATATTGAAATATTATATGTCTAAAACCACCTATCGATAGTTTTGTAAATCACAGTTCTTTAATTAAAAGAATTTTACATAATATTTTTTAATTGAGGGGAGGAGGAAGGAGGAGGACTCAGGAGGAAAATAGCAGTGTGGAAGGCCTTCAAGAGCATCGAAGAAGTGGTTGAGAGGACGAAGAACCTCTGGCTCCGGGCACAGCTTTTCGACTCCACCATTTTTCTTGCACTAACATCTGCCTCAGAGACCTGGGCCCTACACAAACAGGATGAGAATGCTATTCAGGTCTCCCAAAGAGGAATCAAAAGAGCTATGCTTGGAGTATCACGTTTCAGTCAAGTGAGAGAAAGAATCTGGAGTTCCGACCTCCATCGACGAGACGATCAAGAATCAGGGACACTGACTCATTTGCCAAGGCATCGAAAATCCACCCAGGCCGCCCCCCTCCCATTTTCCAGTAGCTTGGAAGCCACACCCACAAACTGCCCGCGGTGCTGTGTAACCCCATCAATGGCCGAGATCCAGAGACTATAAAACAATGCTTCTGGACCTCTTATAGCCTAGTTCTCCCTCTTGGAGAACCTGGCAAGCTACCGAAAGCATCCTGCCTGCATGGCAGAGCCTGGCAAGCTCTCCGTGGTGTATTTGATATGCCAAATACAGTAACAATGATGGGTCTCATTCCCCTTACTCTAAAAGAGCCTCCAATGCGGCACTGCTGGGAAGAACGAGTAAAGAGAGGCTGCTAATATCTCAGGGCTAGGACAAATGGAGATGTTACTGTTGCTCACTCGAGCAAATCGATGATCAACAGGATGACAGTGATACAGTGATACTTTAACATATCATTTTCCTTAGATTATCTAAAACTATTTTATTTGGCTACTGTGATTACAGAAAAAAAGTTTAAATTACCAGTATATTTCTTACTGCTCTTAATGTTAATCATTTACTGATGTTTTGTGTTTTTAATATATAAAAGAATATTTGGGAATAATACACTCAATACTTTTTTAGATGAGTACTGTGTATGGCCTTAAGTTCCACATCTAATGGTAGTGGTGCTATCAGTATTTTTGATTATAATCTTAATTATATTGTGTTATAATGTTTTTAATAATGTTTGTCATATATTTAGAAATATACCGGTATTTTTACATTTTTGTTTCTCTATTTCTATTTCTCTAGGAATTCTATTATTTTCCAGGAATGGGAGTGGTGTGGGGTGGGTGATGTGTGATTCCCATGTGGTGCTAAAGGGACTCAGGGATCCCTTTCACTGGTGAAAATGGTTGTTCTCACGATTTATTGTGGTTCCCTTTAACGTCAATATTACTGTAACAGGGGATTACTTCACACAGGGAATTTTGAACTTTTTACACTTGCAATCCCTTTTCACCCAAGCAATGCAGTAGAGTCAAACACTGACAGAAACACCTTGGATTCCTTCCGCAATTGATTTTGAATTAATTTCTGGTCGTTGCATGTTCAGAAACCTTTTACTGTTGCCAAATTTTTCACAACCCCCACATTCAGTTTAAGAACTCCATATGGAATATAGACATACCGTTTAAGAAGCTAGGACGTAGAGTACCGACTGAGCTGCCAGGATCTCCTGGTTTGGTTCAAGGGAGAGACATCCGGGGAAAACACAATCCCCCATATTGAGTGTTGAATCTGTGCCAATGATCATAATGAAATACCAAAGATTGTCTGGTTGAAGCAATATAAATGAATTTTCTTACTGTTCTGTACAGTGCAAGATCAAGGTATCAATTGATTTGAAGTCTGGTTTAAGTTCTCTTTGCCCTTCCAGGAAAGCCTTTCTGGCATTTGACTAATATCATATAAAATACAGTGTAAGTTCTCAGGAGATGGGAAATTGAGTATTCTCCAGTGTCGCTCATTGGAATGGCGCTAATTCTACACAATCAGTGTTCCAGTCCTACAATCTAGTTTAACCTAGGCTGCTTCCATAAAGGCCCTATTCTCCCACACGGTAACTTTATACTTAAAGGTTTTAATACGAATTTGGGGAGTGGGAAAATTCAGTCCATAGCCTAGTTTTTTCTTTGGGTTTCCATTGGGTTTTTCCTTTACAACTCATTTCAAGGATTGAAAATAAAATGCACAATTGCCTTACAAGCCACATCTCTCCATGATGCTGAACATCTATGTAGGCCCCATCCTGCAATGCTCCAATAGCACTGTCGTCCTGTTGTTCATCGATTTGCTCAAGTGGGCACCAGTAACATCTCCACACTATGAGACTTGTTGCTATTGTTTTTAGAATATCGAATATACCACGGGTTGCTTGCCAGGCTCTGCCGTGTGGGCGGAATACTCTCGGTAGCTTGCTGGGCTCTCTGAGAGGGACCAAGGAATCAAACCCAGGTCAACCACATGCAAGGCAAACACCCTTCCCGCTATGCTATAGCTTCAGCCCTATAATTCCCTTATAATTTCAATATAGCTATAAAAGTGCTCAGAGAATTTTCCTGTGGAAACTCCAAAAAGCAAAACTGAGCAGGAGAATATTTTTTATTTTTCTTGTTACCTTAGGTGCAGTTGGCAAAGAGATGAAGACTTCATTCCACCCATTCTTTTAAGCAAGAAGATATGCTCTATTTCATGAGGCAAAGCATCAATAGGTCACAATCTAGTTTTTTTTTCCCATCCACTGCCATCAGTCTCTAGTTAGAAACTCCTTCCAGATGCTGCCTTAAATCCATTGTATTAATTTTCAACATTGTTGTAAGCCTTTTTAACTTCAAAAGTCATTTTAGCTGGAAGACAGAGAGGCTAGCTCAACAGTCTTTTGAATGGGAATGGCCAATTTTACCAGTCTCCACGTAACGTAAATTTATATTTTTGGCCACCTAAAAAACAAACCTAGAACACTCAGAATATTGGATGTTGAAATTGGAATTTTTATGAGTCCTTAAATAAGACCCATATTTTCAACCATGACTGTTTTTCTTCTTTGTTATGACATATCATCAATACTGCGTAAAATCCTAGGGATCAAATAAATGAAGAGAAGAGAGTCAAAACCAAAGCCATATATAATTTGAAACGGAGTTGAACATGTTTAACAATTTTAATATTTTTGCTTTTCATATTTATCCCAAGAGCTCCACAGGAGGTTTCTGTTCTCCCTGAGCTCGCCTTAGGACACCTGACTTACTGTTTGACAGGTATACCGCCCCAGTCAAACTCCCCACCTGGCACTGTCCCCAGAACGGGTCGCTACTGGGCACTTGGCGCCAGAAGCGAGAGCCCGTTGGGGCTCACCTCCCCCCACCCCCCCACCCCACCGGGTCAGTGACAGCACGAAAAAAAAACTATCCCTCCAGTCCACTGGACTGAATCTATAGCACAGCAGGTAGGGCGTTTTCTTTGCATGCGGCTGACCCGGGTTCGATCCTTCTGTCTCTTTCCAAGAGCCCAGCAAGCTACCAAGAGTATCCCGCCCGCATGGCAGAGCCTGGAAAGCTACCCATGGCATATTCAATATGCCAAAAACAGTAACAAGTCTCACAATGAAGATGTTACTAGTGGCCGCTTGAACAATGAGACTATAGTGCTACAACCCAAGAGCACATTTAGTTAAATATTTTGCTCAGGTAAACTTAGATTTTATTAAAATCATTCGTTATTAATTTGTAACATGTTTTATACAATGATAATCCAATGCCAGATTAATATTTTTGCAGTTTTTAAATGATGATGATAAGCACTTTATAGAAACACATTGTCTCATTTTAATTTTGGAGATTGAGACATCATTCTAAACTGAAAAGCATTTATCTTACTACTTGCCAAACTTTGTCTTCATAAAATTTTTATAAAGTCAAGAATTTGCCTTGTTAAAGTCATCTATAACATAGTCTTAAATATACAGATATAAGAATCAGAAACTTCTACCTAATCTTGACTCAATAATTAACATGTCCTAAGTCTTAGATATAAAATACCTAAAGTGTAAATTACCATAACAACTGCTTTCTAGGGTTTACATAACTTTATAAGTCATATAGCATGGTACTTGCCATAAATGATCAT
Organism: Sorex araneus; assembly: GCF_027595985.1. NCBI lineage: Eukaryota > Metazoa > Chordata > Mammalia > Eulipotyphla > Soricidae > Sorex > Sorex araneus. The sequence continues at coordinate 23,939,648 of NC_073305.1, forward strand.
TATTTAAAAGTCAGTTATTAAGTTATTGTCCTTGTGAATTATAACAAAGGCTAAGTGAAGTTTTCTTCTCATTAAGTTTTCTAAAACAGTATTTTCCAAACCAAATGATAGTACAAACTAATTAGCCGTCTACAGACTGAATCCCATAAGTGAGAAAATAACTAAGCTTTGCTAGTTTTGCTGAGGAGAGTCTTAGAAAGATCACAAAATATGCTTACTCTTTACAATTTTAGAGAATGATGACCAAGTCACGTTATGATAGTGTATTTTGTTCTGTGCTGGGAGTGGAAGTCTATGCAGATTCTGGGAACATGGCAATCAACCAGTAGCCTCAGGTTTGTGTTTTCCATTCTGAACCAATTAAAACCACAAAATAGATATATACTTTTGAAAGTCAGAATTTTGTCCATTCAGGAATTTGAAAGATCTAGCTTCTATTCCAAACCTCTCATTTCTATCTAGGATGAAAAAAAAATGGAGCAGTCGGTAGTACTGCTCTCCAAATATTATAAATGCATATAGTAAATCTTGTACACTGATTTACATTCTGATGGACTTTCCCTCCTCTTTCCTCACCTCCTCTTCCCCCACCTGAGTGTTTTGATCAAATAAGTAGTGAGCAATGTCTGAAGTTAGACAAACATTACACTTTGAGCTGTGGAAAAAGGATGGCTAAGTCCACTAATAGAAATATCTGCCTTCTACTGCTCTCACTCAGCACGTAAGTGTTGCTTCAAGCATGCATACACCACCTGTGTTTAACTGCAGCTAAACCTTTTCATTAGAAGTTAGTTTAATGATCCAGTGTGGGGCCAGAGACAGAAGAGTGGGTAAGGAGTTTGTCTTGCATGCAGATACCTGGGTATGCTCCACATACAGTTACCTGAGTCCAGCCTGAGGTGACACCTGAGCATAGAGCCTGAGCACAGCTGGAAGTGGCCCCAAACTACCCCTCCGTTGCTATTTATTTATGCCTATGGGAATATTGCCCCTCTTCAAGAGTATCTATTGAATTATTCTTACCAAACCATATAAATCATTATTCTGGTTAGCTATTGCTATTTTCTTAGAGACCTACCGCAACAGGCATTTCAGTTTTTCATAATTTTCTTGTCAAGAATTTAGGAAAGTTGAAGTCAGAGAGATAGTGCAGTGGACAGAGAGCTTGCCTTGTATGTGCAGACCCATGTTCAATCCCTGCCATTCCATATGGTCTCCTCGACCTTGCCAGGAGTGATCCCTGTACACAGAGCCATGAGTATGTACTGAGTACACCTGGTTGTGTCCCCCAAAACAAAACAAAACAAAAAAGAATTTAGACAAGATTTGGTGGGATAATACTTGACTATAGTCACTTGGTACTATTCAGTTAGTAGCTTGGTAGTAGTAATCGAGGTCCAAGGCATGCCTGATGTTTTGAAAGAATGTCTATAAAGTCCCTTCACATGGTTTCCATAGCATGGTAGATTGATTATTTTTTGTTTGTTTGTTTTTAAACACAGTTGATGACTTTCCTAGAATGAACATGCCAGGGTAGTGGAAGGATCCTTGACCTGACCTCTGAAATCATGTGGGATCATTTCTGTTTCATCCTATTATGAGTCACATACACAACCCAGATCCAAGGAGAGGAAAGATAAATATGCAAGATTATGACTATGAAGGACCTGCATTATTGGGCAGCTATCATTAGAGATTTTCTTTTTGAGATAAGTCTAGGGTAAAAAAAAATTCTTTCAATCTAAATGTAATCCCTGTGATGTTTTTGTAGCCCTTTTAAATTGGCACCTTGGAAACCACCTGGTAGGCCTACCCCTTAATCAGTATCTGTTGATGCAAATATATTGAATTAATTTTTTAGCAGGCTATGTCTACAGTTTTTTTCTGTGGAAATTTGATCAACCAAGTTTACTTCAAGACACTGATTACCACGTGAAAATTGATAGGTTCAGATTAGATATTAGATTAGATATTAGATATACTCTCTTCTATGACAATCTGTAACTCTTGGGTAGTCCCAATTCATACATAAATAGCTGAGTTCGAGGCTGTGCTTAGAATACAATATGCTTCCAGTTGAATGTGTCACTGTAATTCAATCATAAGTAATTGCACTAGATTTGCTGAGTATATTGTTGGAGGATATTAATTATTGAACAAGTCTTCTTCCAGGTCTTCCTTTTTTTTTGGTCTTACTTCTCTGCCACTCAATACATTGTAAATATAGAGATTTTTTAAAAATATAATAGAGGATGACACCTGATTGAAGTCACTCAGTAGCTGCTGTTTTTAATCACTAAAAGAAAAATTTTACTGGTTCTGTGGCACTTCACTCATGCGTAAGGTTCAGCCCAAGTGTCTGGAAAAGTGGCCTGGAGTGTGGCAGCAGTTGGGTAATGGAGTCAGTCGACGAGGAATTTATCTGGTGCCGGCAGGGTGGGTCTTATGGCTGTGACCCCTGGATCACTGGAGATTGGTGGAAGCAGGCAGAGGATTTCTGTTTCCGGGTCCCGTTGAGCCTAGAGTCCAAGGTCACAAAGATCCGTATGACCTGGTTCTGTGGGACTTCACTCAAGCATGAGGCTCAGCCCGAGCGTCTGGAAAATCAGCCTGGAGCGTGGTGGCAGTTGGGGAATTTTTGAGAAATCGAAAGAGCTATGCTTGGTGTATCAAGTTCACTCAAGTAAGAGAAGAAATCCGGAGTTCCGACTTCCGTCGACGATCAAGAATCAGGAACGCTGTCTTGTTTGTCAAGGCATCCACAATCAGATGGGCTGGGCACGTAATGTGATTTAGAGAGGACCACAGGACTAGAGCTGTTACCAACTGGATTCCACGGGATGTCAAAAGACCACATGGCCATCCACCTACGAGATGGTCAGACTTTTTCATCAAGACCATGAATGGCTTGAGGCTCTTGTGTTCCTGGATCGAGCAGACTTCATTGGGCTACACTAGCATGCAGTAGGGATGAATGGAGACGTTACTGGCACCCGCTCGAACAAATCGACGAACAACAGGATGACAAGTGATGCAAGTGAAAAGAAAAATTTTATAGTATAAAATTTAAAACTCTTATGAGAGGCCCAGTGTGATTTGTAGTTGCCCCTTTCTCTAATTTTACACACTTTTTCATTCATCTCTCATTATGCAAATGTTTAGAGCCTGTATACGCTAGCTACTTTCTCATGCTTGGACACAGCAATGAATGAAGAAGAGGGAAAAGTCAATTATTATAGGGATGCTCTCGATTCTTCAATTTACATTGATCTCCTTGCTGTTTCTAGAACATTTCAAGCATTCTATCTCTAGACTTTTTATGTTGCTATTCTATTTTGGGATGCTCTATCTCAAGATATCCTCATGGGCTCCCCTCTTACCTTATCCAGTTCTTCATGTTCAGACAGTACTTCTATACAATGTATTTCCTTACTACTCTGGAAACTAGCAGGGGTTCACATACTAAAGTCTCTTCTTCCTGTTCTAAATATTTATCCCATATGATAAATTACATACTTAATTGCTTCCCTGTTTACATAGCTCTTTCCTCTAGAATAGATCATCTATGAAGGTCAGGCTTATCCATTTTAACTATCGATATTGCCCTATCTAAATAATAGGTGCCTATTGAAAGAATGTTTGGATTTAGCCATACTCTTAAGCCAAACAGCACCTTGCTGAATTTAAGTATCCTACTTATATGCAATTTTAATTTATCTATGTCATTTAATTACAGAATAGGTTTCATTTGATGATTTGAGTCCCCTCTTTCAAATTTAATACTCTATAAACTATGCTATGTTACTTACAGAAACAAAAAGAGAGAGGAAATATAAGTCAAATTCTGTAGTTCTAAAGAACAATTAAAGGTATCCTTTGAATTTTCCATTAAGGGGAAATATATAGAAGTAAATCTGAGTCATTATCTTTGATTTTCATATTTTCAAATTTATGCATTATGCTTCCAATTTATTCTGTTAGGCAATGAAGCAGCAAATGTTGGCTTACTTTAATTAAAAAGCTACACAAATTAAACCAATATGATTTAGTTACATCAAATGGACCATCACACATCATATTGTAAATACAACTATAGAAATAAAATGGGGAGCTGAACAAAAAGTTTTAAATGTCACTGGTGATTCTCAAAATTATCAATGTAGGCATAAAGGATCACTTATTCATCATCTAGAGAATTTTTACGTTGCTTTGGTGTTGCTACTTTTGTAGAAAGATTAATTTCACATTTTTGTCCCTCAACTTTCAAGTACATTGAATTCTGAGTTATTTAACCAACCTTCACACACAAAAAATAAAGAAATAATCGATATTGAGTTTTCTCAGTAGATCTGAAGCAATCTAAAATAGACTGTGGTAAGGGATATAACTCAAATGTGTCCAGGGTTTGATCCCTGGTACTGCAAAAAAGAAAAATATAACCATTAACATGAAATAAATATCAATATGATAATTTCATAAAGGTTTCCACAAATCAGGGCTAAAGGCCAAACCCTGTTAAGAACCTACTTTTGATTAGCCTAAGAGATTAGGATGGCTCTGTTTCTAAGTGGCTGAAAAATCTAAATGAAGACTATTTGCTGGCATGTACACTTCCACAACATTCAGGTATTGATGGTTTCATTGGAACACAGCCACCACCGCTTGCATGCATGCTTCTGTTTTAGCACTCATGCAGAGTATATTTAGTAGAGATCATATGAGCCCTAGAGCAAAAAAAGTAAACAACCTAGATCATTTCAGAGAAGAGTTTATTGACCTTACTACATTGATTCACCCTATTTTGCAGTAGATCATGCATGTTAGAATTAACTGAAGCATAGCCATTACCCTGTGGGCATTCTGGTTTAGTGGTTCTATTGAGCAGTTTTAGGACTCCAGCCACTGATTAGGCATCTTGGACTCCATCCAAAGAGCACATGGTTCAAGTGGGAAAGCATTCACTATTCCTAGAGGAGCTGCGACTTGCCCCTTTGGTAAGTCAACTGCCATATTGTTATTCCTCATATCCCACTTGTTCTATATAATAAACCTAAAAAATCATTTTTAGGAGGCAGACTCAGTAATTCAGCAAGCACTTCTCTGTTATTTTTGTTTATATCCTTAGAGTATTTTGGTTGCAATATTTATTAAAATTATAATTTAGACATAATTTAAAGAGATAAAAATCTATAAAGTGATACTGCAGATTAAACTATTTGCCATGTCATCATCATCATCATCACCATCATCATCATCATCATCATCATCATCATCATCATCCCATTGATTGTTGAATTTCTCGAGGGGTCTCAGCAATGTCTCCATTCGTCCTAGCCCTGAGATTTTTAGAAGTCGCTCTTTACTCCTCCTTCCCAACAATGCCACATTGGAGGCTTTCTCAGGGTCAGGGGAATGAGACCCAGCATTGTTACTGTTTTGGCATATGAATACACCATGGGGAGTTTGTGAGGCTCTCCCATGTGGGCAGGAAACGCTCAGTAGCTTGCCAGGTTCTCCCAGAGGGAGAACTAGGCTATAAGAGCTAACGCTTCTGGGAGCTTGGTTTTATAGTCTCTGGATGTTGACCGTTGGTGGGATGACACGGCACGGGGGCAATCCCTGGGTGTGACCTCCTAACTACTGAAAAATGGGAAATCTGGGCGGAAGAGGCCCAGTCCTGATTCGAGCAGGCTTGGCAATAGACAATAGATAAATAGACAATAGATACATTTTTTGAAAAAGAAATGAAAGAAAGGATGAGGCGGAACAGTCAGTCTTTTGAGTGAAGAAAGTGATTGAGGGCGGGGCGATGGTCAGGGAGTTTCAACAAGGCCATCAGGGTGCTGCTGAGACTGTGCTGGCCACGAGGACCCTGACTGTGGTACTCACTCCTGGCCCCAGAAGGAAACAATTCTTTTTTAAACCCCCTCCCCCCAAAAACAAACCCAGCCTTTTGCCCCAGCTCAGGATCCCCGGATGGCAGCAAGGCAAGAACTCTATCCTCAGAGCTCAGGCCAGTAGGGGAGGGGCACGGCAGAGAGCCTGGTCCCTGGGGCTGGACAGACCCACATCAACGTCCATCTGTACTGGCAGGTGAGGGCTGCGGCAGCTTGGGTGGCTCTCAGCGCCTCTGAGACAGCGCCTGCACCCACGCCCCCGCCTGAAGCCAGCCCCGGGGCTCTATGCCCACAGGCAGGTGCCCGGCTGCCCTGCACTTGGCCATGCTCCTGTGCGCGAATCATCCCCAGCGACAAGCCTCTTTGCCCCGCTGGAGCGCGCCCTCCGGCCTCTATAGCAAACCGAAGCAACCCAGGCAAATGTAGCTGGATCCAAACTGCGACCCTCCGCCCGCCAGGTGCCCGGGGAGGCTGACCTCTTCCTGCCCGGTGACCCTCTGGACACCCGCTGTCAGCCCATGCTCCCGGTCTCTCCTCTGTCCGGGTCCCCCGGGGAGTAGGAGGGGGTGGGCCCATTATCTGATTCACATGCCCGAGGTCGGCAGCCCCCAGCCCCCTCACACAAGATCTTTCCCTCCTAGGGTCCAAGTTAGGAACAGGGCAGGCAAGCGGCACCCAGAGAGCCACCTAGCCAGCCCTGCTCCCACCCCAAAGTCCTGACACGTGTGACCTTAACTTAGACCTGCGGGGTCCAGACGGGAGAGTTCAGGGGTCAAATCTAGGGCTCATTTAGACCCCGGGGGCCCATGGGGACAGAGCCACGGAGAGGCTGTTCCCCCCGCCCATCCACCCCCCCCCCAGGCTCCCAGATCTCCCCAAAGCTGCCTTGGCTGTGGCAACTTCAGAGAGCCCAGTGAGAGTGCCGACCTGCTCGGGCTGGCTAGTGTCCACCAGTGTCCCTCTGACGGTGACACTGATCTTCTATCTCGCTCTCCCACTCTCCCAGGGGTCCATCACCCCCTGGCTCCTTCCTTGGGCGCATCTCAATGTACTTAGATGACGGAAACTGCCATAGAGACCAGCCACTGCCCGCTGCCCCCAGCCGCTGCCCCCTCCCACCTCAGGGAGCAGCCAGCCAACGCCAGTGCGGGGTCAGTATCAGCTACTTGCCATGCAGCACAAATTAAATACCGGTATTCATAAGCAAAACTATAACTAGTTTGCCATTAATTTAGATGTGAAGTGGAGGTAGAGCTTAATCATAAATCATGCCAGAGAGAAAAAGAGGAATGGGGTCATTTATTAATGAAATATGGAGGCTAATATTCCAGCATGCTATACAATAGTTGTTTTGCATTTTTACTTCATTTGTCCCTCCATATTGAGTCTAAAAAAATTAAATATGTACCTGGATGCCTGAGAAATTCTCATAGATTCTCTTTTAATCTCATTTTTTTTATTATATAAGTCATTTATCATATAAAAATTTAAACTTTATAATGCCACTATTTTAAGAGAGCAGTTAAGAAAAGACTAAATTTCAAGAGTTTTTATAGTGGTGAGCCATATAATCAATAAATGTTTAGTCAATATTAATTTGGATACATTTTTAAGCCCGCTCGAACAAATGGATGAGCAACGGGATGACAGTGACAGTGACAGTGACATTTTTAAGTAAAAGGAATAAAGTGAATATTCACTCTTGCTCTCATGTTTATCATGTTATAAATCGAGTAAGAAGAATATTCATTTTAGCCATTTAGCCGATGAACTTGTTTTGTTTTTTGGTAAATATTTTTTCTCATAGAATTTTTCACTGAGGCAATTGTAGATTCAAATTCAACAGTAATACGTTGGGGATAATTAATGGTTGGAAATATAGGTTAGCAGTAGGACATTTGATTTGAGTGTGTGAGAAGGGATTCCCTCTCTAGCACTGCAAAAATTTCATATATGTTTTATTTTTTTCCCTAATAAAAATGATTTTTAAACATTCCAATATAGTACAATGTTGAATAACATTGGGTTTTCCTTGCTCCTCTAATTAGGGAGCTTAAGTTTATTGGGAGTTTAAGTTAATTGAGTTACTCCCATAACAGTGCCCCTGAGGCATACCTAATTCCATCAAGCATTAATAATCCTATATTGCTTTTCTCTTTCCTTTACATCACTTGCACGGTTTAGCAACATTCTTTTTGTAAAGACACAGGAAGACAGTTCATGCTATGCTTTGTAACATGGGAGTTAGTTGCCTCCAAAATAATATTTACTCCTGATCATCTATATTGACTTGACTTAAGCCTCAGTTGCCCTTAGTTCCTAGTACTCCAAAAGCAGGGTCCCACCAAAGGGACTGAATGGACCCAGTGCAAGCTGTAAGCTACCCGAGCATCGAAAGGGGACAAGCTAAGCACCATAAGTATAATAAGTTAAGAGCATGGTCATGGAACAAACCCTGTTATACCCAAAAAGAAGTGACTGAAAAAGAATCCTGCTCGGGTTAGAATAGAACTAATCTGGCTTGAAGACTGTATAGTTTGGGAGTTGAAGCAAGATGTCCCCAGGAAGAGCAAATCTTTAAACTTAATATATCTCTTGCCCCCGTGCCTGGCTGTCTTCATCAGGGCCCCTTGGAGGGGGCGGGTTGAATTTCCCTCCCTGACCTGAGCAGAGCCCCTGCGGCCAAACACCTCTGGAATCCAGCCACAGTCATGCTCAAGGCCTCTCTCCACATGCTTGGATGAGCCTTACGCATGAAGGAACTGGTAGAGGAACCCAGGTGTGCGGGACTCGGGGCTGAGATCTCCAAGACTGCTTGGATCAGGACTGGGCCTTTTCTACCCAGATCCCCCATTTTCCAGTAGCTAGGCAGTCACATCCAGAAACTGCCCCTGGCACCATGTAATCCCATCAATGGCCAACATCCAGAGACTATAAAACCAAGCTCTCGGAAGTGCTCGGGTACATTCCAGGCCCTGTGACATCTTATAGCCTAGTCCTCTCTCTCAGAGAACCTAGCAAGCTATGGAGAATTTCCTGCCCGCACAGGAGAGCCTGGAGAGCTCCCTATGCCATATTCATTTGCCCAAAACAGTAACAACGATGAGGCTCATTCCCCTGACCCTGAAGAGCCTCTAATGTGGCACTGGTTGGGAAGGACGAGTAAAGAGAGGCTGCTAAAATCTCAGGCTGGGACAAATGGAGACGTTACTGGGCCCACTCGAGCAGATAGACAATCAATGGGATGACAGTGATACAGTGATACAGTGATATCTCTTACTGTGTTCATACAAAATCACTAGAAATATTATAAGAAGTAAATCCCCTAAGATTGGTTAAATGGATTACTAACCGAGGAAAGGAGAAAGCAATACACCGTAGATGGATCCCACCCTTGAGCAGATCTCCTAGTTATCTGGAGTATTGAATCCTCAGATGAAATTTTGTCCTTGAGTTAATCCCCTAGAACTTCCCCTGAAGGAGTGGCTTTACCTCTGTTTGTTATTAGGACAATGTTCAACCCCACCTTTGTGTATCCCCACCCCTCATGATTTCTATATAACTATGCTATAAGGGGTCAGAGGAGTTGAGGACTTTGAGGTATACAAGGGTGACTAGGAATATGAGAATGATGAGGACAATGAAGAAGATGAGGACTAGACGAGGAGTAGGAGGATGAGAATGAGGGAACTGTGATGACTGGGACTATGACCAGAACTACAATTATGCTGTAAGGGAGATATTGGACTACATTGGGGAGAAGAGAGAAATAAACTGACTACCTGGGGCCCTTTTTCTGTTCACTGAATGTTCGTCAGTCTGTTGCTGTGAGCCAGCCAGGGGAATGGCTCTTGGCTACCGAATACTCGCATCCTGCTCACACAAAGCCCTTTACTTTGAAATTAAAAGTACAATATTACAAATGATGTATAGATGTAGTCTACAAATCTTAATCATATCTTTCCAGTTGTACTTGTGATAATATGTGTGACAGCATATTTGATTCTATAATTTTATTATACATATAGACAGCTATGCTTTTATATTACTGCTTAAATTAATATATTTTATAGTATTTCTATTTATATTTTTAACTTTCAACCACTTTTTTCTGGTCCTCGCTTTTTAAAAAATTTTTAAAAATTTTATTGAATCACCATGAGATAGTTACAAGCTTTCATGTTTGAGTTACAATCTCATAATGATCAAACACCCATCTCTCCACCAGTGCACATTCCCCACCTCAAATATCTCAGGTATACCCCCCTTTCCCACCCTCCCCCTGCCTCTAAGGCAGACAATATTCCCCATACTCTCTCTCTACTTTTGGGCAATATAGCTTGCAACACAGACACTGAGAGGTCATCATGTTTGGTCCATTATCTACTTTCGGCATGTATCTCCCATCCCAACTGGTTCCTCAGGAAGGAATGGAGGCAGCCATTAATTTCTTAGTGATCCCTTCTCTATTCCATATGCCTTCTCCCCTCTGCTCATGAATCAGTCTTCCAGCTATGGGGCAATCCCCCTGGCCCTTGTATCTACTGTCCTTGGGTGTCAGCCTCATGTGATGCTACCCTACACTCCACAAATAAGTACAGTCCCTCTATAACTGTCCCTCTCTTTCTGACTCATTTCACTTAGCATGATACTCTCCATGTTTATCCACTTATAAGCAGATTTCATGATTTCATCTATCCTAACAGCTGCATAGTATTCCATTGTGTAGATGTACCAAAGTTTCTTTAACTAGTCATCTGTTTTAGGGCACTCGGGTTGTTTCCATATTTTGGCTATTGTGAACAGTGCTGCAATAAAGATATAGGTACAGATGTCATTTCTACTGTGCTCTTTTTCATCCTTGGGATATATTCCCAGAAGTGGTATTGCAGGGTCATATGGAAGCTCAATTTATAGTTTTTGAAGGACTGTCCATATTGCTTTCCAAAAAGTCAGCATTCCCACCAACAGTGAAGGAAGGAGCATCCCTTTTTCCCCATATCCACGCCAGCATTGGTTGCTTTTGTTTTTTTGAATGTGTGGTGTAAGATGATATCTCATTTTTGTTTTTATTTGCATCTCCCTGATGACTAGTGATGTGGAGCATTTTTTCATGTGCCTTTAGGCCATTTGTATTTCTTTTTTGAGGAAACTTCTGTTCATTTCTTCTCCCCATTTTTTGATGGGGTTGGAGGTTTTTTCTTACACAATTCTACAAGTATCTTGTATATCCTGGATATTAATCCCTTATCAGATGGGTATTGGGTAAATATTCTTTCCCATTCTGTGGGCTCTTTCTGTATTTTGGTCACTGTTTCTTTTGAAGTGCAGAAGCTTCTTAGTTTGATGTAGTCTCATTTGTTTATGTTTGCTTCCACTTGCATGGTCAGTGCTGTTTCGTCCTTAAAGATGCTCTTAGCTTCAATGTCATGGAGAGTTCTGCCTACATTTTCTTCTTTGAACCTTACTGATTCATGTCTGATATTGAGGTCTTTAATCCACTTTGATCTGACTTTTGTGCCTGGCATTAGACAGAGGTCAGAGTTCATTTTTTTAAATTCTTTTATTAATTCACCATGTGGAAAGTTACAAAGCATTCAGGTTAAAGTCTCAGTTATACAATGCTCAAACACCCATCCCTTCACCAGTGCACATATTCCACCACCAAGAATCACGATATACCTCCCCCCTTCCCGCAACCTCCCCAGCCCCCCACCCCGCATGTGTAACTGGTAAATTTCACTTTACTTTCACTTTACTTTGATTATATTCAATATTTAAACGACATCTGCATTTCTATGTTCATTGCCGCTCTGTTTACAATAGCCACAATATGGAAAAAGCCAGAGTGCCCTAAAACAGATGATTGGCTAAAGAAACTCTGGTATATTTACACAATGGAATACTACGTAGCTGTCAGAGTTCATTTTTTTTTGCAGGTAGCTATCCAGTTTTCCCAGCACCACATGTTGAAGAGGCTTTCCTTGTTCCACTTTGCATTTCTTGCTCCTTTGTCAAAGATTAAGTGGCCATATATTTGGAGGTCTGTGTCAGGATATTCAACCATGTTCCATTGGTCTGCAGGTCTGTTTTTATCCCAATACCATGCTGTTTTAATTACTACTGCTTTTTAGTTGAGTTTGAAGTTGGGGAAGGTGATGTCACCCATCTTCCCATTTCCAAGAATTGCTTTAGATACTAGTGAAGGTTTATTGTTCCATATAAATTTCAGGAGTGTTTTGTCTATTTCTTTAAAAAATGTCCTGGGTATCCTGATAGGGACTGCATTAAATGTGTATAGTGCTTTGGGCAGTATTGCCATTTTGATAATGTTAGTTCTCCCTATCCATAAACAGGGGATGTGTCTCCATTTCCTAGTGTCCTCCTTTATTTCTTGAAGTAGTGTTTTGTAATTTTTCTTGTATAGGTCCTTTACCTCTTTGGTTAAGCTGATTCCAAGGTACTTGATTTTCTGAGGTACTATTGTCAACCACTTGTTTTGAAGTGAGTTTCCTATAGACAACATACAGTTGACTTGTTTCTTAATCCACTTTGTAATTTTTATATTGATATATATAACTAACATTTCAGATAATTTTTATATGATTGGATTTAGGCTGACATTTGATTCACTATTTTGTTGTCTATTATTATCATTTCTGTGTTTTCTTTTTTTTTTCTTTTTGGGTCACACTCAAATGTGTGTGTGCATTGCACAGGGGTTACTCCTGGCTCTGCACTCAGGAATTACTCCTGGCGATGCTCAGGGGACCGAATAGGATGCTGGGAGCATGTAAGACAAACGCCCTACCTGCTGTGCTATAGCTCCAGCCCCTGTGTTTTTGTTTTTCCTTCCTTTTCTAAAGTATGTTGGGACTATTTCTTCCTTTCCTATAGTTGAAAGGGTTTTGACTAGTCAGGGTCTACTGGTCTACTTTACTATTTTGTGTGAAGTATGTAAAACCTCATTTTCATCTATGACTATGAGTTTATACATCTTGCCTTGGTCATTAAATATGCTTCAAAACTCATGAAATAAATACATGTATCTAACTGGGATATGGCTTAAATTGTAAAGCACATACCAAGCATGTGTGAGCTTGAATTAAATCCCTAGCACCACAGGGCCCAGAGAAAACCAAAGCATTTCTGGGTGTGGCACCTATAAAGTAATAATATGTGTGCCTGTTACCTATTTCTCATATTTCCATGGCTATTTCTTCCTGCATGTTAAAGTTGTTTCTTATATTTTTTATTCTTTTATTTCTGTTTGAGTAATTTAACAGCCAATGTTTAAGAATACATCTGTTAGTAACAGAATATTCATTTTCCTTCACTTGAAAATGTCCTTATTTCCTTAGTTGCTGAAATATAGCTTTACCAGTGTAGTTGGTGGTCCTTAGGAATTAGGGACACATCCTAATTCACAGAACCTGTGAATTGGGGCGAAAGGTTTATTATAGGTATAATGAAATGAAGGATCTTGAGATGAGATAAATCTGGATTATATATGTAAGCCTTAAATTCAAATACAATTATCCTAATAAGAGACACAATGGGAGTATTGAAATAGAGAGGAAGAGGGGAGAGGAAACTTGAGGGCATGTGGAGAAGGAAGAGATGGGGGGATAGGGAGAGTGAGAGAAAATGAGAGCCATGTGAGGATTGAAGAAGACACTGGAATTATGAAATCCCAGACTACGTAATGCATAGAGTCACTAGAAATTGAGAGAAACAAAGGATGAATTCTCTCCTAAAGCCCAGAGGGAATACAGCTCTACTGACATCACCAGTTTTGACTTCTGCCCTTTAGAACTGTGAGAGAATGAATTTCTATTGAAGTCTCTTAGTTTGTGGTTATTGCAGCAACCCAAGGAAGCAAATACAGTCGAATGTAAAATTTTTGATGGAAAGTTCTTTTCTTTTAGTATTTGAAAATTGGTGAATAGGGCAATTCCTCAATGGCTATAAGAACATTCCTTGATTGCAAGAGGCCAGGAGTTTGCTCCCAAGTGCTGGCTGCACGTCTTGAACTTTGCTATGATATCTGGGATGACCCACCCTTACCCCTAGTGGCTCACCGGTAGTCAGTCTCTTATACACAGCCAGTAACATTCAAACTCTGCAACTAAAAGGTGTGTGACCCCTGGCCAGTAAAGCATCATGTGTAAGAACTGTGGCAGGAGTGCAATACCCAATGAACTAAAGTGATTTAGTCCTCTGAGAACATTTCAGTCAAGCATTTGTGACGCTGGGCATCAGAAGGCAACAAAAATGGAAGGACGCAAGGGGGAGATATTTGAAGAGCATTATACCACGTTTTTCTTGCCTTTGAGTTCAGAGTACAATCTGTTGTCATCCAGGTGGCACTATTTTCCAGGTAATATATTTCTGTCTGAGTCTCTTGAGAGTTTGTGTTTTGTTTTGTTTTTAGAATCTAATTATGATTATATCAGCATATATTTCTTTTTTGTTGTTTGGAGTTTGCTCAGCTTCTGAAATGTAGAGGATTTTTTTTTAATCGAATTACTATTAACATACAGTTACAAAGCTATCATGATTGGGTTTCAGACATACAATATTCCAACACTCATCCCTTCAACACCCAGTGTACATTTCGAACCACCAATATACTTTGCATCCCTCCTGCCACCACCCACTGCCTCTATGGCAGGCAATTTTCTTCTCTCTCTTTCTCTTACTCTCTCTCTCTTTCTCTCTCTCTCTCCTTTTGCGAATTATGGTTTGAAATACAGATACTGAGAGGCCATCATGTTTGGTCCTTTACCCACTTTCAGTACACATCTCCCAACCAGAGATATCGCTTCCAATCATCATTGTCATAGTGGTCCCTTCTAAATCCCAACTGCCCTTTCCCTCAGCCCTTGAGGCAGGCTTCCAACCATGAGCCAATCTCCCTGGTCTTTGTTTGTACTGTCCCTGGGTGTTAGTCTCATACTAAGTTTTATTTATATCCTACAAATGAATGTAGCCATTCTGTCCCTCTCCTTCTTACTTATTTCACTCAGCATGATACTCTCCATGTCCATTCATTTATAAGCAAATTTCATGACTACATTTTTTCTAACAGCTGTATAATATTTCATTATGTAGATGTACCAAAGTTTCTTTAACCAGTTGTCTGTTCTTGGACACTTGAGTTGTTTCCAGATTCTTGCTATTGTGAACAGTGTTGCAATGAACATACAAGTGCAGATGTTGTTTATTTATTTATTTATTTTTATTTTCCGAATTTTTATTTTATTTTTATAAGGTTGTTCAGAATAATTTATTATATTCAATATTCCAACACCAATTCCACCACCATTACATCTTACCCACTACCATTCTTTTGAATTTTCCCAACCACTATTTAAGCCTGCCCCAATAGCAGGCCTTAACTAATTTATTTTATGTTGCTTGTTATGAATAAATATCTTTAAATGATCAAAAAAGAAAGTGTGTTAAGGTTGTTGTATCACATCCTGGAGCTGGAGATTGTTAACATGCTGTTACAGGCTGAGCCTTGTGTTCTAATAATTTTCTAATTGAGATTGGTTGACTTCTACCTTGAATCCTATCCAATGTATGCTACTCCTGCTATCTCCATGATATAGAGTATGAGATGTTACTCCAAGAATTCTAAAATTTTAGATAAGGAGATACAGATTCAGTTAATTTTTTTTATTTTATAAAGTAGTTCACAATAATTCATTACACTTAATATTCAAACACCACTCCCACCACCATTACACCTTACCACCACCATAATTCAGATGTTTCTATCCTGAACCCCAATCCCTGGCCCAAAGCAGAACCAAAATAGCATATGTTGTATTCTTTGTTATGAAAAAGTTCTGAAAATGCTAACAAAAAAGTATTTTTAGAGGAAAGAGGGTGAATATTTTTGTATTTTATCCAGGGGCCAGTAAGCCCTTCTATAAGAGATCACTAACAAGTTGTTAGACATTGAGCCTTGTGCATATATATGTATATATATATATATACATATACATATACATATACATATAGGAAGAAAAAATTTTTCTAAGATTGGGTGCCTCCTACTTTGAACTCCAGGAAATGTGGTGTGGTACTCTTGGAGTATGGGTCGGGTGTATGGTATAAAGTTTCGAGTAGCCGTAATGTGGCAATGTGGTCTGGAAATAGGTTTACTCATAGGTGAAGCTCGGCCTGAGCGTGTGGGGAGCAGCCATGATCATGGCGGTGGTTGAGTTCTGGACATTTCTGGCTTCCAGGGTTGCGTCCTTTGGGGCGGGGAGGGATCTCACCCAAGTGAAATAGCCTGGCGTGGGGGTTGGTGGCATGTTTACAGTGAGCATCATGTTATGCTCCCTTCTGGGAGAGAAGGACATATGATCTGGATGGTGGCCAATGACAAGATTATCTGGTGCCAGTCAGAGGTGGCTTATGGGTGTGACTGCTGAGTTTCAAGAGATGGGGGAGATATAGATGGGCAGAGGATCTCCTTTCCCTGTCTCGTTGAACCCAGAGTTCTCAGTCACAAAATCCCACATACCTGGGTTTTCTGGGGATTCACTCAGAGGTGAGACTCTGCTCAAGTGTGTGGAGAGCAGCCATAAACATGACAGTGATTGAGTTCTGGAGGTTTTCAGCTGCCTGAACTGGGTCTCTTGGGACAAGGAGGGCTCTCACCTGCCCCCCTCCAGGATGTCCTGAATGAAACAGTCTGGCGTGGGGTCACAGATGTCATTTCTGCTGTGCATTTTTGGACTTCAGAGATATATCCCAGAATTGGAATTTCTGGGTCACATGAAAGCCCAATTTCTAGTTTTTTGAGAAATGTCCATATTGTTTTCCAAAAGACTGGACCAGTCGGCATTCCAACCAACAATGAATGGTATTGGAATAGAGACAGACCTGCAGACCAATGGAATAGCATTGAATATACTGACACAGACTCTCAAATATATGATCACTTAATCTTTGACAAAGGAGCAAGAAATGTAAAGTGGAGCAAGGAAATCCTCTTCAGTAAGTGGTGCTGGAAAAATTGGACAGCTACACGGAAAAAATCAATTCAGACCTCTGTCAGTCACAAAAGTCAGACCAAAATTGATTATAGGCCTCAATATAAACCAGAATCCATAAGATACATGGAGGAAAATGTGGGCAGAACTGTCCATGACATTGTGGCTGAAGACATCTTTAAAGATGAAACACCAATGACAAAGCAAGTGGAAACAAAGATAAACAATTTGGACTATATTAAACTAAGAAGCTTCTGCTTCACCAAAAGAAATGGTGACTAAGATGCAGAGACAGCCCACGGAATGGGAAACATTATTTACTCAATACCCATCAGATAAGGGGTTAATATCCAAGACATATAAGGCACTGGTAGAATTTTACAAGAAAAAGATCCTCCAACCCCATTCAAAAATGGGGAGAAGAAATGAACAGAAACTTCCTCAAGAAATACATATGGCCAAAGGCACATGAAAAAATGCTCTACACCACTAATCAGGGAGACGAAAATCAAAACAACAGTGAGATATCACCTTACACCAGAGACTGGCACACATCAAAAAGAGCAAGAACAACCAGTGCTGGCTCAGATGGACAGAGAAGTGGGGTGGAATGTAGAGGATTTTATCTTCCAACAAATTAGGAAAGACGAGCCATTGTTTATTTCCCTTTTAGTTTTGCTCTCTTTTCTTTCCTTCTGAAGTTCTGATTCAAGTGTGAAATCTTTGTTTTGCCCAATAGATTTCTATATTCTCTTCACACTTAAAAATTTTCTCTTTCTGTCATCAGGTTGTATAAATTAATATTTTAACAACATGAGAAGCAAGTTCTTTTAACAATTTTTTGTTTTGTTCTTTCTTTTTTATTTTCAGGGCACATCTGGGATGCTCAGAGTTTACTCCTGGCTCTCCACTCAGCGATCATTTCTGGCAGACTTGGGGGACAATATGGGATTCCAGGGATAAAACCCAGATCTGCCATGCGCAGGGCCAAATGCTTTACCTGCTATACTATTGCTCTGACACTGCAAGTTCTTTTTTTTCTGTTTTTGCTTGTTTTGGTTGGGGGCCATACTAAGCTGTGCTCAGACATCACTTCAGGCTGTGTGCTCAATGATCATTCCTGGAGTACTGAGGGACCATATGGGGTGCCTGGGATGGAACTGAGGCTGGTCGTGCACAGTTAATACCGATTTCTCAAGCTCAGTGACTTTTATTTTAAAATGAGATCTTGAGAAGGCCAGAGAAATAGTACAGAGATGTAGGCACTTACATTTCATGCCCCTGGTTTGATACCCAATACCATTTGAGCATCACCATAAGTGATTCCTGAGAACAGATCCATTAATAAGCCCTGAGCACTAAGATATGTGGCCCTTACACCCAGGTAAAAAAGTAAATCAATACATAAATAAATAAAGCAAATAAAACTTAACTTTGGTTATAAATGAATTGATAATTGTCCTGGTAATCATCAAATTGATAAATATTTGATTTGGTGGCCACATCCAGCTGTGCTTAGACGCTAATCCCTGTTTCGTGCTGGGGATCCAGTGGTATGGCTGATCGTCCCTGAGCCTACTGAATACAAAGCATGTAGCCCTTTGAGTTATCATCCCAGTCCCTAACAAATATTTTGTTGTTTATAAAGGCAAGTGCAAATCAAATCACAAAAAGTATGATTAACTTATGCATGCATAGTTGCAACAAAGAGCATGGCTTATTTATTTTTGTGTTTAATCACTCAGAAATTAAGTCAAATATTAGATTTTCTATGGATTCTTAGTATTGTATCTTAACCGAACTATAGTACTAAAGAGACAGTGATTTTGTACAGTCACAAAATGTGCGAAGGTTCTTAATGTGTTCAGATAATTTTGAAACACATGAAGCAACACTTAGTATTAATACCTTGCTTCCCATATTCCTTGGGGTTTTAGTTCTGTTCCTTAAATTATATTCTGAAACTTCTAAGCATTATTTGGCAGAGTTTTGTTAGATGGTGCAATCTTGCAGGCAGTTTCATAATCCTTTAAGCTTTCTATGCACAATTAGAGTTGACAGAATGCTGTCCCATATGCATGCAGCTTTATTCTTTTATTAGCACTGTTTGTAACATATGATGTCAATCATTCTAGTGAGGTTCTCAATCTTCTTTGAGTTTGTCCTCATCCTATCTTGTTTTGTCTCCTGGCCCCCAACCTATTGGCACCAAGTCTTGTGTCATGGTCTACTGTTTCTTTAATTTTTAGCAGTAGCCCCCTTGGGATATCCTAACTGCTGCAAATAGTTTCTTTTGCCATTTGCTCTTTTTCTACTCTGTATGCAATAGATATTTTAAGCTATCCTGATTTCTGGATAAATTCCATTTTTATGTCTTCAAATTCACTGATTCTATTTTCCGTCACATCGACTCTACTATTTAGTCTCTGCTGTGATTTTTCTAAACTATTGTTATAATATTTCAAATTCTATTATTTCCATTGTATGCTTTAAAAATCCTCTTTGCTGAGATTTTCTAATTCTTTTCATTTATTTCAAGAAAATTAGTAACACTTGTAGCACTTTTAAAAATCTCAGTTGCTTAAAATCCCTTTTAGGTAGTTTCAGCATCCATTTCATCCCAATATCCAAATCAATTGATTGCTTTGACATTAAAGTTGTAATTTCCATAGTTTATGGTATGATAGGGGCTGGAGCAATAGCACAGTAGGTAGAGCATTTGCCTTGCATGCGGCAGACCCATGTTAGATTCCTCTTGCCCCTCTGTGAGAGTCCAGCAAGCTACCGAGAGTATCCCGCTCACATGACAGAGCCTGACAAGCTACCCATGGTGTATTCAATATGCCAAAAAACAGTAACAACAAGTCTCACAATGGAGACATTACTGGTGCCTGCTCGAGCAAATCGATGAGCAACGGGATGACAGTGATACAGTGACAGTGGTATGACAGGTGATTCTGTTATCATATCCTAAACACTTTTTCTATTAGAGATTCTGCATTCTATTAAAATCTTACTTTAGCATGTAGTTACTATTTAGGTCTGCAGATTCCTGCCTAAGTTTCTGGGCTTTGGTTCTAATAGTAGTTTAACTTTAAAATGTTTATGGTGGTATATTGTTCTGCTTGATTTATTCAGTGCCACCAGGGCCCCACTGATGCTGCTCAATGAATGAGTTCTCCGTACTAGATGCTAGGCCACCACTAACTTTGGGGAGTCTGGCCTGGCTCCTTTCCTTCTTGGGAGGTATGGAGATTTTCTTAGTTCAGGAGTTTATTATGCCTGGACCCCTTCTCTAATAGAGTTTAGTGGCCATCTTGTGTCTCTGAGTGGAGAGGGGAGACACAGGCTTGAAAAACAGTGAAATTTCGGCCCAGGTTTGCTGATGTGATATTCCTTCCAGTGCTTCTTTCTCTTCCCACTTCCCCTCCCCCCGGCCCCCCCAGTCCCCCTCGCTCAGCCCCGTGTTATGATTGAGAAGAGGCTCTTACAAACTAGAGAGGAAAGGGTGTTCTTGGCTATTGATTTTTAGTGACACTATGGTCATTACACTTTCTAATAAAGCTGGAAGTTCATCTGATTGTGTTCATAAATCTGTCTGATCTGTACGAAGAATGAGCCTGCACAAACTAGCTCCCTTAGCTTGCTTGAGTGAGAAAATGTCAGGCCTAGGGCCATCTTTTTATCTTAAGTGGAGAAATGTGAGACACGTTACTGATTGTTATCTCCCTAATTCTGAACTTTTGAATCAGTTTGTCACTGCTTGTGGTCCTCCTTTGCTTGCCTTTTAAAAATTATTTCGAGTATTTCTAAAATATATTCCAATAAAACATACTCCAATAAAATATATTCTAGTATCTCTAAAATAGATAGGGACATGCAGGGAGAAATGGGTATATGGCATCTTATTTGGGCCAACAGTCTTAGGTAAACTTTTTATTCAATATATTATGTGCATTAAATTATATATCCCACCTTCTACTTCTCACATGTTCTCCCCTTATGTGTGTCTCTGTGTCCCTTGCCCTGATCTCATAATGACATTAGTCATTTTGTATTAAAGTATTACCCAATTGATGCTGGATATTAAATAATTACAAGCACAGCTACACTGTTTTCTAATTCGGTCACACTCTAAGCTACTAAGGCTTACTATGATTTTTCTATTATGATAATAGTATGGAAACTGGAACCTAGTTCAGCAGGTGGGGGACGGCAGATCTGAACTCTCGGTGTCATTCTGCTTCTCTAGGTTAGCTCTTACCTTTGTCTCTGGAAAAAAAATACCTTTCTGCTTACAGGGCAGACTATTATTTTAGTCTTTTTTTTCTCACATTGCATTTTAGTTTGTAATGTGGCTGAAGCATTTTATGTGTTCAATTGCCACATATGACTCGTTGCAACCATATTAAATAGCATAGATATATGCTACTTAAACTCAGTGATTTCTGGCTGGGTGATCATTACTTCTTTCAGTAAGCACAAAGGCAAATATTTACTCTTCCCCATCTTTCAGATTTCTTACTTTCTACTTTGACATGGTTTTCAGTTTCATGCCTGCTCTTAAACTATAGATTAGGGTTTTACGAGAACAATAATTATACTTGTCAATCATTTCTTTACCAAATTAGAAGAACAACATACAAAAAGAGTCTAAATATTCTTTAAAATGCTGCATTTTATATAGCCAAAGGGTGTCTCATGATTTATTGTGTCTTTTTGCTACAGTGTTTATTTAATTTTTGCAGTGAAGCTGTGAGATTTTCCAACCAGTGTTTCCATTAACTTTGTAGAATCCCTGAGGTGACAACACATCTAACACTAAAATTATAATACTGTCTTACTTTCTATTATGTATTTCTATTTTCTGGCACTTAAAGAGGATTGTTTTGCCATTTCTACACCAGCCTACCTACCTTTAATTTTTCTCCTCTCTCATGCTAATTAGTTACAATCCTGCTGAGTGGACCTTTTAAATCTTAAGTTTACATGTTTTTGTTTTCTTTTAAAAAATTATCTTGATAATCATGCCCATATAATTTTATGTCTTAACTATTGTACCTTCCTTGTAAAACATCTTCCATGACACTGGCCCCCTATTTTACCCTCTTTAATCTACTTTCTAAAGCATAAATATGTTGACATTTCCCCATACACAATTTGAATGACTGTTTATTAGACCAGCATTTTTCTAAGTTTAAGTTTAGACACTCTGGCATCTAGTTCACACATAAGTCTGGGGTCCCAGGTGTTATGTTTTGAAAGGTGATGATGATGTTATTTGTCTGTGAACCAAACTTTGAAAGTAGTATCTTGAAGGTAAAATATGCCTTAGAATGGTATTTCTCAAACCCTTCAGATCTATTCTCAAATTCTCAACCTTAAGAGGAAAAGTTTTCCATTTGTATCCAATAAATCTAAGCTGCTATTTACTCTCCAAGTCATTCATTTTTGGCATGTGTAAAAAAGATTCATTTGTGCTGAAACGTTAACATTAAAAATTCCAGTAACTTTCTGTTCCAACTCAAGACCCATCCAGAAAGAGACATTTGGGATTAGACAGGCCATAGATTTCAACCTCAGCATCCATTCTGCCCTCTTGTGGCTCTGGTTTTAAATAAATCCAAGGGAATACAGTTCTATTATCTGGTCCATTTCAGTCTAGGGTGGGATGGGATTGGGTTGAGAGAAGAACTGTAGGACCTCCATAAGAAATGCACTGGGATGGCTGTTTCCAGATTCTGACTATTGTGAATAGCGCTGAAATGAACATAGAAGTGCAGATGGCATTTCTACTGTGTGTTTTTGCTCCCCCAGCACAAATTCCCAGAAGTGGTATTGCTGGGTCATATGGAAGTTCAATTTTTAGTTTTATGAGGAATACCCATATTGTTTTCCAAAAAGTCTGAACCAGTTGGCATTCCCAACAACAATGAAGGAAAGTCCCTTTCTCCCTGCATTTGCGCCAGCACTGGTTGTTCTTTTTGATGTGTACCATCTCTGTGGTGTGAGATGATATCTCATTGTTGTTTTGATTTGCATCTCCCTAGTGATTAGTGATGTAGAGCATTTTTTTGTGTCTTTTGCCCATTTGTATCTCTTCTTTGAGGATTTTTGTTCATATGTCTCCTCATTTTCAATGGGGTTAGATTTTTTTCCTTATAAAGTTCTTCCAGTGCCTTATTATCTTTGTTATTACCTCCTTATCTGATGAGTATGGGGTAAATAATTTTTCCCATTCCGTGGGCTGTCTCTGTATCTTGGTAACCATTTCTATTGAGGTGCAGAAGATTAGTTTAATGTAGTCTGAACTGCAGCATGCTGAAAGCAGGTAAAGGGACAAACGTAACCTCTCAGTACCTGTATTGCAAATCATAATGCCCAGAAAAGAGAGGTGAGGGGAGAGAGGCTGAGAGGGAGACAGGAGAGAGAAGAGAGAGAGTGTGAGAGAGACAGGGAGAAAGAAAGAAGGAAAGTGCCTGACTTAGAGGCATCCTGAGGGAGAGGGGTGGTGGGAGGAAACTGGGAACATTGGTGGTGGGAGATGTACACTGGTGGAGGGATGCATGTTGGAACCTTGCATGACTGAAACCCAACCATCAACAGCTTCATAACTGTGAATCTCTCAGAGATTCAACTGAAAAAAAAAAAGCATTGGGAGGGCTGACTGATTAACTGATTACCTGACTCTTGACAGGGCGTTCCTGATAGACTTGTGAAATAGGTGATTGCTCCCGTGACAGCACTCTTGTCTATTCTCCCAGGACCATTGTCCTCTTGTCACAGCAACCCATATTATCATATTATCTGATATTTCCTAATGTTTTCATTATTGCTCACAGGGTATCTCTGTCAAATCCCACATCCAGTTCATGTTCCTTTCTTCTTCATATATCCCACTCCTCATACCAATGTCCATGTGTTCACTAGTTTTCATCCTGAAATATTTATCAAGCCACTGCTATCTGCCTACTTTTATGCTCAGTATTAGAGATTGTGTTAATCAGATATCGTGATGAAGATCTACATCGCCCATAAACTTAATATTACAGAAAGGTAATGAGTGAGACAGAGTCTTAAACAAGCAGTTAGGCAATTCTGGTGAAATGTTTTTTGTTTTCTGTATTATTTTTTAAAGACACGGAGCTTTGGGAGCCTAGCTTGTCTTACTGACCTGGGGTTCTGAAATTTAATGTACCTCAAAGTTTTAATATCTGTGGTCCCTTAGTATGTCTCAAATCTCACTGAAATTGCCATTAAAAATATCACATAATTTTGCACATATGTGTGTTTGTATGTGTGTGTGGGGGGAGGGCTGGTCCTGAGCACTTTGGTGGCAGTGAGGTGAGGTAACTATATATATATATATATCATAACCATAAATGAGAACAGAATTGTAAACCCACTGCCTTAATTGTAATAATTTTAATTACATTATTTAAATTTTTCAGGAATTGCAGCTGGCTGAAACATTCCTGCAGAATCTGGATTTGATCTGCAGGCCTTGAGAAATTCGAAGTCCCACTATCTCGTGCCTACCCACCCGGTGGCAGGAACCTGGGGATTGGAGGGTCAACATGCTTCCTCCATGAGTGCCGGCTAGTCTACTACTACCCCAGATACACAGTGAACTCACTCTTCTCGGCCTCTTGCTGAAGATGAGAAATGGAAAAAATCGTGTCTGCTCTTCGTGCAGCCTGACTTACATAATAAAACTTTCAGAGGTTGCATAGTAAATTCATTCCTCTCCACAGTGACTATGGACTGGAGTGATAGCATAGCAGGTAGGGCGTTTGCCTTGCACTCGGCAAACCCAGGTTCAATTCCTCTTGTCTTTCTTGGTGAGCCCCGCAAGCTACCTGTAGTATTTTTGATATGCCAAAAACAGTAACAAGAATTCTCACAATGGAGACGTTACTGGTGCCCACTCAGGATGACAGTGCTACAGTGCTATTTAAATTTTTCAGTTCTTAGTTATTATTGCTACTTTTATTAACAGAGACAAGGTTGATCAACCAGCCCAAGAAAAAAAGAGAGAGGTATGGATTCATGGACAACAGGAACTCTGTCCTTGAATTTTCTCCTCTTCTGATAAGTATCCATTTTTCTCACCTATGGTTCTTCATCCTGTTCACATCTCTTGTTTTCTGCCATCAGAAAAATAGACTATTTTATCACAGTTCCTGAAGAATCTCAGGAAAGAACTTACTTGGTATCATTTCTGGACCACTCACATATGCCTAAAGGAAAGTATGGGCAGCTCTGACATGACTGTAGAACAGAAGATCACACTTCCCAGGCATGCTGGATAGATCTTACCAATTATCTGGTTGCTATACCTGGAACACAAATCACTAGTATTTCCATGTTAAAGACATGTATTACCATTTGGAATTATGAAATAAAAATTAAAATTCTTGAAAATTATACAAATTATGAGCTACTCTTACAACAAATCTAGATAACTCTGTCCCTCTTCAAAATTGGAGTAAAGAGAGGCTTCTAAAATCTCAGGGCTAGGATGAATGGATATGTTACTGAGACTGCTTGAGAAAATCAATGATCAATGGGGTGATGATGATGATGATGATGATGATGATGATGATAGCAAAGATATCAACATATATCATGTTTGTAAACTGCCAATTTTGGTCTTACTTTGTTTCTCAGGTTTGTTTTTATTAGAATACCAATGATATTTATCAAGTATACTGTGCATAAACAATGACTATGCAACATGAAAACAACTGCAAACCAGAGCTTCTAATCAAACAGTTTAGCTCATGGGCCTCATTCTGATTCCTGGAAAAATCAACTTTAATATTTAATTTATAGTATAAACTTGTTTTTCTCACTTTCCATTTGATAAGTATAAATTCCTCACTACTGAAGCTTTTCTGTGGAGTTATCCTTGAGTACAGAACCAGAAGTAAGCCCTGAGCACTGCTGAGTGTGATCCAAAAACCATACAACAATAACAACAAACCCAAAAATTCATAAGCATTGATAAATGAAGGTAGGGTAAATTTGTAATCTTGAAATCTTATTTTGTCATAATATTCACTGTTACTGTCAATCCATTGCTCATTGATTTGTTTGAGCAGGCACCAGTAACATCTCTCTGTGAGACTTATTGTTACTGTTTTTGGCATGCCCAATATGCCACGGGTAGCTTGCCAGGCTCTGCCATGCGGGCGCGATACTCTCGGTAGCTTGCCGGGATCTCTGAGAGGGGCTGAGGAACCAAACATGGGTTGGCCGCGTGAAAGGTGAACGCCCTACCGCTGTGCTATCACTTCAGCCCCTTATAATATTACTAATGACAATTTTTAATTATTTTAATGAAAGAACCCATCAGAAGATGAGCACAATTTCTCTTAAAGATCTGATTTTCTTTCTGCTTTCTCCAATTACATCACAGTAATGGTGAAAAATACACTCAAAGTTATCATTTTAAAATATTGAAAAGAGGCTGTGAAAAAAATGTGTCTGCACTTTAGAGTTTTTAAAAATAAAGCTGAGCAAAAGTTTTTAAAATTCCAGTGATCTGAAATAAGTGAAGTCTTTGTTACCACACCAACGAAATGAAACTGAATAACAGAAATCTCTATATATTTTGGTTAATTGATTTTCTCTTATACCCAATGTTCCTGGGGAGAGTTGGAGTCCTTGTATCATAGCAGCTTCTCAATTTTCTGTATTTTCAGGAAGTTGTGATTACTCACATCTGACTTCTATGACATGGCTGATCATCCCTCTAAAATTTGACCCTTCAAGTAATATGGCCCTCTGCCAGTTCCCTCAGTGTCTTGGGAGAATTTCCACTTGAACCAATCAATTGGTCGCAAATGGGATTCTCTGGGAAATTTTGACTTGAGGGACTTGCTATCACATCTGCTGGGATACTCTCAAGTGTGACTTAGGGTTATTTGAGCCACGTCTTTAGATTTATCTCTCCAGTTCAGTTCTAAAGCTGCCTTGGCAGGTAGTTTGGAAACCCAGGTTCAGGGTTGGCACAGAAATGGAACAACCCATGTTAGAGCCCTCCCAGTGTTCATGCTAGCAGTAAGAGAGACTGCGGAGTAGACAATCTTCACACACATAGTGCCTCCCACCTTCCTATAGACCCCTGTATGCCACACAGCAGTCCTGCTGTCCAGTGAATCAGTAAAAAAAAACCTACAATGAGTCACAAACCTTTGGGAAAGACAGCCTGGAGTCATATTTCAAAATAGAGAAACTCCAAGATGATTTTCATTCCCTCAATTCCTTCAAATTTCAAGCAAATTTAAAAAATGAAGAAAGAAAAGCCAAAAAAAAGTCATTTTCTAAGCTGAAATGACAACACTAACTATGGAAGACATTAAATCTAGTGATGATAACTAGAAAGATTTTACAGGAGAAAGCACTGTCCCTCCATCAAGAAACAACCTGAAGGATATCCTTAGCTTTTTAAAAATACTTGTTATTAAATAATTTAATTTGTCATTAAATATAATTACCACCAATGTAACCTTTAAAATGGTGCTTGGTTGTGAAGGCAAACAACAAAAATTATGTGGTTTCTATTTTCTACCATGGCACCTGTTAAAGAAATATACCATATTACATATTTTGTACTATATTTAAATTATACAGCTGGCCATGGGATTTTTTCATAGAGAAAACCATGGAGGCAGATAGATAACAGAAAGCAAACTGATTGCAAACAGAAAACAAAAATTACATAAATTTAAGTTCATTATGCCCAACAGAAGAAATCATTTGAAAATAATTGTAAAGAAATTGATTCTAAAAACAATTTTTGAAAAATTACGTGAGCCCATACATAATCCACAGATTAAGAAGCAATGATCTAAACATTTGAAGACATGAATAGGACACATGAGATAAAAGAAAATTGAATTGTTGCTGCTTTTCTTGTTAGTGATGAAGAAACTTCTGACAATAATGCCAAGGTACCAACAACCAAATTAATAAGTGACACTATTTGGGACTGGAGTGATAGCACAGAGGGTAGGGCATTTGCCTTGCCTGCAGTTGACCCGGGTTCCATTCCCAGCATCCCATATGGTCCCCGGAGCTCTTTCAGGAGTAATTCCTGAATGCACGAGCCAGGAGTAACCCCTGTGCATCGATGGGTATGACCCAAAAAGCCAAAAAAAAAAAACCCAAGTGACACTATTTACTTATTTTTTTTATGTGACGATAGTTTCCATGAAGCATCTCAATTTTTAAAATTGAGATTCTCCAGTTTACAGTGCAATTAATAATGGATCCTCTTGCATATAATCCCAACATTACACCCATCACTAATGCTCTTTCTCCCAAGGACCCCAATTTTTTTTTGCATTTTGGGTCACACCTGGCTCTGCACAGGGGTTACTCCCGGCAGTCCTCAGGGGACCATATGGGATGCTGGGAATCAAACCTGGGTCGGCCGCATGCAAGGCAAATGCCCTACCTGCTGTGCTATCGATCCAGCCCCCGCAAGGACCCCAATTTTTAAAGGTCAGTAAAAATATTAATCTACATTGTGGAATAAAAAGTAACAGAATGGGAGGCTAACACCCAAGAATAGTAGAGATAAAGACCAGGAGGTCTACCCCATGGCTTGAAAGCTGGTCGCAAATGCTGGGGGCAAAGGCAGCTCAGATAGAGAAGGGAATACCAAGTAAAGGGTATTTGGAGGACCAACTCGGGTTGAGAGATGTGAGCCAAATGTAGACTGTAGATCGAACACAATGGCTACTCAATGCCTCTAATGCAAACTACAACACCCAAAAGGAAAGAGAGAACAAAAGGGAATGCCCTGCCATAGAGATGGGGTGGGGTGGGGGGAGGAGGTGGGGGTGATGGGAGGAACACTGGGATCATTGGTGGTGGAGAATGGGCACTGGTAGAGGGATGGGTACTCAATCATTGTATGACTGAAACGCAAGCATTAAAGTTTGTAACTATGTAACTGTACCCCATGGTGATTCACTAATAAAAAATTAAAAAAATTAATCTATTTAGGAATATCTAGCATATAAATGGAAAAGTATGGTCACTATATTTACTCATGAAATATCACTTATTTTCTAAAACAGATCTTAAAAATATCCCGCATGCATTTTCGTATCAATGCAATGAGCTCAAGACCAAGCTTAAATGTTGTATGCAACAAGGATATATTACCAATTACTATCATCTACATCATCATCCACATCATAATCATCTCATGTTTTATTTTCAATGTGTTTGATGACTATTGGTAGTATTTTTAGGATGATGCCATATTTGTAGCAATAAAAATGTTTTAAATTCTAGTTAATGACGGATTAATGGATTAAGAACACACTGAAGAGTTGATGTTGCAGGAATTGACATGTTTACAGCTGGGGCCTGAGATGGAAGCATCTGCACTGTAAACCTTTCCCCACTAAGGGATAATAGATTCCCTCCTGTAGTTGACACAGGCAGAGTGGGACTATTATGCTAAGCGTAGGAGTATTTGGTTTGCTAAAAACTAAACCAATACTTAACCACAAAACTGTCATTCTTCCCACAGAAGTAGATGCTTTTGGGATAGAAATGTAAGTCTATACATTGAAACAGTCAAGCAGTATTTATAAGATATAGGGTTAAGATATGGCTGGATCATTGTCAAAATAGTCTGATTTCTTTACTTTGCTATTCCAATAAAATATTTCTTGAGAGAGAAGAAAACTACTGGTCAGAGTGATACTGGATTGCCAATCACACATTTTTTTTTATCAACAGGAGCTTTCTTATGATTTAAGTAAATCTTTGCCTCATCTAAAATTGTAGTCATATTGAAAGGCAAACTTTAATATCTAATTTGTTACACTTGGCTCATATTTTGTGATTCCACGTCCTTCAGGATTTGTGCCATCATCTGTGAATCTTTCAGCATGCTCGGGGACAAGCCATTTTGCCAGATGCCATGATATCTGGTGATCAGACTTTTTTGAGCTAAATCACCCACATTAACATTTTTCAGTGCTGCTCTTGACACTTCTCACCCAGCAGAGTTTGGAAGCAACACAGTCCTCATCATAACAACTGCAGGAAGTTCAAAAGAGATACTTTGATCTTATACATGCAAATGTAATACTCTTGTGGGTCACTCCAATATTTGACTATATTTTAAATCCATCCCATCTTCCACTGCCACTGTAATTACTGGTGCTTCACCCATATTGTTACTGCTATCACATTTCTGAGTGCCCCAATTTCAAAGTTCCTATCACTCTTCCTTCTTGAGTTTTATTCTGGCCATGAATGTTCACGTAATCCAGAGATGGGACAGACCAGAAATGCCTGAGGTAATACCTGCTAGGTGCTACCCTTGTCCAATGATTGAGGGACATCTATAGAAGATACTTCAGTTCCTTATCCATCAGGTCAATGTTGAAGCATATTTGACACAATTCATCAGAGCTTCCCCAAAATTACTGGATCCCAGTTCTCTGTGGTAATGAAGGATTAGCTACTAAATGAAACCGCAACATTCTTATCTCAGGGCACTAATGGTAGGGAAACCCAAACTAAAATATTCATGAAGGTCTCAATTTAATTCAGTTAAATTGAGAGATCCAGAGACCAAGTTTCAAACATCAGCATATTGTGGAGTTGGAACACTGAATTGTCTGTTTTCTTTTTTCTTTTTTTGACTTGTACCCACTCTGTTCCAATTCCTAACTCTTAACTTCCCACCTGTAAGCTGCCACTCCTGGAAAAGATAACCATTGCTAGTTCTTGTTCTGAAAATGAAGCTGCATTGATAAAATAGCAGATGGCGAAGATAAGTACATATCAACTTCCTGCATACAACCTTTCTCAATTCACTAAGATCAGAATTTTTGAGGAACATCCGGAAACCCAGACATTTCCTTTGATTGTTATATCTATAATAAAAGTCAGCAGAGAAAAATCTCTGATTCTACACCCACCAGCCACTTTTCTCTCATTCCAAGATAATAAATTGTTTAAAATACTTTGCTTTAACTTTTATGATATAGCACTTGTGTTATTGCTTTCTATTTATACTTCTAGTTCAACAGTTCCTGGAACTGTTGATGCATAAAGCTAAAACCAACTGCTATAATTCTGAACAAAACTGACAACTCTTTCTGGGTTCTCTAATTAAGAAAGTCTTTAAGGGAAAAATACTCAAAAAGGTAAGAAGTACATTATTCATTTTGAAGTAGGCACTTCTCAATCTAAATCAATTAGAGCTATCTCCCTTGCCCCACCCCTCTATGAATTTGTCCTAAATGTGTATATTTCAGAATGATTAGTCTCTAAACATTTTTTTTTTCAGTAAGGGCCACAACTTTGCTATAAGCATAAGCTAAAAGTCTTTCTTTGCTACAAGCTAAAAGTCTTCTTTAGTCCTTTGCATCTTGAACCCATATCATTTGAGAACAATGATTGGCAGGGTTTTTCCAAGCCAAGTCTTAGATTACCTACATCAACACCAGATGGGGCTATGGTTAAAAAGTCAGATTTACCAGGCATCTTTTGACCCACTCAATGCAGCTTTGGGGAGAGATCCAGTGATTGTTACATGCAGCCAAGTTTGAGACTAACAGATTTGGGTGTTCAAATTTGACAAGAGTTAGAGCTTGTATCTATCTGAGTTTTTCTATCTCTTGTAGGTTTGAATTTATGGATTTGGCCTTAAAAGAAGATTTTAAACAAATACTTATTCCTAGGAGTGGCAAAGAATCATGCTAATGCTTTCTCCTAGGAAGAGATAACAGAATTCAATGAAAAACTTCTCCCAAAGAGTGAAATCCTCAGACATAATCAAACGGAGAAAAATATGACTCCTGTAAGCATCAGAGAGGGCAGAAACAGAGCTTAGCAGACTATTCCTTGAGGAGCAAATCTTTGAGAAAATGTTCTAGTTTCTTGACAAACTGTGGAGAGAAATAAAAAAATATTTGTTTGCATTTGGATTGGGGGTAGTTTTTATTTTCATTGTTATGTTCCCTTAAAACCAGAATTTCTGCTGATATTTACAGTTCAAATCTCCTGTGGTCTTATGTAAACACTCTTGTTTTTTCCCATCTGTCAAGATACTATTAAGTAAATCTAGTCTCTTTAGAAATAATCATTGTTTCCTGGCCCTGGGTTTGGAAGGATTTCCAAAGAAGATGACAGAAGTTTGGACAGAATCTCACTTGGCATTACCATGGCAGTATTCATTATGGGCATATAGAGTATAGGTTGGCTCAAGAAGAAGGGGGATTTTACTTGGAAAACCCATAATGAATGCGTTGTGGATGACAACAAACCATTGTGAAAACTACATATGACTTTGGTGAGTAAGCAAATACCTTCTTCCTGCTATAAAGGACCATGGTGGGGTCAGTTGCTCTGTGTCAGAATCACACAGTAGTTGTGTGAATTTACACTTGTAAAAAACACTTTTAGAGCAGTGCGAAGAAGCACACAACTTTGAATATGACATTCATGTTTGCTTCTGATGGCAGATTGTGGCATGTATTCCCCATAAAATGTTTCTATTGTTGTTTGGCTCTTGCTGCATGCCCCTGCCTCTATTTATACACAATGATATTGTCTGTGTCTCTGTATTATGGACAAAATGAAGTATGTATTTTAACCCTGGGTCCATGGAAAATCTGTTTACTATGGTATCCATCCAGAGCAATGGAGCGGATGCAAAGAGTTTGGGTTCCTGCACACTGAATGGTGTTAGAAGCTCTAGTTTCTTTCCAGCATGCAAAGTTAAATGCTCTCTCTCCTGAAGATTTCTATATCTTTATGCTTTGCCAAAAGTATTCCAAGACAGATCTGGAAAATGCTTCTTCATCACTTAAATATCTGACAATGCGAATGAATATTTTTCATGTATTTTTTACTTCTGTCATTGACCCAATAGGCACAAACCCAAATTTGTCAGTTTTTAAATTATCCTTTTTGTTACTCTTCTCCTAGTGTCCATTTTGTTTCAAAATGCATTTTATGTATTTATTTATATATATTTATATATTTATTAATAAAGTACTGGAAGAAACCATAAAAAACTCTGGGAGAGAAGCCATTCCATTTTTTTTTTGTTAAAAATAAAGTATTCACTTATTTAAAATCCTTAATTTTAATGGTTGGGAATGATTACTTAGTGACTTATTTTGTTTATCACTTTAGTCTCTGTACTGCTACCTCTACACTAATGAGCCAATATATTGAAAAAATGATTTCTATCAAGAAAACATGTTTTTAACAGGTTTACAAATTATATAAACCATACATTTTTGGCCTTACACAATATTTGGGTTTCTGAAATGTTATAGTAAAATGCCATTTTCAGAAAGCTGTTTCCCTTTCTTTATCATGGATATCATAACTGATTTGTTTTGGCTTTGGAGTTTAAAAATGTTGACTTTTAGTTTTTCTGCTGCAATTTTATTCAGAACCCAATACTTCACCCCAGCTGAATCTAATCTCCTTTAAATCCTTAAAATGTGGACCAGCAGCATCAACCTGTCCTGGGAGCTGATGAACATGACCACATCCTAAAATCCATTCCAGATCTATTGAATGAGAATCTTCACGGGGTTGGTGGGCAGGGCGTGATGCTTCGGAGGTCCCTCCTGGTATTGGCCAACTGGCTCAGCATATGTGGGAGTACTCAGGACCTGTGGTTCCCCAGCTCCCTGGTGTTTCTTGGAAGCCTCCAAGGCCACACCTTTTAGTTCTCAAGAACCTCCAGACCTGCATCAAGCAGCACTTGGGGGATCCTGTGGAATCAGGGATTAAATCAAATGGGATCAGCTGAATGCAAGGCATGCACTCTATCCCTATACTATCTCTTTGACCAAAATTATAAATTTTTACAAAAAAATATCATTTACATTTCTACAGAAGTTCTGGGGTACCTGGGCCATTCCCTGCAAAACTCAACTTGGTGGTGCTTGGGGGCTCCCAGAGTCCTACCCAGTAGGCATGTGCAGCTGGAATTAAACTCAGGATCTTGCACATACTAGACTTGTGCTCTTAGCACTTGAGGTATGTCTGTGTCCATTTACAGTGATTCGTAAGGGATTCTTCTACATATTCAAATTCAAAAGTTCTACTCTGACTTAATGGCTCTACTTTGTAGTAGCATTTCTAAGTTAAAGGGACTCAGTACAGATTAAACTCCAGCCTACCACATACAAAGCATACTTTGTATGCTCTTAGCTCAGTGAACTATACAGTTCAAGTTCCCTTTAATATCAGAATTATTAACTTTAAAGGCAGCTGGGGCAAAAATACAGTAAGAGAAACTAATAGAAAGTGGCTGCAGTGGCCCAGGGGAGAGACAGTAATACATTTAATGGTGATCGCAGTGGATATTGACAGACAACTCAGAATAAAATCCAAAATTAAGGAGGATTTCCATTCCTCTCTGCTGCCAGCTCCTTTTTTAAACCTTTGAAGAGAACAGTTTCTTGTTGAATTTTGCTTATGCAGAGCAATCTTCAGGACTTTTTTTTTGGTTTTACATACCTCTACAGATAATTTGATTCATTAATATGCCACCTGAATCTATGGTATTAAGGGTTGAAGAAAAGGTGAGTGGGTAAAAGGAACTAAATATTCCTGGATACCAGACATGAAAGATGCACTATAAATTAACATTTTTTTTTAGCTTTAAGAACTCTGAAACAAGGTATTATTCACTTCTCTGATGAAAATATGAAGTGGCAAAGTGAGTTCATCTGTGATTATTAGCTACTTATAGTAGTATTGAATTTATATCCAGAGAATAGTAGTTCATATATTAAACTATTGCACTGCAATGATGCTTAGCGCATTTAAGCTTCCCCCAGAATTTGCTAAATGATGACCATTAATTGTATTCTGTTACCTATATAGACTAATGAACAAATTCACTCAGATTCAGATAATTAGCAGAAGAGATACCTGGATAACCAGGTATGTGCCAATGAGTCCAAATTCTCGGTTTATAAGAAAGAACCTCACATACAGAGCTGATTTGAATTGTTTGTACACAATTTTCTCGAGCATGGCCATATGTTTTTCCAGCCTACAGATGATAAGAAACAGCAAATTAAGAATGAGTGGGAAGCAAGTGATATATAATAGTTGACAAGCTGACATCAAGGAAAGAAATAGAAAATGTCACATTTACCGATATAAAAAGTCAGGATTTCTGTGTAATAGTTATGATCACAGAGTATCATACTATCTCCAGAGATTTCAGAAATTGATATACTTGAATCAATATAAACTTTTATTCCCACTCAAAGGAGAAAGTCTTATGATATCTGGAACAGAAGGTCATTTTTACCTTTCTTTGAGCACTTCCAGAGTGTGACAGTATGCATTTTTTCCCTTCTCATGAAAAATTCTGACATTCTGAAAGCATTGAAATATCTATATTACTAATGTTCATAAATTGTCAGTAGTCATTGCCTTTCCCCCACTTGAGAGTAATCCAACTATGAAGAGAAAAAATGTTACCAATGTAGAGATATAAAGAGAAATTCTGGGACTCTGTCTTAAAAGACCTTCTACTCTATCACCCATTTTTTGAAATCTATTCCAAGCTGATGCTGTGCCTCATCCCAAAACAACCCCAAAATGTCTTCTTAATATCTTAATATGGAAATTAAATAGCCTGTATTCATTTTAGTTGTAGAACACAGAAGCAATCTTTTGATTTAAAGGATCCACTTACATGTATTAACTGATCCTTCAGTTATTATTGGAAGTCATACATCAGTTGATTAAACCTTGATAACAAACATTTTTATCTGATTTTACCATTGCTACCCACTGCCTGTCTAGTCAGTGTCCTATGAAACAGGAAAGTAAAGTTTTGGATGCCAATTGAGAGTTCAAGGTAAAGTGGAAGAAAGCAGGTGTGGACAATCAGGGGTTGAGCTTGCTGAAATAGGAAGCTATCTTTTAGTATGTCAAGAAGGCTTCAGAATTTACCATTTCATGGACATGGAAATATCTGATAATCAAAATGAGTTTATTGTCCTGCTGAGTAATCCTTACTTAACCTATGATTTTGTTTAAAATATATATTTTTTCTGTTAAATATCACTTTAAGCTTAATTATTTCATGTCCTCTATCAAAATTGAATTTTATTATACTTTTTTGTTTGTCATACATAATTAAGGAAATGGAGATATCTGTTATAATAAACCATGGATATATTAAACAATAGAAATTTGTGTTAATAAGTCAATCAACAAAATACACCTAATCAATAAAAGAAAAAATAAAAACCATATGACCTTATCAATAGATACAGAAAAAGCTTTTGACAAGATTCAGCACCTATTCATGATAAAAATTCTCAACAAAATGGGAGTTGAAAGAACTTTCCTCAATATAGTAAAAGTCATTTACCATAAGCCTACAGCAAACATTATTCTCAATGGGGAAAAAATAGTAGAATTTCCTCAAAGATCAGGCACAAGACAACATTGCCCACTCTTTTCCACTTCTGTTCAGTATAGTACTGGAAATACTTCCATAACAGTCATGCAAGAAAATACATCAAAGGCATCCAGTTAGGAAAGGAAGAAGTTCAGCTATCACCATGGCAGAAGACATGATACTAAGAAAATTCTAAAGACTCGACAAAAAAGCTCCTAGAAACAATAGGCTTGTATAGTAAAGCAGCAGATTACAAAATCAATACCCCAAATTCCATGACTTTCCTATATACAAATAATAAAAATGAAGACAGAGGTATTAAAACCAATCCCATTCACATTTGTGCCTCAGAAAATCAAGTACCTTGGAATCAGCTTTGAAAGAGATGAAGGACCTATACAAATCAAACTACAAAATACTACTTCAAGAAATAATGGAGGACATGAGAAAATGGTGACATATCCCCCTCTCATGTATAGGGAGAATTAACATTGTCAAAATGGCAATACTCCCTAAAGCATTATACAGATTCACTGCAGTTCCTATAAGGATGCCTATGACATTTTTCAAATAAGCATATAAAATACTCCTGAAATTTATATGGAACAATAAATACACATGAATAACTAAACAAATCCTTGGGAAAAAGAAGATGCATCACCTTCCCCAACTTCAAGCTATGCTACAAAGAGGTAGTAATTCAAACAGCCTGGTATTGGAATAAAAACTGATGCAGATCAACGGAATAGAGTTAAATATCCTGACACATATCCTCAAATATAAAATCACACACTCTATGATAAAGGAGCAAGAATGTGAAGTGGATAAAGAAATGCCTCTTCAGCAATTGGTGCGTGCTGGGAAAACTGGGCAGCTACATGCAAAAAGTAAACTCAGATCTCTTTCAAATGTCATGCACAAAAGTTAGATAGAAATGGATTAAAGACCTCAACATTAGACCTGAGTTCATAAGGCACTTGGAAGAAAACATGGGTAGGTAGAACCTTTCGTGATATTGAAGCTAAAGACATCTTTACAGATGAAACACCAGTGACCAAGCAAGTGAACACAAAGATAAACACATGGCATTACACTAAATTAAGAAGTTCTGCACCTAAAGGAAACAGTGATCAAGATACAAAGACAGCCCACAGACTGGGAAAAATAATTTATTCAATACTCATCAGATAAGGGGTTAATATCAAAGATATGTAAGGCACTGGTAGAACTTCACAAGAAAAAACAACCCCATCCAAAAATGGGGAGAAGAAATGACCAGAACTTTCTCCAAGAAAAAATACAAATGGCCAAAAGGTACACGAACATATGCTCTACAACACTGATCATCCGGGAAATGCAAATCAAAGCAACAATGAGATATCACCTCACTCTACAGACACAAAAAGAGCATGGTATAAAGTTAATACACATGGACAGTAGAAGCAAGGTCCAGGAGAATTGGTACACACTTGTTAGCTAGCCTCAAGTGATCAGAGGAGAAGGCAGTTGGGACTAGAGAAGGGATCACTAAGGCAATGATATTTGGAAATCATTAGATAAGAACTGTGTGCTGAAAGTAGGTAAAGGAACAAACATGATAACCTCTCAGTACCTGTATTGTAAAACTATAATGCCCCAAAGCAAAGGAGACAGAGAGAGAGATAGAGAGATAGAGAGATAGAGAGAGAGAGAGAGAGAGAGAGAGAGAGAGACACGGACAGACAGACAGACAGACAAACAGACAGACAGACAGAGACAGAGACAGAGGCAGAGAGTGCCTGCCACAGAGACAGGCTGGGTGTGGGAGACTGGTGAACAGAGGGAAACTATGAACATTGGTGGTAGAAAATGTACACTGGAAGAGGGATGTTGTTGGAACATTGTATGACTGAAACCCAATCATGAACAGCCTTGTAACTGTGTATCTCATGGCGATTCAATATAAAAAAAAATGAGATTCACTGGGTAGAAGAGTCAAGAGGCTACAATGTATTTGTATCATTTGTGGAGTTTGGTGCAGCAAAAGCTCCTTTCCCAGTCCGCATAAAATAGACTGAATTGGTACATCTATATTGCTATTTTGAAAAAATTAAGAAAAGAAACTTGTGTTAAAGGATATCCACACATTTTCCTATTTCAAACAAAAAAATTTAACCCAAATGTTGTATCACAGGCCTAAATTTCAAACTCTAAATATCTAAGATAAGATGTTTGATTCTTTCCTTTCCTTCTCCTCTTTTGTCCTTCCTTCCTTCCTTCCTTCCTTCCTTCCTTCCTTCCTTCCTTCCTTCCTTCCTTCCTTCCTTCCTTCCTTCCTTCCTTCCTTCCTTCCTTCCTTCCTTCCTTCCTTCCTTCCCTTTCTGCCTGTCTTCCTTCCTGCCTTCCTGCCTTGCTGCCTTGCTGTGCTCAAGACTGGTTTTACACTCAGAAATTACTATTGGTGTGGCTTGGGGGGAACATATGGGGATATGGGGTGGTGGGGATCAAACTCAGGCTGATCAATTGCAAGGCAAGTGCCCTACTATTTACCTACTATTCTCTCTAGTTCCCCCAATAAGATTCAATTATTTTAATTACCATAAAACAAAAATTAATTTTAATGACTTAATAATTACATGAGAACACTCACAAACCACTGTAGATGCCATGTGAAGTCTTTCACTGGCCACAATCCAGAAACTCAGAAATAAATCTTGAAAGACATCATCAAATGGCAGAATTTCTCCTGGATCCTGTTCAAGGCTGAGTTGTCTGTCACCAGGCAACCTGGACAGGGCTGGGTGGGCCTCCCACCAGCCCAAACAGAAGAGCCCCATCAACCCAAAACTTCCACACTGCACAATCACCGTCCTGCTCCCAGCTGGACTCCATTGCTCAGATAAGCCTCCTTCAGAAATTAATTCATTGAAAAACTTAGTTATGCAGGTTTTGTGATTGAAATCTCAAGCTTTCATGGGTCAGGGTGGGCTCCCCCCATCTCCCTATACTTCCAGAAACCCAGCGGTCACACACAAGCCTCAAAGCTGCCAGTTAGTTAAGAATTTAACTCCAGCTGTATCACCCTTTTAAAAACTTTGGACAGCCTGGAGAAGGGGCTGCGATTTCAGCTACATGAAGTCTATTAACACTGATAAACCAAAAGTAGCACAGCGGATTGAATGGAACAGAATGTAGACGGCAACCAATTTTGATTAACAAAATAAAAACACAAAAGGCTTAACCTGTAACAACAACGTAGTAATCTCGTATACAGGGCTTAAGGGCTCTATGGTGAGATACAACAATCTTCACTAACTTTCTTCTAACAAAACATTTTTTGGTCATCCTTTTAGGAAATTATTTATAACAAATAATGTAAAATAAATTATTGAGAGCCTTCTATGGGGGCAGACTCAAGGGGTGGTTGGGAAATTGGAAATAATGGTAGTGGGAAGGTGCAATGGTGATGGGTTAAACTAAGGACTTAAAGTTATTAAAAACAATCATATGAGGCAGTTTAGTAATCAAACTAAATATGTACTATTGAATAGCATATATATAGCATATGTTTACATGTACATACATATATATATATATGGCATACTATTTCCCACTTGGCTTACCTCTTATGAGCTATTATCTTGACTATATAAGCAGAATAGTGATATATTATTTATAAGTACTTTTATGACCCTTACATTAGATACAGTAATCAATTCTGAAAAATATTTGTTTATACCTGTTACATTTTTATGAAGAATATGTTTGGTAACATAACTTATGGTAGGAGAATTTTAGCATGACAGAAATCTGTGATGTTTGATAACTTTTTACTGAAATACAAAGACTAAAATCAAAATTCTAAGGATTCTTTAGTACGGTACGGGGATATACAAAGTTCACAACAGTGAGCCACAAATATGATTTCAAACAGTCCAGTTTCTAATTTTCCAAAGTTAGTCATTCCAAAATATCATAGTCAAGACTAAAACTTACATGTGGTTAAGATATTGGTTAACCAGTATTTAGTCAACTGGAAACTTCAGTCAGCCTGAAATATTGTAATAATTAATGGTCAATGATGACTTAAGATTAAAGTCAAGCTGCTATTATTTTACATCTACTATATGACAGAAGATTTAGGCTAGTTTCCAATGTAACATATTTTAGTAACAGAAAAAATGTCATACTGTTGTTCCTTTGTCATAGATGAAGCAAATGATGTTTACAAAGGCTATATTTCTCCTAAATTCATATGGTGAGCAGTATCTATTATCTTTCAATTTTCCTAAACCCGAGACATCTCAAATTTCAAAATTTTGTCACACCATTTTTGGAAAACTGGTAATAAATATTTGATAAAATAATTTGATTATATTAGAAAATTTACTGTTACTGTTACTAAATGGGCTGGGGCAATAACAAAGAGGGTAGGACATTTAGGGCTGGGGCAATAGCAAAGAGGGTAGGCTTGCATGCAGCCGACCCGGCTTCGATTCCTTCATCCTTCTCAGAGAGCCTGACAAGCTACCGAGAGTATCCTGCCTGCACGGCAGAGCCTGGAAAGCTACCCATGGCGTATTCAATATTCCAAAAACAGTAATAACAAGTCTCACAATGGAGACATTACTGGTGCCTGCTCGAGCAAATCGATGAACAACGGGATGATACTGCTACAGTGCTACTGTTATAATATTTAGTTTTATCATACTTATTTCATATTATTTATATCTATGTTACTGTTACTGTTACTAAATAATGTACTCTTCATGTTCCTGGGGTGAGCAGATGCCATTGGGCTACACTAGCATATGACAGGATGAATGAAGACATTACTGGCGTCTGCCCGAGCAATCGATGACCAACAGGATGACAGTGACAAGAATATTGATTTTTGCATATGCTGATTTTTCCTTCTATACAAATGTGAAACATGACAAATAGTGTAGATTCTGTAAGTTTTAATTTCTGTTTGAGTGATGGGAATGAGTATGGTTATCCATCAAATATTATGAGCTCCCCATCCTTCAGTAACCAATAGACTTTTAAAGATGTGAATGGAAGTATAGAACTAATGATAATTGCCATTTATGAACTTGACTTAGAGCAGTGTTCAATATTTACCTCACTGATTATCTATCTTTCCACCCACACCCTAAAACACACTAATTGGAAGATTTTGGATTTAATTATATATTGGTAATATAATTAGAAAGTAAATAAAATATTTCTCATGTTTTCTACTGATTCAATCCCCTAAACATATTCCACATTATTTACACTTCTCTGTTTCCACAGTTACCACACCCTATTTCCTTTAGCATTATACTAAAATCAACTTTCCTGAAGGCTTAGAGTTGTCTAGATTTTTACAGTTACACGATGTCACAGTGCACTGTCACTTTGAGAGCATGCCCACCTCAATTTAATTCAACGACATATTATTCCTTTATTCCTTATTAAAACCAGTCTTATATACTTTGTTGTTAACTTCAGGAGAGTAGTAGGGTGTTTTCTCTCCTATTGATCTTTATTCCCCTCTCATCTTAGCAGAGTGTCTGGACTTTATAAATTATCAACATATTTCCTTCAAACTATCTTCTTATGTTAAACAATAATAATCTTTTCACTGTTTTGTTTTTGGACCACCCCAGGTGGTGCTCAGGACTTTCTCTTTTTTTTTTTTTTTGTTTTTATTTTTTTTTTTAATTTATTTATTTTTAATTAGAGAATCACCGTGAGGGTACAGTTACAGATTTATACACTTTTG
The DNA here is from genome assembly GCF_027595985.1 of Sorex araneus. Lineage (NCBI taxonomy): Eukaryota > Metazoa > Chordata > Mammalia > Eulipotyphla > Soricidae > Sorex > Sorex araneus. Next base: position 23,981,741 of record NC_073305.1, read on the forward strand.
TGCTTATACTTCCCTCATACAAAGTTTGGAACCCATCCCTTCACCAGTGCCCATTCTCCACCACCCGTAAACCCAGTGTCCCTCCCACCCTCCCCAATCCCATCTCCCCCCCACCCCACCCTGCCACTGTGGCAAGGCATTCCCTTCTGTTTTCTCTCTCTAATTAGCTGTTGTGGTTTGCAATAAAGGTGTTGAGTGGCCGCTGTGCTCAGTCTCTAGCCCTCATTCAGCCCGCAACTCCCTTCCCCCACATGGTCAGGACTTTCTCTTGACCATACTCAGGGAAGCATGCTGGGTGCCAGATATCAAACCTAGGTCAGTCACATGCAAGTAATATCTATTATATCTTCAGTCCAAAGATTTTTACTCTGTAATCATACAATATGAATGTTGGCTTAAGTATCTTAGAAATGACTCCAAGGTATTGTGGAAATTAGGTTTTTAATATTAGGTATTTGCCCAGATAAACTTAGGAATTAATCACTGAGATTACTACCCATTGGCAACTGGAATTCCAGTTTATATTTGGTTGTCTAATTGTAAAATTTATTGAGAGTTAATTATTGGAGTTAAGAACACTTAGTAATTCAATGTGTTAAATAAAATTCAGGGATAAGGAAGAGTCATGGATATATTATGGAGGTAGTATAAAATACTGAAAGATGATGTCATGTAGGGACAACAAAAATATATGGATAAGATGCCACGGGTGAAGATGTTTTCTGAAAGTATGTCCATTTAATTGTTGGAAATAAATTAGCATGTTTGCACTATAATAATATACTGAGAAAATTCTGAAATTTCCTTCCTTCCTCTCTGTCATTTTAATGAACAATTTTGCAAACACTGGAATAAAGTTCAAGGTATGGACAATAGAAAAACAGGAGTTTCAATTAGGTAATTTTCTGGAAACACCTTAAGTAAATAAACACTTCAGTGAAAATAACACTGAATCTTCCTCATGCAGTGAGTTTTTAATCAAGTTTACTTGTTTTTTTTTTAAAAAAATTTATTAGTGAATCGCCGTGAGACAAAGTTACAGACTTACAGGTTTTCATGCTTACGTTTCAGTCACACAATGATCGAGTGCCCATCCCTCTACCAGTGCCCATTTTTTACCACCAATGGTCCCAGCATCCCTCCCACCACCCCCACCCTCTCCCCTTCACCTCACCCTGCCTCTGTGGCAGGGCATTCCCATTTGCTCGCTGTCTCTTTTTGGGTGTTGTGGTTTGCTACAGAGGTATTAAGTAGGCATCTTGTTCGGTCTATAGTCTATTCTATAGTCTATTTTCAGCCTGTATCTCCCATCCCTAGTGGGCCCACCTAGCACCCTTTGCTTGGTTATCGCTTCTCTATCAGAGCTGCTTCTTCACTTAGCGTGTGAGGTCAGCTTCCAAGCTGTGGAATACTCCTCTTGATACTTATCTCTACTATTTTTGGGTGTTAGTCTCCCATTCTGTTACTTTATATTCCAAAAATGAGTGCAATCTTTCTATGTTTGTCCCTCTCTTTCTGGCTCATTTCACTTAACACAATACTTTCCATGTTGATCCACCTATATGCAAATTTCATGACTTCATCTTTTCTAACAGCTGCATAGTATTCCATTGTGTAGATGTACCAAAGTTTCTTTAGCCAGTGATCTGTTCTTGAGCACTCGGGTTTTTTTCAGATTCTGGCAATTGTGAACAGTGCTGCAATGAACATATAGGTGTAGATGTCACTTTTACTATACTTTTTTGCATCTCCAGGATATATTCCCAGAAGTGGTATTGCTGGATAAAATGGGAGCTCAATTTCTAATTTTTTGAGAAGCGTTCATACTGTTTTCCAAAAGGGCTGAACCAGTCGGCATTCCCACCAGCAGTGAAGGAGAGTCCCTTTCTCCCCACATCTGCACCAACACCGGTCATTTTTGTTCTTTTGGATGTGGTGTGAGATGGTGTCTCATTGTTGCTTTGATCTGCATCTCCCTGATGATTAGTGATGAGGAGCATTTTTTCACGTGTCTTTTAGCCATTCATTTCATCGCCCCATTTTCTGATGGGATTGGATGGTTTCTTCTTGTGAAGTTTAACCAGTGTCTTGTAAATCCTTGATATCAGCCCCTTATCTGATGGGTATTGGGTGAATATTTTTTCCCATTCTGTAGACTGTCTTTGTATTCTGGTCATTGTATCTTTTGAGGTACAGAAGCTTCTCAGTTTAAGATAGTCCCATTTGTTTATCACTGTTTCCGCTTGCCTGGTCAGTGGTGAGTCCTCTTTGAAGATACCTGTAGCTTCAATGTCGTGGAGGGTTTTGCCGACCTTGTCTTCAATGTCCCTTATGGATTCTGGTCTAATGTTGAGGTCTTTAATCCATTTTGATCTGACTTTTGTTCATGGTGTTAGGTGTAAGTCTGAGCCCATTTTTTTTTGCATGTAGCTGTCCAGTGTTGCCAGCACCATTTGTTAAAGAGGCTTTCTGTGCTAAGCTTTACATTTCTTGCTCCCTTATCAAAGATTTGATGATCATATATTTGAGGTTTTGTGTAAGGGTATTCTAACCTGTTACATTGGTCTACTGCTCTGCCTTTGTTCCAGTACCATGCAGTTTTAATTATTACCGCTTTGTAGTAGAGCTTGAGGTTGGGGAAGGTGATGCCTCCCATATTCCTTTTCCCCAACATTGCTTTAGCTACTCGTGGGGGTTGTTGTTCCATATGACTTTTTAGGAGTGTTTGGTCCACTTCCTTGAAGTATGTCATGGGTATCCTTATAGGTATCACATTGAATCTGTATAATGCTTTGGGAAGTATTGCCATTTTGACAATGTTAATTCTCCCAATCCATGAACAGGGGATGTGCTTCCATTTCTTCATGTCCTCTTTTATTTCGTGAAGTAACATTTTGTAATTTCTCTGTACAGGTCCTTCACCTTCTTAGTTAAGTTGATTCCAAGGTACTTGATTTTCTGAGGCATGATTGTGAATGGGGTTGCTTTTTTCATATCAATTTCTTCTCTCTCATTATTTGCACATAGGAAACCCATAGACTTTTGGGTATTGATTTTATAGCCTGCAACTCTACTATACGAGTCTATTGTTTCGAGGAGTTTCTTGGTAGAAGCTTTGGGGTTCTCTAAATGTAATATCATACCATCTGTGAATACTGAGAGCTTGATTTCTTTCTTTCCCCTCTGGATGCCCTTAATGTCATTTTCTTGCCTAATCGCTATTGCAAGTACTTCCAGTACTATATTGAACAGAAGTGGTGAGAGTGGGCATCCTTGTCTTGTCCCTGATCTTAGAGGAAAGGCCCTTAGGTTTTCCCCATTGAGGATAATGTTTGCTATAGGCTCATGGTAGATGACTTTGCCTATATTGAGGAAGTTCCCTTCTATGCCCATTTTGGTGAGTGTTTTCATCATGAATGGGTGCTGGATCTTGTCAAATGCTTTCTCTGCATCTATTGATATGACCATATGGTTTTTTATCTTTTTTTTGTTGATATGGTGGATTATGTTCATTGACTTCCGAATGTTGAACCGTCCTTGCATCCCCGGATGAATCCCACTTGGTCGTGATGTATGATCTTTTTAATGAGTTGCTGGTTTCTATTCACTAATATTTTATTGAGGATCTTCACATCCATGCTCATCAGAGATATCGGCCTCTAGTTTTCTTTTTTTGTGGTGTCTCTATTTGGTTTTGGTATTAGGGTGGTATGTGCCTCCCAGAAACTGGGAGTGTTTCTGTTTCCTCGATTTCCTGGAAGAGCTTGAGAAGAATTGGCAATAGGTCCTCTTTAAATGTTTGGAAGAATTCCCTAGTGAATCAATCTGGACCTGGACTTTTGTTTCTGGGGAGACTTTTGATTACAGTTTCGATTTCCTTGATAGTAATGGGTCTATTCAGGTATTCTAAATCATCTTGGTTCAGCCCTGGGAGGCTATAAGAATCCAGGAAGTTATCCATTTCTTCTAGATTCTCTTATTTTGTAGCGTACAGACTTTCGAAGTAGTCTCTGATGATCTTCTGAATTTCTTTGGTTTCTGTTGTGATGTCCCCCCTTTCATTTCTGATTTGGTTCATTAGAGTTCTCTCTCTCTCTCTGTATATGTGAGACTTGCTAGTGGTTTATCAATCCTATTTATTTTCTCAAAGAACCAGCTCTTAGATTCATTGATCTTTCAGATTGTTTTTTGGGTTTCCATATCATTGATTTCTGCTCTAAGTTTTATTATTTCTTTCCTTCTGCCTGATTTGGGCTCCCTTTGTTGGTCCTTTTCTAAGGTCTTGAGCTGTGAGGTCAGGTTATTTATGTGGGCCCTTTCTTCCTTCCTGAGATATGCTTGCAAAACTATAAATTTTCCCCTTAACACAGCTTTAGCTGTGTTCCACAGGTTCTGGTAGCTCATGCCTTCATTCTCATTTGTTTCCAGGTACCTTTTGATTTCTTCCTTGATTTCCTCCCTGACCCACTCATTTTTCAACATCGAGTTGTTTAATTTCCAGGTGTATGGTTTGGTCCTCAGCGTCTGCGCATGATTGATTTCTATCTTCAGTGCATCATGGTCTGAGAAGATAGTTGGTACAATTTCTATCTTCCTGGTTCTATGGAGGTATGCTTTGTGGCCCAGGGCATGATCTAATTTGGAGAATGTTCCGTGTGCACTGGAAAAGAATGTGTATTCTTTTTTATGGGGATGCAAAGCCCTGTAAAGATCTATTAGCTCTCTCTCTTCTATTTCTTCCTTCAAGGCCAGTGTTTCCTTGCTGAGTTTTGATCTTGTTGATCTATCCAGAGGTGATAAGGCGGTGTTGAAGTCTCCAACTACTATTATGTTGCTAGTGTTGTCCTCTCTAAAATCTGTTAGCAGTTGTTTTAAGTATTTCATTGGTCTCTCGTTAGGTGCAAATACTTTTAGGAGTGTGAGTTCTTCCTGCTGTACATATCCCTTGATTAGTAAGAAATGACCTTCGCTGTCTCTTTCTAATCTTTTTCAACATGAAATTTATATTATCCAATATTAGTATGGCCACCCTGACTTTTTTGAGGGAGTTGTTTGCTTGAAGGATTGTTTTCCATCCTTTGACTTTGAGTCTGTGTTTGTTCTGACCATTCAGATGTGTTTCTTGTAGGCAGCAGAATTCTGGGTTCAGTTTCTGAATCCATTTTGCCATTCTGTGTCTCTTGATGGGTGCGTTTAGACCACTGACATTGAGAGAGATTATTGTTGTGGAGTTTTGTGCCATCTTTCTGTAGGAGTTTGTTGTGCTTGTAGGTGTTTTTCTTTTCTTACAGAAGCCCCTTTAGTCCTTCTTTTAAGTTTGGTTTTGAGTCTATGAAGTTCCTTAGTTGTTGTTTATACATGAAAATGTGTATGGTTCCTTCAAGTTTGAGTGAGAGCTTAGCCGAATAAAGTATTCATGGTAAGGCGTTCATTTCATTGAGTATTTTTTACTATATCCCACCATTGTGTTTTGGTTTGGAGGGTTTCCTCTGATAAGTCTGCTGTGAATCTAAGGGGTGCTCCTTTGTATGTGATTTCTTTTTTTGACCTTGCTGCTTGCAGTATTGTGTTTCGTGGCATCCAGCATTCTGACTATGATATGTCTTGGAGTCCTTTTATTAGGGTCTCTTCTAGCTGGCACCCTTCAGGCTCCTAGGATCTGAACATCTGCATTATCCTGTTCTGGGAACTTTTCAGCAGTGATTTCTTTAACTGTGGCTTTCTCATTAGGGTTGCCTCCCTGTCCTTCTGGAACTCCAGTGATTCTTATGTTATTCCTCTTGGCATCATCCCCTAAGTCTCTGATTCGCCCTAAAGCTATTTTAGGGTCTTTTCCAATTATTTGTTGTAGCCTGTGGGCTTTCTGTTGCTCATCTTCAAGTTCACTAATTCTATCTTCAGCTGCAGCCATGCTACTGTTGAGAGCTCCCACTGTGTTCTTTTTAATTTCACCTACAGTGTCTTTTATTCATGACATTTCTGAATGTAGCTTTCCTATTTCTGCATTCATTTCTTCCCGTAGTTTCTTCGCTGACTGCTCCACCTTTTCTTTAAGTTCGATGAACATTCTCAGAATTTCTTTTCTGAATTCTTTATCAGAGAGATCACATTTGTGGGAAACCCCTGCTGAGGCTTCTGGACTCTTTTCTTCGTCCTCTCCTTGCTGTGGGGATTTGCACTATTTCTTCATGCTGTCACTGTTGTATGGAAGTGGGACCTTCCAGTTCACTAGAGCTAATTAAGTCTACTCAGTCTAATTAAGTCTACTCTTGAAGAAAGCAGTAAAATAATTTTCAAAATGGTTGAGATAATGGGAAGCTATAAAAATGTCTTATCCTAGCAAGTGAAATTATAAAATTATTTGTTTTAGTGAATTCAGATACTGGAATTTTATTTCCCTTGAATGGTGACAATGGAGTAATTTATGAATCCGAATGTTTCATAGCTTGAATTGTAATGGTTTTATGTTTTTATTCTCATTAGATGTGTGTATTATGTAAATGAATATTGTTAGAAATATCTTTTTTATGCTTTTGGCTATTATTTTTAATGCAATAATCAAAACTAGCATCTTGTGAATTAAATCAACTCTGCAGGTCACAGGTGAGCTTTATGCTTACACCTTCCTTTTAGAATCATGTCAATGCCGAAGTACATACAGACACTCCACAGTCCTTAGAAGAGAACTGTTCTTGCTTTATCAAGGGTGTTTTAAGAAAGAACAACTGGTGTTAGACAAATGAGAAAAACAATTAGAGAGAGAGAGAAAGACAAAAGGAGAAACAAAGACAACCCCCCAAACCTCTTAATCTTATATATTCAATGCATGTTATATTGCTAGAGATGAGATTTCTAATAAAATTGTTTGTTTTTTTATCTTGGGGGAAGTAATTTGGGGCTCACCTGATGGTACTTAGGAGCTACATCCAGCTCAGTGCTCAGGTAATCAGGTGATTTTGGGCGGCTGATTCTGAGCCTTCCATATACAAAGCATGTCTTCAGATCATTCAACTATCTCTCCAACCCTGGATTTAGTTTTAATTTGTTTCAATAACCAGAGTAAGAGTTTTCTATCAAGACTCACAGTTTAGTCCACCATTGTGTAATCTAGGCACATTTTGCTGGAAGTTCCCAAATATAGAGCAGTGTTTCTCAGCCAATTTTAATTGTGTCCCTCTCCAACCTTATTTTCTTCATATGGCTTTTCTACTTTATAGTTGGAATCTTCCTTATCTATTTAAGCACTTGACTCCAGTGTCCCTGATGTAATATGATAGAGCAAAAATGGGGCGTATGGTCTCTTATAGAGAAATTCTGTTATGGAGACCCATAAGTTAGACTGTAGTTCTGGCAATTAACTAAATTCTGGCCATTGAACTAAAATTTCAAGATTTTCTTCTCTCAGGTCCTTATGAGCATACTTTGGATTTCCATCACGCTAAACACTACATGAACAAGGTGAACATGGTACCAATTTTTCCTTCAGTGTTTCACCAGGGGTGCTCTATATTAAAGATAGTTCACATCATTCAAAGTCCACTAACTTCAAGATGCACTGGGGTTTTAAACCATGTTAATAGAGTTCCACATTTAGTAAAGAAATATACCACATGGACTTCGATGGGAATGAAGGATCCACAGGGCTCTGATCCCAACTATATTATTTAGCCAGGAATATGTCTAATATTGATAAACATTTTGAAAAATTTAGCTCAGATAACTAAAACTTGCATAATTATATTAAATTAAAATTATTACTTGTTACAATCATACTAAAAGAAAGGTGAATGGGTTAAGTTACTTTATGTTCAGTAAGTCCTTGTAGCCTTCTCTCTCATATAGTATATTTGAAAACACCTAATCCATACTTGTTTTACCCATTACAAATCTCAGATATAAAGTATCTTAAGGACTGGGATCTTTAACTTACTCTATGCTGGGTGTCTAAAGAATCTAGTACCGGAAGTATTGGTGTCAACTTCTACCTCTCTTAGTCAGTGTCAACTGGGATAGGATAGGGTTAGACATTTTTCTGGGTTAAGAGATAGCAAGCAATGAATGAGGAGCAAAAGTTGAGTGACTTTTCATTCTATCCTTCTGATGACTTGAACAGACTTTGCCATGATAAATTTGAGTATCAAGAAATTAAGTTTAAGGCTTATGTTTGAACCCATATCATTTGGATTTTAAAACTGATGCTGTCACCCTCATTTACATTTTTGAAGACTTCCAGTGAAATCAAAGAATTCTCATAGAGAGGTGATCTCTGACAGGAAGAAAAAAAGTCAATTATAGTGATAAGCTAAATATAGTAGGTTTATTTAAGGCTAAGCAAATTCTCTGAATTCCACAGGTTTGTCATCAGGTAGAACTTAAAGCATCTTACTTGGTCACATAACGTAGCAGTGAGAAAGCTTGCACTGAAGTATGAAGAAGCCCCTCAAATTCTCCAGCCCCATATGTGAACCTTGAAAATTTGGCACAAAACTGACATTTCAGAACCTTCTCCATATGTTTGCTAATGATAGAAAATAAAATTTTTGCAAACCATTTTTTCTTACACTCTATCTCTTTTATAAAAATTACTTAGTAACTATTGCCTGCCAACCATTGCTATCATTATTGGTATTTCCTCTGAATCTTTCTGTGTCTCACTTGTATTTGTGGATATAAGAGGAGTAAGTTGAACAGACAGAAGGTAAACAAGGATATCTTATCCCTATCATGTCTACCAAAACACAAATGTATAAATCTGAGAATTAGTGATGATAGTTTTATCTCAGTTCAAATACTATTTTCTTTCCTATGATTTTCTCTTGCTTTTTTTAGAGGAACCACCAGTTGTTTTCAGTTGTGATTTAAATGTTAGAACCCCCGTGATCTGAATCAAGTTCTTGTGTTTTGGTGGTTTTCACCTCAAATTCCAAGTTCAGAAAACACACCTTTTTCAACCACAAATCATTAGGTTCTTGAGAAGAGAGGAATAATTTTTAATAACAAGTAAACACATGACACTTATTTGTAAATCATAATGCCAATTGTTCAATTAATAAACTTAAGTTTTCTCATTTTGGGTTCTATCCTTTTTAAAATTAATTTTTCATTTATGTACTTTATAAAGTCATTCATAGTTGAATTACAGTTATACAATTTTCCAACACTGTGTCAACCTCCCTCCACCATGCCCTCCTCCCCCCACTCACCCAAATTTCTGCCTACTTGACTGGAACATTTTTAAAGCTGGTTATTGTAATTTATATTTTCTGCTTTCAATTTTGTTGGTCCTATGGTTTAGATTGTTGGTTCTATGGTTTACATAAAACCTTCCCACCACTGGTGTCTTTGGGGGCTCTACTCTCAACCCCTATTACCCTATTTTACTCTTCTTTCCTCCTTTCAGTTTTATTTTATTCCCTATCTTTAGTTCTATAGTGCAGATTTCAGGGTAATTTAAGTACCTGCCTTTGATGCATTGCTTTCCCTTGTCCTCTTATTCTTTATGCAACAGATAAGTGAGTTTACCCAGTATTTGTTCGGTTTTGATCTTTTTTATTGCATATTCTTTTTATGGCAGCTGATTTAAAGCTCATTTCTTAAATGATACTCTTTCCATTAGGCTTTTTACACAGAAACAGATTATATATCATAATAATTTTGAATTTTATTGGTTATAAAGAACAGAAACCTACTCAGACCTGTTTGAGTTGGAAAAAAAGGTTTAAAAGGATATGTGACAGAAACAAAACAAAGTGCATTATGTCAAGTGTGGGGATGTGGCTTAGAAGCAGAGCACATACCTCAAACATTTGAGGGACTGGGTTCAATTGTTGATGCCATGAATACAGCGAACAAAACAAAACAAAAAATAAAATATACATAATGAAAAAGGTGGTGATCTTTCAGACATCTTTCTCTTCCAGTACTATATCCTCAGACTTACTCCTCTCTAGTTTGTATATATTCTAGTCAGGTTTTCTTTGCTTATGCATAGCCCAACAAGGTTGTCAGCCCATCATAACCATAAATAAATAAAGTTTAAGACATCAGAGCAAGTATTAGTGCCAACCCAAATCAGTTTGCTCAGGTTCTTAATTTATACTTTTCACAAAAACCTCTTATTCTTCACTTAATATCACTCCAGAATAAGTATTTGAGATGGCCCTATCATTGTATATATACCTGTCCTACCTCTTCTTTGGTATCTGGGGATTCAATTTTAATGAAAAGGGTATGGATGGGAGACAGTGGAAAAGCATCCAATATACTGGTAAATATGAGGCATTCTCCTGATTGGTATAGAAACATGTTGAATGTGTACTATAGGATGGGGATCAAGATGATGGGCCAATTGAATGAAATATCCTTTCCGCGTGTCAGTTTTCTGGGTAAAAAGGATAGGGAGATAGATCTAGAAGGCAAAGGGGCATAATCATTTGCATGCCTGCAGAATACTCAATTATCTTGAAACACTACTATGAAACATGAAGAAGTTGACTTTTCTGTCCAAGAGAATAAGATCTGTATCATTTTTATAATATGTTAACAGGATAGGTAGAATAATGCTAAGACAGATAAAGGTTGAAATGTAAAGAAACTAAGTAATGAGATATTCTAGAAAAAAACCCTGGGTATTTGGTATTGTGGTTTGAATAGTGGCTCTTCCTGTTATATCTTAGACACAGCTAACTATAAATGTGATGCTGGCTAGAAGTGGTGTCTTTGAAAACTTGAGATAAGCATCTCAAAATGAGATAAAATTGTATGAAGGTGGGTACCAAATCTAATGACAATAGATATTCTTTGATATAGAAAAAGAAAGGAGGAGAGAGACACATAGAGAAAAAGGCCACGTAGATGGGAGAAAGCGATAAGTTGCAGTAAGGTTACTATATGCCAAGGAAAACTTTGGAGTTGGAAAAGATGGGGGACACAATGTTTAATTTTCTTTAGAGAGAGCTAGACCTTAAACTTGGACTTTGGACCTCTAAAACCATGAGAGAATTTTTATTGCTTTAAGGCAAAAAGTTAGTGGTGTGTTGGGGACCTGTTATCCCCAAAATGCCTGGATATTTTGCACACCAGGTTCTGGACATGAACTTGTTCATGGTGCAAAGGAGGGCAGGTGTGCCAGAGAAACCCCTCCGGGAGCTGGTTCAGTGATCACAGCTCAACTCAACTGCCAAATACATCCATTCTTATAGCAAGTCTTGGCTTACCGGAGAGTTCCAATCACAGAGAACTTAACACTATTGGCCTATCACCTTTTCCGCTTTGCTTTGTCCCCCGTCCAATTCACTTCAAGGCTATACAATGCAGTTAGAATGACTTAAGACATACATGACAGTTTTTGTGTTTTAGGCATAAGTGACTGGTGGGGGCGGGGGTGAGTGAGGCTCAGGTGGACGCAAGATACAGGAATCCTGTATCTTTGGCCAGTTACTCCCTCTTGTGAAATTTCACTTCAGGGCCATTTTGCAAGGTCAGGTGTGAGTTTTCAGGAAAAGGTGCAGTGGGCATTCTGGGAACTCGACTGTTCTGTGGCTAAGAGCTGCCTCCCTAGGCCATAGAATGGATGAAGGGCAGACAAAGGATGGGGGGCTGGAGAAACTGGGCCGGGGCCCCAGGCTGGTCAGTAGTCAGTTTATTTCTCTCTCCTCTCCTGTGTAGTCCAATCTCTCCTCTTACTGCGCAATCATAGTTATAGCTTTGGTCATAGTCCCGGTCCTTAGAGTTCCATTATCCTTATCTCCTCGTAGACCTCAAAGTCTCCTACTTTGTTATATCTTCTTCCTTGTCTGGTCATAGTCTCATAGTCCTCTACTTCCAGTCATCGTCATCATCTGCTCTACATCTTTCTCCTTCTAGTCCCAAAGTCCCAAAGTCTCAGTTCTCATCCTTTATTACTTGTGACTTCCTAGTTCCCATACAGCATAGGTATACAGGAATCACAAGGGTTGGAATACATAAAGGTGGGGTTGAACATTAACATAACAACAAACAGATATAAAGCCACTCCTTCTGGAGATTATCTCAAGAACAAAATCTCATCTGAAGATTCAATGCCACAGATTACTAGGAAATCTGCTCAAGGGTGGGATTCCATCCAGGGTGTATTGCTTTCTCCTTTCCTCAGCTAGTAATCCATTTAAACAATCAATCTTATAATATTCTTAAAAATATTATAAGAAGTAAATTTACTTCTTATAATATTTCTAGTCATTTTTATGAAAACACTAAAAGATATATTAAGCTTAAAGGTTGGCTCTTCCTGGGGACATCTCGCTATATATTCCAGACCACAGTCCTCAGGCCAGGTTAGTCTTTCCTAACCGCCCACAGGGTCCTTATTCAGTTACTTCTTTTTGAGTCATGAGAAGATCCATGGTTTGTTTCATGACCATGATCTTAACTTATTATACTTATGGTGCTTAGCTTGTCCCCTTTCAATGAGAGCATAGTTTAAAGCTTGCCCTGGGTCCATTCAGCCCCTTTGTTGGGACCCTACTTTTGGAGTGCTAGGAATTAAGAACAACTGGGGCTTAAATAAAGTTAATATGGATGCCCAGGAGTAGATATTATTTTGGAGTCAATTAACTCCCATGTTACAAAGCATAGCATGAACTGTCTTCCTGTGTCCATACAAAAAAGACATTGCTAAATAAACCATGCAAATAGCATAAAGGAAAAAGAAAAGCAATATAGGATTATTAGTGCCTGATGGAATTGGATGTGCCTCAGGGGCTTGTTGTGGAAGTAAGTCAATAAACCCAAGCTCCCTGAGGGAGGAGCAAGGACAACACAATGTTATCTAACAGTCGGTTTTTTCCTTCTCCAGTGCCCATTACCCTGCTCCACAGTGGTGATTTGTCCCAGTAGCCCTAGGAAACAAATGCATGGGATGGTGCCAGCCACAGTTGTTCTGGGATATCCAGTTTGAACCAGAGGCTAAGAATCAGGTACTTCAGAGCTTGTTTCAGGATTTCTTTTTTTTTTCCTGGCAGGAAGCAAATAGTGAAGAAAATGGTTTTATTTAGAAAAATGGAAGGGCAGAGAGACTGAGAGTGAGAGATTGGGGGAGAGAAGATGGGGATAGAGGGAAGGAGAGAGAGAGAAGAGAGAGAGAGAGAGAGAGAGAGAGAGAGAGAGAGAGAGAGAACACATTTCAGGTTGTACATGCTGCTATTTGGGCAGCAGAAAATGTTCACTGTCTCAGTTGTCTCTAAGTTGCTGCTTTGCTTTCCTTCCTGGCCATGAACAGTAAAGTTGTGAGGTGCTGAGAACTGGTAATAGGGTTACTTGAGATTTGGTCTCCTGTCTCAAAGAGTACCGAGGCTCTGAGTCAGACTGGACCTTTGATCTATCTGTCTTGAGATGAAAATGTTTTGTAAGATTGTGGAGATTATGACCTGGATTTCACCTTGTTTTCCCTTATACAAATTTCTTGTACTCTAGATACCTATGAAATAGCTATTAGGTCTAGAAAAATATACAGGATGGCATAATTTTGACTGGGGCCTTCTGGTGCATAAGATTGTTAGGGTAAGGGGAAAATTCAGACCTGGGTCTGCAACGCTTGGTTTGTGAACTGGGATCCCTTGGGTGGACACACAATTTGATGAAAGTATTTTATACCTCCTGTCATTGCTTTAAAAAGAAAAGCAATATCCTGGGATAGACCCTGAGGCCTTTCTCAACTATCTGGGACCAAAGGTCACTTTGGGAAGATTTAGCCTCTGAATTCCCATTTGGATTCAGTATCCATGCCTATCTCAGACTTTGGCCATTTCCTTTAGCACTCCAGTCATAGATGCCCTTAGGAACCCAACTGGCCCCAGAGTATAAATAACTCTCTGGACTCCAGGTGACTTTTGAGGATTTTTGGAGTGACCTTCAAGTACCCAAGGTCCTTTTATGAGGGCATATCCTATAGTTACACTCTTGTTACAGATGAGTCATTAACTGAAGTAGATTTAAACAATTAAATTTCAATGGAATATAATTAAAATGGAGTCTCTTAATTTCCTAATTGCTTCAAATTTAATTGTATAGTAGCCAAATGTAGCTAATAGCACATGCATTGGGCATGTAGAGAGAAAATTTTCATTCATCATCACAGAAAGTTTTGTTGAACAGCAGAAATCTAGACCAGGGTTTCCAATCACCTGAGGATTTTGTTAAAATACAAAATATGATTTAGTTGGTCTGGATTATGTCCTGAAATACTACAATTTTAGCAATTGCCAAATGATGTTGATGTTTATGATTCATGTGGTTTGAGAGGCAAGGGTTCAGGAAAGAATACTGGATTAATTGGGGCCATTGTGCTAGCTGTAAATTGGGATGAGTTGAGAGCAGGAGAGAAAATTTTATTTATAAGAATTATGAAATGGGGCTGGGAAAATAGTATTGGAATTAAGGCACTTCCCTTTATGATTCCTTGGTTCTACCCCTGGCAACACATATGTTTTGCGGAGACCCATAGGAATGATCCCTAAACACAGAGCCAGGAATAAACAATGGAAACTATTGGTCATCAACCACTCCAGATTCCCCTAACAAAAAAAAAAAAAAACACAAAATGGACTAAATAGCTTGATTAGACTAAAGGAAATATGGAAGTGAAAAATAAGTTTAGAGAGTAAATATTTGACTTGCAAAACATCATTTCTATCCCTTTTATTCAAGTGTGAGGTATACCACAAATTGGACAATAGTAATAAAATTAATGTAACTGTGGTCTAGTCAGACTTTATTTACAAAAACAGGTAAAATGTTGGAGTTGGTCCATGGGGCATAGTTTATGGCCTTTTCACTGATATATTTTGATAGGTGATAGAGTTTGGAGTGAAGTTGTAACTTGTTAGAATGTTATGCAAGATAGAGACTTTTTGACTATCTCCATTATTATTCATCACTGATAAAATAGGAGCAATTGTGGATTACTAAAATAATTGAATTACTTTTAGTGTTAAAGCAAACATTTCTTTCCATGCATACTACATAATATATGATAATAAAGTCAAACTGTAGCACTGTACTCTCATAGTAGCACTTTTCTCCTGCTGTTCATTGATTTGCTCAGCAGGCAGTAGTAATGTATCCACTGTGAGACATTGTTACTGTTTTTGGCATATCGAATACACCACAGGTTGCTTGCCAGGCTCTGCCATGCAGGCGGGATACTCTTGGTAGTTTGCTGGGCTTTCCGAGAGGGATGGAGTAATCGAACCCGGTTGGCCGTGTGCAAGGCAAACGCTCTACCTGTTGTGCTATCGCTCCAGTCCATATTAAAGTCAAACTACAAATTAAAAATTTCAAAGTCCCTATCAACACAAAATGAAACAACATCTAGACAATCAATTTAAAAGTCTAATACTATATGACACTGTCTAAATTATAGCATAAAATAATGACCTGAAATTCTAGGTTATTGGGTTTCCTTATTTGCCATGATGATAAATAAATACCTAGAAGTCAATCGTTTTGTGTGTCAGTTGTCCAATTTGATAGGCCAATTTAAGATGTGGTAGCGTTCTAATATCCCCAATAGCATGTAACCATTTCTGACATTATCCCTGCTAAATTCACAAAGTACTATTTAGAGACTAGATATAGAGAATCTGCGGTCTAGTTCACTGAGCCCAGGGAAATGATACTAAATTATTGATATAAATTCAATCCTCAGTATTACATTTATTGAACTTCATTAAGTCATGATTTTATAAATCATTTGTTTTCTTAGTTTTTAAGGAGAAGTACTTGAATGATAAACATCTTCCTAAAGAGCTATTGAAGGGCTCAAGAGAGTACAATGGATACAGTGCTTGCTTACATGAATCTGGGTCTGATCCCTAGCATCACATATCACCCCCTGAGTACCACCAGGAGTGATCCCTGAGCACAGACCCAGGAGTAATCCTAGAGAACCATCGTATTCCCCCCACACACTGAAAAAAACCTAAAAAAATAAAATATTTTAAATAAATTCTTTAGTCATTCAATAAGAATTTCTGGATCACAAAAATCCAGGATTATTTCTGTATTTTTAAAAAATACAGAACTATTTAGATCTATACAATATTTTGTTTGGTTTTGGTTTGGGGTCATACCAGGAAGTGACGAGGACTTAACTTCTGACTCTGTGCCCAGGGATCACACATGGCAGGTTCAGGGGATCATATATGGTGGTAGGGGTTGAATCCTGGTCAGCCATGTGCAATGCAAGCATCCTACTCACTTTACTATCTCTTTGGCCCCATATAAAAGTTTTGTTGTAGGAAGTGCTGACCTATATTTGAAAATTGATTATATCCAAGGCATGTCAATTAAGACTTCTGATGCTTAAACTTTCTGAGAATGAATTCCCTATCAACTGTCCTCCACTTCCCTTGCCTCTGTCTGATGCTGTATGATCTCTTAACTGTGCACATATTATTCACATCAAAATTTGGATTTCTTTATTGAATCCAGCTGGCAAAAACCCAACCTAAAACAGGATGATCAGAGTATTTTAATGGCATCATAAAGACAGCAATACTTTAGTCAAAAGATCATAATCCCATAACAAGTCTGTGACTCATAAAGGATAAATGCTACCGATTCTATCTATAGATGCTGAGACGAAGGCTCAGAGAGTTATAGTAACAAGCGGAAGATCATTTGGAAGGCACAAGAACAGCCTTCAAATTCAACTCCAAACCGAGGCATGCTCTCCCATACTTAGTAAACATGTTTGGAAGTTTTATCATTTTCTAGGTATTTGGAGGAGGTTAGAATCCATCATAATGGAAATAGAATGTTCTATCAGTTATGTCATGGTAGAGATGAAGCAAAATTGCTTTCATTTGAAAGAAATTAAGATTTTTGAACCTTAGTTTATATTATTTAAATTTTTTATATTAAGATCTATCTTTGAACCTGGGGATGTAATTTAGTGATGGAGCGCTTGCTTTGCATATATGGGGTTCGGGATTCAATCACTGTCCCACCTCCAATGTTATATATTTAATCCTTCTAGTTTTGTCTATATAGGGTGTGAGAAAGAAATAGTTTTTATTTTATTCTATTGAATAGGTCAGTTGAGTCAACAGAAGTTCTTTTTTCTTTTTTTTTTATTAATGAGTCACCGTGAGGGTGCAGTTACCGAGTTTTGTGCCTGTGTTACAGTTATACAATACTCGAGTACCCATCCCTCCATCAGTGTCCATTCTCCTACACCGATGGCCCCAGGGCCCCTGTCCCCCCCCCCCGCCATGATCTCTCTCTCCCACCCCCTGAGACCCTGTGACAGGGAATTTCTTATTGTTCTCTCTCTCCTTTTGGGTGTTGTGGTTTGCAATGGAGATACTGGGTGACTATTGTGTTCAATCTATAATCTGCTTTCAACCCGCCTCTCCCATCCTGAGTGGATCCTCCACTACACTTTAGTTGGTGTTCCCTTCTCTATCTGAGCTACCCTCTCCCCCAGCATGTGAGTTCAGCTTCCAAGCCATGGAGCAAGCCTCCTGATACTTATTGCTTCTATTATTGGGTGTTAGTCTCCTACTCTGTTGTTTTATATTCCACAAATGAGTGCAATATTTCTATGTCTGTCTCGTTCTTTCTGACTCATTTCACTTAGCATGATACTTTCCATGTTAATCCACTTATGTTCAAAATTCATGACCTCATCCTTTCTGACACCTGCATAGTATTCCACTGTGTAGATGTACCAAAGTTTCTTTAACCAGTCATCTGTTCTTGGGCATTCGGGTTTTTTCCAGATTCTGGCTATTGTAAACAGTTCTGCGATGAACATACAGGTGCAGATGTCATTACTACTGGACTTTTTAAGTCAACAGAATTTCTATACATCCATTCTTCCCAGTGAATTAGAATGGTAAGTTTAGATATATTAAATCCAATATATTTTTTTCTTTTTTGTTTTAGGGCCACAATCAATGGTGCTTCCTAACTCTGTGCTCAGTGATCACTTCTGGTAAACTTGGGGAACTCTGTGGGGATTAAACTGGAATTGGTCATGCAAGACAAGCACCCTACCCACTGTGCCATTATTCCAACCACTATTTTAGAATAAACTTTTCAACTGTTCTTATGTTCCATTCACCAATTTCTCAGTTCACTTGGCAGTTACCACTTGCTACATCTCCAGAGAAGCTTCTACTGAATCTTAACTCATTTAATTTTTCTCATTCCTATGCGTACCAAGGGCTCTGCCTCTGGCAGCAGGGGAGACCCCGTGTTCTCTGTAAGCAGGTCACAACCCCTTCTTTTCTGCTCTGCCCTGACCTGGCCTAGGCCCTGGGCTGCAGTGGGAACCTGGGTCTCCAGCTTTAGGCCACATTTTGGAATGATGACAAAGCAGCTCCTGGTGTCTGGCTGATTTCTGACTCACTGGATTTGCCTCCACTCGCAGCCGTGATCTTAAGCTGCTGTTGTCATCCTATATGGTCCCTGCGCCAAATCCGGCCAAGGAGTCCAGAACCAGTTAGAGGGTTCTCTTAGGGTGAACATGTGGGGGCTGGAGCGACAGTACAGCAGGGAGGACACTTGCCTTGCACAAGGCCCACCTGGGTTTGATCCCTGACATCCCCATATGGTCCTCTGATCCCCGCCAGGAGTGATCCCTGAACACTGCCAGTTTTGATCCAACACCCCATATTAAATCCTCCGCGAGCTGTATTGTGGATTCACCACCAGGATCTCACTATTCTACAAGGAAGTGATCACTGATGTAAAGAGAGGGGTGCGGTAGGGTGATACCATTTCACCGAAACTCTTCAGTGCTGCCCTCGAGAACATCATGCAACAACTGGAATGAGAAGGAATGGGAGTGAAGATAGACGGTCGGCAATTACACCACCTCTGCTTCGCTGATGACATCGTTCTCATAACGCCAAACATTAGCCAAGCGGCACAAATGCTGACCGACTTCGACCACGAGTGTGGAAAGGTCGGATTGCAGCTGAATCTCAATAACATGCTGTTCATGAAAAAAGAACTGGTCCCTGAAGCTCCATTTGCTCTCAATGGAAGGAACATCTCCGAATGCAGCAGCTATGTGTACCTGGGTTGAGAAATCAACATGAGGAATGACTTGGTGCCAGAACTGCGCAGGAGGAAGAGAGCAGTGTGGAATGCCTTCAAGAGTGTCAAAGAGGTGGTTAAGAGAACGAAGAACCTCTGACTCCGGGCACATCTTTTCGATTCCACCGTTCTTCCTGACTAACATATGCCTCAGAGACCTGGGCCCTACGCAAGCAGGATGAGAATGCTATTAGGGTATCCCAAAGAGGAATCGAAAGAGCTATGCTGGGAATTTCATGTCTCACTCAAGTGAGAGAAGGAATCCAGAGTTCTGACCTCCTTCGATGGTCAAAAATCAGGGATGCTGTCTCATTTGCCAAGGCATCAAAATCAGATGGGCCGGTCATGTAATGTGATTCAGAGAGGACCGTTGGACTAGAGCTGTTACAGACTGGATTCCACTGGATGTCAGAGACCTCGTGGCCGCCCACCAACTAGATGGTTAGATTTCTTCATCAAATCTCTGAGTGAATGATTTGAGGCTCTTTCTGTTCCTGGAGCGAGCAGGTATCATTGGGCTACACTAGCTCACGACAGGGACAAATGGAGATGTTACTAGCTCCCGCTCTAGCAAATCGAAGATCAATGGGACTACAAGTGATACAAGTGATATAAAATGTATATATTTTATATATAAATATGGGCTGGAGCAATAGAAAAGCAGGTAGGGCGTTTGCCTTGCACTCGGCCGGCCTGGGTCCGATTCTTTTGTCCCTCTTGGAGAGCCTGGGCAGCTACCGAGAGTATCCCACCCACACCGCAGAGCCTGGCAAGCTATCGTGGCATATTTGTTATGCCAAAAACAGCAACAACAAGTCTCACAATGGAGACATTACTGGTGCCCACTCAAGCATATCAATGAGCAATGGGAAGACAGTGATACAGTGATACATTCCTATTTGGAATCCGTGCTCCATATATGTTTAGGAAAATAAGAGAGTGTTTCAATGTTTTGAATAAAGATCCCTATTTCCCTGTAGCTTCTAAGAAATATTGGTACTCCAATCCAACATTCTGAAAGAGGAGAGGGAGAAATTTTCTTACCATATATTTTTTCTCAAAACTAACTTCATCCAGTTTTCTCCCAGATTTCCTCCAGTCCTTCCCTAATCTCATTACTCCTAGGTGCCAGACTTACATGCAAAGCTGTATCAATCTCACAGTATTCTCAACAACCAATTTAAGCTCTGCCTGACCTAACCATTTTTATAAATCAGATACTGCAGAACCCACGAGACTTACAGCATTTGCCTTAAGTGCTTAAGGTTAAAATAGAAAATATAGCAAGAATTCCTCTATCTTAAACCCTAGTAAAAAACATTTTAAAAAGTTAGATAATCTCAGAACCCCACTTTCTATGCTAAGAATAGGTAATCAAAATGATAGTAATCAACCCAAATTGGGCAAATTGCTTTAAATTGATCTAAGTAAGAAAAAAACATCCCAGAAACATTCCTGCTCTTTTCCCTGCTACTTCCTTTCTCTCTGGTACCAGGTATCTTCAACTCTTGCATAAAAATAGACTTTGAATATGAGGAGATAGTGTCTTCAGAGGCTGAAGGTCCCAGTGTAGAAACTAAAAGTCTCAAATTACTAACTAGAATGGGAAAAAAAGGAAGCCAATTTTCACATTTAAATTCTTCTCTCATGCAGCAGAATTCTTTCAAGAGAGCTTCAAAATGCAACAGCTTGTGTGGGAGCAGTGTGGCTGCTAGCCATGAGTTGGGTTTCTCTCCAGCCTGCGACCACTCTCCAGCTGTCCTCACCTATACACTCTAGGATTTTAGAATCACCGAAAGGTGAATTTCCATCATCCCAGGAGTCTTACATGGCAACCGCTTGCATTTAAATGGTTGCATTAGACAATTCTGATTAAGAAACTCCTTCTAAGTGATATGAAAAATGGGTATGAAATATGCATTGCAGACTCAGAAAAGACCCCACCTCTGTCTCCTCTGAATCATGGGGACTCTGTGAAATTTATTGCCCACAAGGGACAAAAGAGCAAAACAGATGGTGAAATTTCATGCTTTTTCTGGAGAGTTAAAAATATCATCAATCATGTACTTAGAAATTGGCAGTAACTGAATTTTTGTTATCCCATAAGTTATGCCAGACAGAAAGATTTTTTAAGCAAGAGAGCATAGATGCCTCCCATGAAGTAGACATTGCATATGACTTCTACAACCTAGAATATAGGGAGAATCCAGAAAATTCATTTGCAGCATTCCCTGAAGCAAGTCAAGTAGGTCCTATGAGCCAGGCACATTAAAAATGAGAACTCTGTTTTGGAAGGAACAATTTAATGGGTGACACTATAGTGTAACTATACCTTGGGAATGTCCATGAGTGCCATTCCATTTTCTGCACCAGGAGTAGGTTTGATGGGAGACAATAGCAGAGATCTGAATTTCCTGAGCAGGTCAGTTCTGCTGCTGGACTTTGTACTTTGGGAGTTTAATTGGAATATAGTTTTCTGCTTTTTTCCTGTGATTTTGAGAGTTTCCACATTGTTTTGTAAAATTTCCAACTTATAGCTCTAAGGCTGATAATATTACTTGCAATGAGGAGTCCCAAAGAAAACACTTATGCTTTTATTAACTTCTATTGTTTATCTGATCTTATGTCATGGATGCAAATTATCATTGATAAATTTACCTGGACATAAGTAATCTTAGATGCTAAAATTGCTTCTTGGATTGACAAGTTCTTGAACTCTCAATGATATTTCTTACCATGTCCCAACCCCTTTCAGGAACCCACAGAAACTTCAATAATGGGGTGACTGAATTGGCTGAATCTTGAGTCCTTACATTCATATTGAGAGAGTGTAATTCTATTCAAAGTAAAGTATGACCCAAGTCTAAAGAAGTTAAAGGCTGAGGTTACTTCTCTGGAGATTTATTTGAATTTCTTCCCATAACAAGTCTCGCAATGGGGATGTTACTGGTGCTCTCTCGAGCAAATTAATGAACAACAGATGACAGTGCTATAGTGCTATAGCCTTTGTTTAAGCCATGCATGCATAACCCAAAGAATCGATAGCACAGTGGTAGGGTGTTCGCCTTTCATGCAGCCTCCCCGTGTTTGATTCCTCTGCCCCTCTCAGAGAGCCCAGCAAGCTACCAAGAGTATCTCGCCCACACGGCAGAGCCTGGCAAGCTACCTGTGGCGTATTTGATATGCCAAAAATAGTAACAATAAGTCTCACACTGAGAGACATTACTGGTGCCCGCTCGAACAAATCGATGAGCAATGGGATGGCAGTGACAGTATTGTTTCTTTTTCTATATTAAATTGAAAAATCTGATTTAAGTATGAAGAAGATTGTCTACCTTCTTCACACTTGAATCACACTTTTCAATCTAATACAGATACAAATACAAATAATACAGGACAAAACAGATACTTTTATCTGATGAGATGCTGGGGTAATACTGTGGTTTATTTCTTCAGTGAACATGTGAAATAGTACACATACAGAAAGTATATAAAGCATCTAAGACCCTTAAGAAATAAGTGGGTAAGCACAAATATTGCCATTGGTGAAAATGAGAATAAGGGCTAATACCAATAGTTTATAAACTGCACGTATATACTTCAGTACTTTCTCCCTAAATTCCCTTTAAGAGAATTCAGCACAACACATCTTTTCCTTTGCATATCATCCTGCAGTCCTTGAGGTACCATACAGTATGCAGAAAACCTGGGACTCCCAGATGTAGAACAAGTACTCTGATGCTTTGACCTATCTCTCTGCAGCCCGCTTTTCAATTTTTGTGATAATAAGTGACTTATTTTTTGTTTTGTTTTGTCTTGTTTTGGGTATACCTGGCAATTCTCAAGGCTTAATCCAGGCTCTGTGCTAGTGATAACACCTGGCAATGCTCAGGTAACAATATGCGATGTCAAGGACCAAACCTGGATCAGCCACAAGCAAGGTAAAAAGAAAATTTTATGTAGGAGTACTGCTATTCAGACATTGATTAAGCTGATTGAACTGGGCATAACTCCATATTACTTTTTATTTTTTATTCAGAATGTTAATTTTATTTTATTAGTTTATTATTATTATTTTCTTAATAACCTTAGATACAATTACAAAGCTTTCCTGTTTGAGTTTCAGTCATGCAATCCTCCACCAGTGCACATCTTCCACCACCAAGGTCCCCAGTATCCCCCCATCCCGCCCCTACCCCTGACTCTATGGCAGACAATCTCCCCCATACTCTTCTTTTGTATTGCTTGTTATGAATAGCATAAAATGTCTCATGACTGCAAGAGTGGCCGCATGCTCCTAGAATTCTAAAAGTTTAGATAATTAGAGTCTGGAGAAATCTCTGCAGAGAGTTGTTCGGTTCCGAGATTCTTTTTTGTGTCTCTGGATCATGGCTGTTAAGGAGCATAAGTAGTAGTCGGAGGAAGTTTGTGGGCATGAACTCCAGGGTCCCATGTGGATGGAGGATGAGAGAGACTAGCCCATCCCCTATCCCTTGAGCCTAGGGTTTATCATCACTGAACCCGAATACCTGTACTTCTCACTGGGTTCTGGAAGTTAGCAGCCTCTGGGGTTATTAGGGGGCAGGTGGAAGGATGATGCCTTCCCCCATTTGAGGGACTCCAGTGAAGTTGACCTGGCTTAACCCACAGCGTGTCATGCCATCCCTAAATGAGACTTTTGATCTCCTCTGATATTTATGGGTCTCTGATATAAAGTCAGTAAATAAGCCTGTATATCTGAGCCAGAGGTGGTTTGTGGGTGTGGTTCCCACATACCTAACTTTTGGCCATTTAACTTCTTGGTAAATTTGGCCCCAAGTTTTTGGCAAAGGTACAGTGGCAATTTTGGGGTTTCATGAAGCCTGAAGGCACCACAAGGCTGCTGATGTACTCGCCCTGCATGTACTGGTTGACCTGCAGGTTTCACCATACCCTCTGCAAAGTAAAAATCTTACCTACTGAATTATCTCTTGCCCCCTCGTCTTTTGCTTATTAAAAATGGTTTATCACTTATATGTGTGCCCTTAAATTAAGTTTCTTTAGTTTTTTAAACTATAAATTACCATATGCATTTCTTTTTTTTAACTTTTTATTTTATTTTATTTTTTATGATTTTTTAAAAATTTTTTATTGAGTCACCATGTGGAAAGTTACAAAGTTTTCAGGTTTAAATCTCAGTTATACCAATGCTCGAATACCCATCCCTTCCCCAGTGCTCATATTCCACCACCAAGAATCCCAGTATAGCTCCACCCCACCCCCTCACACCCCTAACCCCCCCACGCCCCTAGCCCCCCCAGCCTAAGCCCCCCCTTCCTGTGTAGCTAATAAATTTCACTTTACTTTCACTTTGATTGCATACAATATTTCAACAAAACTCACTATTATTGTTTGGAGAGTCTCTCCCCTAAAGTCAGACCTGCTGAAAAGGAAGCATTAGATAATTTGTTTTCCATTGCTGAGGATGAAGAGGTATGAGGTTGAGTGACCACACTTAGCGGCCTCTCAGTTTTGGGTTTCTGTAATTTAGTATTTTAGTAACTAAGTCCAGAGAGATATCTGCCAGAAGTTGCCTCGTTGCCAACTTGTACTTCTCGGTTACATTATATTCCACATATGAGTGCAATCTTTCTATGTCTATCTCTTTCTTTCTGACTCATTTCACTCAACATATGCAAATTTCATGACTTCATGTTTTCTGACAGCTACATAGTATTCCATTGTGTAGATGTACCAGAGTTTCTTTAACCAGTCATCTGTTTTGGGGCACTCTGTTTTTTTCCAGATTCTGGCTATTGTAAACAGTGCTGCAATGAACATAGAAATACATATGCCATCTCTACTATACCGTTTTGCCTCTCCGGGATATATTCCCAGGAGTGGTATTGCTGGGTCAAATGGAAGCTCAATTTCTAATTTTTTGAGAATCGTCCATATTGTTTTCCAAAAGGGCTGAACCAGTCGGCATTCCCACCAGCAGTGAAGAAGAGTCCCTTTCTCCCCGCATCCACGCCAACACCGGTTGCTTTTGTTTTCTGGGATGTGGGCCAGTCTCTGTGGTGTGAGATGATATCTCATGGTTGTTTTGATCTGCATTTCCCTGATGATTAGTGATGTGGAACATTTTCTCATGTGCCTCTGAGCCATTCGGATTTCTTCTTTAGGAAAGCTTCTGTTCATTTCATCACCCCATTTTTTGATCGGGTTGGCAGTTTTCTTCTTGTGGAGTTCAACCAGTGCATTGCATATCCTTGTTATCAACCCTTTATCGGATGGGTACTGCATAAATATCCTTTCCCATTCTGTAGATTGTCTTTGTATTTTGGTCACTGTTTCTCTTGAGGTGCAGAAGCTTCTTAGTTTGAGATAGTCCCATTCATTTATCTCTGTTTTCACTTGCTTGGCCAGTGGCGTGTCAGCTTTGAAGACACCTTTGGCTTCAATGTCGTGGAGGGTTTTGCCGACCTTGTCTTCAATGTACCTTAAGGATTCTGGTCTGATGTTGAGTCCTTAATCCATTTTGATCTGACTTTCTTTGTGCTTTCTCTTTCCATTTTCAACAACATGACAGTGAATTTTGTGTCTATATATTACTTTTTCACTTTGTATAGCATCCATTGGTTCGAACGGGCACCAGTAACGTCTCTCATTGAGAGACTTATTGTTACTGTTTTTGGCATATCCAATACACACGGGTAGCTTGCCAGGCTCTGCCCTGCGGGCTCTGTACTCTCAGTAGCTTGCCAGGCTCTCCAAGAGGGGTGAAGGAATCGAACACAGGTTGGCCGTGTGAAAGGCGAAAGCCCAACTGCTGTGCTATCGCTCCAGCCCTTTGTATAGCATACTATTATTATTTATTACAGTGTTGATGGAAAAATGACTTTAATGTGATATAAAAAACATAGTTATTGCAAATGCTGCTCCTGTGGATATTTTAAGTGAATCCCATCATGTGTACATGTAAGTAATTTTACCCATATAGACCTTACAGTGGCATGGGATAGGTAGAGATAGGGAAATTTTTCACTTTTATGCATATATTAAATTCTCTTTTCAAGTGAATGTATCAATTTTCCATGTTAATACAATATAAGTGAGAGTTCTCCCTTCTTCACACTTGGAGTTTGTCATCTGATGGTTTCATAATGATATCTTAAATAGATTTAGTTTACATTTTTCTTATAATACTGGAGAAATAGAGTATGATGTTTATTGAGTTCTTTTTAACTGATTACTTTTTTTTTAGTGAGTTAAGGCTCTCTATTTTGAAGCATAATTTTAAGCTCTTTACTCATTTCCCTACTAGAGATTAGTTTTTAAACAAAATTTTATTGTCCTCATACTATTCTTTAACATTAGAAAAGTCTTGGATGCACAAAACCTTCATTCCCTATTTGTAAATACTACATCATGATTACCACCAAAACCAAGACATGGAAATAATGTGGGTTTTTTTCTTAGCTGGGTTTCTCTGAAAGTTTTTAGTACATGATTGTGTGGAAAAGCTTTGTCATGGAAACACTTCTGAGATGGAGAGGAGAATAAGGAAGAAAAGAGGGGAGAGCCCTTCTGCACAGATGGTGCCAAAGAAAAATGTGATATTTATGCGTAAGTAATGGGCTGGAGCGATAGCACAGTGGGTAGGTTGTTTCTCTTGCACGCGGCCTACCTGGGTTAGATTCCTCCACCCCTCTCGGAGAGCCTGGCAAGCTACTGAGAGTATCTTGCCTGCATGTCAGAGCCTGGCAAGCTACCCGTGGCATATTCGATATGCCAAAAACAGTAACAATAAGTCTCACACTGAGACACGTTACTGGTGCCCCCTCAAACAAATCGATAAGCAACGGGATGACAGTAACAGTGACAGTATAAGAAATAGATGTTCTAATTAATTATAATGACTTAGATATTTCTAATATGTAAATGAGAACAATATTTAAGAAAACTCAATGCTGTTAAAATGTCAGTTTTCCATCAAATTTATCAAACTTTGAACTTTGTTTTTGAGTGCAGAAACAGGTGTAAGTCTTGAACACTGCCAGATGTGACCCCCAAAACAAAACCAGAAAAACAAAAAAATTCTTTGTAGCATATATTTCCAAAAGTAGCCTTAAGATTTAGAAAAGAAATATCAATTCAGGAAAACAGTGCACAAAACATACAAATGGTAGCACTGTAGCACTGTAGCACCGTCATCCTGTTGTTCATCGATTTGCTTGAGCGGGCACCAGTAACATCTCCATAGTGAGACTTGTTGTTACTGTTTTTGGCATATTAAATTTACCACAGTCGCTTGCCAGGCTCTGCCCTGTGGGTGGGATACTCTCGGTAGGTTGCTGGGCTCTCCGAGAGGGACGAAGGAATCGAACCCGGGTTGGCTGCACGCAAGGCAAACGACTTACCTGCTATGTATATTATCAACCAAAAAAACTTGTTTTTCACTTTTTGTGTGTTTAGCTGTGTTTGGGGGTGGAGGTGTACAGGGCTTGGCCAAATGTTCAGCAGCCTCCGTAGCCTCTATTTGCTGCTCAGTGGTAACAACAAAATGTCTCTAAGTATTGCCAAAAATATCCTCTGACAAAATTGCCTCTTATTTAAAACTACTAAAGTAGAGGTATATGGTATTTTATAAAGTAAAATGATATATTTAAGTGACAAAAGCAGGTTACTAAACAGAACATGTACCATGGTCCTATTTTTAATTGAGAAGACCTGACTATATGTAGGCGCAAATATGGTGTTTTATTATGAATGTTGGCTATTTTTTTTACATGTGTCTTGGTATTTTTGAATTTTTTAAACAATGTTCATGAAATTATTATATTGAAAGAAAAAAACAGATATTTCAAATCCTAATACTTGTACCTATGCAAAGATAAAATTCTTGAAAGGATTTGCAAAATGGCAATGATACTATTGAATATTAAGATTTTTCTCTCACTATTTTGTTTTTTTCTAACATTTTTAGTTAACATATGCATATATTTTATAATTAGAAAGCCCAATTATTTTAACTATACACCCAAGATTTCTGCTAACCACTAGGTACTTAGACGGAATCAGACCCAATAAAATGCCTGCTTCTAACTTGAGTTGTTCAGTCCATTCTATCTCTGACACAATGGTTCAATGACTGTCCTACTTTAAATCAGACACTTTTAGTCTTACAAATATTCTCAGTCACTATATCACATTTTCAACCCACTGAAAAAAAATCACTTCTTTTGGGTGAGAATGGATCCAGTGTCAGCACCATCTTAACTATTTTCCCCTCAAAATCTCTCTGCATGTTAACTATTTTCCTTTCTTAGCTTTTGTCTTTAATAAAGAATGATTGAGTAATGCATTTTCCCCCTTAGGAGAAGTTTTTATTTCTCCCTTGTTTTGTTAAATAGAAAATCTAAGGTTAGTAAAAAAGAATATGAATTCTGTAAAAGTATTTTTTCCACCCTGATTCAAGACTATGAATCCACATTGGTCCGTGTAAGACCTGTTGGATGACCTCTATTCTTTCACCTCAGTGGTGGTCAGAAGAATCCAGCAGGGGGGCTGGAGTGATAGCACAGTGGGGAGGGCGTTTGCCTTGCACGCGGCCGACCCGGGTTCAAATCCCAGCATCCCATATGGTCCCCTGAGCACTGCCAGGAGTAATTCCTGAGTGCAGAGCCAGGAGTAACCCCTGTGTATCGCCGGGTGTGACCCAAAAAGCAAAAAAAAAAAAAGAATCCAGCAGGACCATCACATCTCTTCCCCACCTGCAGCCTTTAGGTATTTAAGTCATGGGTATAAACGTGGAGACACACAGGACAAAGAAAGTTAGAGATGAATTCTCTAATGCAGAGCATCCCTAGGGCAGTCAGTCTTGAGGTGTAATCATCTGTAGGCACCTGACTCCTCCTTACAATCCAGCCTAGCCCAAGAAAAACTTTTCTAATCATAAATTATCATAACTTGGAAGTGAGAAAAATCTCCTATTCATCCCAGGCTTACTGATATTGGCAGAGAATAGATTGTAGTTGTTTCAGGTTTCATTAGTGCTTGGAAAAGTCTTACAATTCCCAGCTGAAAATATGATGGGTTAGGTGAAACAAAGTTTGAAGCTGAAACAAAGAGAGAACTATGCGTTATTGATGGTCAATAACATGCAAGTGGTGAAAAATAAGGCAGGAGCAGACCAATGAAGTTTTCACCAAACTGAGTGAGGTTCCCCTTCATTTTATGTTACATTACAGTAAGTGTACATCTACCACAACCCAAGCTGGTGATACTGCTTTTAGGAAGAATAAGGCAGAAAAAAATTGAGGAAGGATTAACAATGCTTTTGTCCCTTTTCACCTAGAAGAAATGCTTAAACAGAAACATTCTAGTTTCATTATTCTGAGAACAATTTTTCAGTAGAGTTTATTAACTTGACTCTGGAAAATCTATCAAGAATTACCAACTATTTTCACTTTTTAAAATATTAAGATTTTTATGTTCCTAAATGTTACATTGAAAATACACTTAAATTTTCTCACTTTGAATTATTATATTTGTTATTTTCCTAAAATATTTTTTCCCCAATAGGTTGGCAGCCACAACCACAAACCGCCTCCCCTCCTCCATCCCCAGTGCCATGTAATCTCATCAATGGCCAAGATCCAGAGACTAGGGAGGGGGGCGTTACCGGCACGCTCTCCGCCCAGATAAGATTCGGAGCTGCCCACACAAAACGGAACCTCTGCTCCTAAAGACTATGATCCGCAAGGTCTTCTAACTTATTTTGGCACCCAGAGTGGCTCTTAAAGAAATGCATGTAGACTATGAGCTGTGCTACAACCCAGTGCCACCCAGAGAGGGACTTTCCCTCTCTACCCTGTTTTTCTTCGAGGAAAATGGCAGCGGTGGCAACATCCACGTGGTGAGAGCCACCTCCTAAAATTCCCAACCCAGAGGTATGAGTTTTGCAGTGACGTTGCTTGTAGGCGATCATGGGGGGGGGGGCGTTACTGGCACGCCCTCCCCCCAGATAAGATCCGGACCTGCTGCGTTCGAAATGGACCCTCTGCTCCTAAAGACTATGATCCGAGAAGTCTTCTATCCCATTTTGGCACCCAGAGCGGCTTCTTACAGAAATGCATCTAGACTGTGAGCTGGGCTAAAATATCAGAAATCCAAAACTGTGTGGCCGCTGTCGCGGCTGTTCAAGCTCATAGATTGTCAGGAATGAAAAGAAATTATTAAATGATGCCTTTTCAGTAGGACTGATTGTTGGGGGGAAATTCCAGACAATAATAGTGAGTTCTCTATTGAAATATTGGGGTTCTAGGTGGTGGAACATGTGCACTGGTGAAGGGATGGAGGTTTAATCATTATATGACTGAGACTTAAACCTGAAAGCTTTGTATTTTTTTTTTTCACGGTGATTCAATAAAATAAAAATTTAAAAAAAAACAAAATTTCCCTATAAAACTGAAAAAAAAAGATCCAGAGACTATGAAACAAAGCTCCTGGAAGAGAGCGATGTAGAATCTTGCATGGCAGAGACTGGCAAACTACCTGTGGAGTATTCGATATGCCAAAAATAGTAACAATAATGGGCCTCATTCTACTGACTCTGAATGCGACAGGGATGAATGAGATCTTACTGGTGCCTGCAAATTGATGAGCAAAGGGACCACAGTGATACAGTGGTACAGTTATTTTCCTAATATATATATACACATAGCTTATATCATATATGCCCAATATTATAAAATTCAGACATAGAAACAGAGATTAAGTTTATAATTTTATATAAAATATGCTGAAACCCAGAAAAACAAGATGACTTTCTAGTGTCAATTGGACAAAAGACCTCTAAAATCAGAATAAAAACAATGAAAAAATTCTTCTTAATTATTATTTCTACCATGTCAGTTACCAGTTACCATGCCAAGTTTATATCAGATGACTCATAAATTTGCATAATTTAGGCTGTACTTCACTAAAAATATTCAGTGCTTGCCATAGGAAATGCAGTTTGTGAAGAAATCCACTATCAGGATCTCCTCCAGTTATTCACAAAACCTCGTAATGATTCCACCGTTAATTTGAAAGGGTTGATTGTGAGAATTGAATGCAGTCAGTGAGGATAATGAATAATGGGAAGTTGAATACAGGAAGCTCTTTATATGGCCAGAATATGTGGGAAGTATATGCTTACTTTTCAAAACAACCTAAAGTAGACATAAATAGCTGCCATCTGTCAAGATAAAGCACAGAATGGACACTTGACCATAAAATATGGTTATTACCACCAAATATGGGAACTGGTAATTTTATCACCAACGTCAGTGCTTAGAACATATGTCGATTAGTGACTCAGTTAAAAAAAGCTTTGAGTAAGTCACTCAAGATGGGCTAATTCTAAGTACCACTCCAATTCTGTCCCCCCACTCTCTTCTCATGACAGTAAACTCACCTGACAGGAGACCAGGCTGCCAGGACAGTCTGTAGACATCCCAGGATATTTCATTCTCTCTGGGTGTTATGTTTGGGTTTTGACAGGAATGAAAAATTGTGAGAAATGAGAGAGTAGTTATAAAATCACTCTTTAAAGCCACAAAGTGTTTTTTCTTTCTTCTTAAAAAGACCTAATTTGCTCATAATTCTAGCCATAATTGGGCTAGTGATCCAAAATCACAAGTTGAAAATAGGATTGTCTTGTGTCTGATCCATGATGTCTGGGGCCTCGGGTAAGTTAAGTGACAAAGAACTAGTCGGACAGGCTTATCCAGACCTGGAATTAAAGATGGAACTTCATTTATGGCTGTTGGCTGAGTTACATGAGCTTAATAATCCATACCTCAATTATCTTGACCTTAAAATATCTCACATATTTAAAATTATTATTAAATTATTATTCATTGTTAAAATATGTGTTCCTTTATCATCCAGTTCTCCATGCACAAATTCCATATGTTGTAGGTGCTGGAATAGATAGGAATGAAGTGAGTCCATTATCTGGCTAATCTTTCTAACTTTAGATGTTCTTCTTAGAACACTCACTTATTCCTATACTCCCCTCCCTCTTAACCTTCTAAAATACTCCCTCCCTTCCCAGCATCCCCTCTTTCAGACACTACTGTTTCTTTATCTTTCTGAATCATGTTTTGTCTGTTTATTTTTTTCCCCCAGATTTCACATAGAAGTAAGATCATATGGAATTTGTGTTTCTGTGACTAATTTCGCTTTGCATAATTTCCTCAGCATCTATGTTGTCATAAATAGAAAGGCCGTTTGGGTTGCTGAGCAATATTCTATTGTATGTAAATCACTATCTCTGTAGTTTTTTTTCAACAGTCTTACAGATTTTAGTGTACATGTTTAACTTACTTAGTTAAATATACTTTTAATTATTTTACATTTCTGATTAATGATAAATGAGAATTTCAGTTTTCCTTTTTTTAATATGTTCATTAGTACTGTGTTTAACACACTGATTTTTGTATATTGGTATTTTATCCTGAAATACTAGTTAATTTTATTATTGATCTTTTGACTCTTTAAGAAATACAATATACACATAATTATATACAAAGAATGACAGTTTTTTCCCTTTTTATTTGGAAATTCCCCTATGTTCATCAGAAATATTACTCCTTAATGTTTCTTTTTGTGTGGTATCATTGTCTGCCTTTACTATCAGGGTAATATAGATCTTATAAAATAAATTTGAATTTATTTTATATAAATTTAAATAAATTTCTCCTCTTAAATTTTTGGAAAGAGTTTGAGAAAAGTATGTATGAAAATCTTGGAATGGAGAGGGATCAATAAGAAAATGATGGCTGGAGGAATCGGTCTGGATGAGAGATGTGTGCTGAAAGTATATAATGGACCAAACATGATAACCTCTCAGTATTTGTATTGCAAACCAAGAGAGAGTATGGGGAAAATTGTCTGCCATGGAAATAGGCGGAGGGTGGGAAAGAGGGGTTTTACAGGGATATTGGTGGTGAGGAATGTGCACTGGTGGAGGGATGGGTGTTTGATCATTGTGTGATTGTAACCCTAACATAAAAGCTTGTAACTATCTCATGGTGATCCAATAAAATTATATATAAAAAAAGAAAATCTTGGAATGCCTTTTATGTTTCACCAGTGAAGTTTGTTGGATTTTGTTAAGAGGTTAGTCTCCTTTACTCATTCGTAGAAATTTATTTATTCAGAGTTTCTATTTCTCCATGATTCAGTCTAGAAATATCTTCTGATTCTCAGAATATGTACATTTATTTTCTAAGTTGCCCAATTTGTTGGCATATAGTCATTTGTAGTAGTTTTATTAGAGAGTCACAATGTTTAAAATTTTGTTTCCATCTTTATTAGTGTATAGTCTACTAAACCAAGTGAAAAGTGACTTCAATTAACCAATTATACATCTTATAGAACAAGAGAAAATTTAAATACAAATTTAGGATAAGTTAGCAGTGAGATACACTGGTAGGTAACCAACACGTTTTTGATTCAGCACTGTCTGTGCTGAAATTGGTGGGTATTGGGCAAATTATGTTGCTTAATAATCTTAAAATCTGTATGTCAGATTAGAAGACCACTCAGTTTTATTCAATGTCAGTGACTATAATCAGAATAAAGTTACTTTACGGTTCTATAATCTAACTATCATTTCATTATACTTATGTTGATATAATGAGTTTTAAAGAAAATTCAGTATTGGACTGTCCTTAATTTTAAATTGATATATAATCTTTAAAATATTTTTAAATGGAAAAATTGATGTTTGGCTTAAGTTCAGAATCAAATCAAATTTCTTTAACAACAAAATAGCATTTGACCAATTGGTACATATATGGTGCCCAAATGTTCCAATTTGCCTGGGCTCGCTCAGGTTATTAGGATACGAACGTTCACTGCTAAGACAGTACTCAGGGGCTACTCCTATCTCTGTGCTCTGTAGTCACTCCTGGAAGCACTGTGCAGACCATATAAAGTACCAAGGATCAAATCAGGGTTGACAGAATGCAAGTGACTAAACCCTTGTACTATCTCTCCAACACTGAGAGTAGTAATTCTAATGCAAGGCCACAGACAAGCAGCAACCACATTACCTAGGAATCTTAGAAACACAGACTTTGAGGCCTCACCTCTTAGCCACTAAGTCAGAGCCTTAGGGAGAGAGTCCTGCAGTGTGATTTTTTAATAACAAAGTGACTGATGCACAAGGGGTTGAGAACCAGTGAGGCACAGTGTCACACATTACTGTCAGCTCCTTGTTCTGTCACTGTTCAGAGCAGAGAGCCATCTCTTTAGAGTACTGTCGGGTATGGCCCAAATACCCCCTCAAAAAAAACCTGAAAAATTCTATTTTTTTACTAATAGTCCTTTATCTTGCACACACACACATCCATACACAAGAACACACACCAAAGAATTGTTTGTTACATTAGTGGAAAGATCACATATTCACTTTAATGAATATGGTCATACATAATATGAAAAATATATAAGATATATTTATTATATAATATTTTGGGGGGTCACACCGGCAATGCTCAGAGATTACACCTGGCTCTGTATTCAAGTATTACTCCTAGTGGTGCTCGGGGGACCATATGGAATGCAAGGGATTGAATCCGGGTACATCCTTGTGCAAGGCAAATGGCCTACCTGCTGTACTAGAGCTCCAGCTCCCCTCTTTTTTGTCTTGAGGTTTGTATTTTTAATTAACCACCATGAAATTAGAAAGTTATTCATGATTGGGTTTTAGGCATACAGTGTTTCAACACTGATTCCTCCACACCAGCATCAGGACTCTCTTTAGAGGAATCGTTTTTAGAAATCACCTATAAAAGTGTCTACCGAAGTAGCAACATGAAGATAAAATAGCTTTTTTAATGACTTGTTTGCAAATTGTGTTTTCAAAGCTTTGAGCATAAATATACCTTGAGGAAAGCTTAGTAAACTTGTAAATCATTTACAACAGTTAAACAACTTTTAACCCATCATTAATTTTCACAGTAACTGTTGTTTTCCCACTT
Source organism: Sorex araneus (assembly GCF_027595985.1). Taxonomy (NCBI): domain Eukaryota; kingdom Metazoa; phylum Chordata; class Mammalia; order Eulipotyphla; family Soricidae; genus Sorex; species Sorex araneus. The sequence continues at coordinate 24,016,846 of NC_073305.1, forward strand.
AAGTAATTAATGTTTCACAAGAATTTTAAACAACTAGTTACACCAAAAGCCTTAAAGTGTTTAACAAAGAAAGTAAATTAGCTGGTTTATTGACACTAGGAAAATTTAACTTGAGTTGGGCATCAATAATTTAGCCGAATCAGATATGTAACTGCTCTGAGACTCTTATTCTCCCTTAGCTAGAGAGAATCAAGCTCCCATGCTACTTACCACTAAAAAACAAAAACAAAAATAAGAACTTTTATTTTTAGTGAGGACACATGTGATCATGCTCAGGGATCACTCCTGCAGGTTCTGAGGAACTATATGAGGTGTCAGGAATTAAACTTGGTTGTATTTGAGGCAGTCACCTTACCAACTGTACTACATCTCCACCTCTCTAACTTTCATCCTTAATGAACAATTATATTTCTGATCCTATATAATCCATGACATCATCAACAACTCCCCGAAGTAGAAAAAAAATTGGAGGCTGGCCGACACCACAGAAAGAAGGCTAAATTTCCATATAGATTTGATTATCTTTGCCGTTCTTTCTTTCTATATTATCTACTTGAAAGATTTCAACATCTCTTTACTCAGAATAAGATACCTTAAAGCACCATTAAAGTTTCTTTATTCAACCTGTATGATATAGTTGAAGCAACATTTTCTCAGGGAAGCCAAAAGTAGTTCCTTCGTTGCATTTGCCTCACAGCACCAAGAGCTTATTTCTTTTGGAAGGTTCTATAATGTTAAAAGCATAATTATTTTCTAAGGTCAGTTTTTTTCAAAATTGAATATCATGAAGGGATTTATATCTGTTAGCTACCCACCACCAAGACAGTGCGTTGTTTAGTCAGTAGAAGGTGAAGGTGGACCATCCTTCACGATGCTCTCCCCGAGTGATTTCTGTCTCCTAATGTCCATATCCATATCAGTTGTCCAGAAAAGAATGTATATTCTACTATGTGACCAATTGATTGCATCACATCTGAGATTGTCTACAAAACGTTTTCGCCACCACCTTGGGTACTCTTCACCGGTTAATTTGTGGGAAGTTCCATGGAAGGAACAAGGGGGCCAGGAACTAAAGCCTCTGGAAAATGGCTAAAAAAGAAGTGAGGTGTACTTGTCACTTTGTGACTGATTTAGAGCTAGTTCTCTAGCCCACACTGATTGAGCTTTGAGAAGATCTCAGTCTAGGCCGATAGTTTGACTAATACTTCTTTAAAAATGGAATCAGAATCATCTAGCTCAATGTTTTTTAACTTAGTGTCATAGGTCCCCTGTAGCCCCTCCCCCAGGCCCCCAGGACATTCCAAGAGGGCCACAGGGAAAAATCATATAAACAGTGGTCTTTGCACAGGATTAGAGGTCAACTAGTCACAGGACAGGGAAGTCACAGGAAGGAAACAGGTCAGAAGGGGACCATGACTGAATAAAATTTAAAAAACATTGATAATATACTCCTATATCATCATCCTCAGAATCATGTGGCAATAAATGTTGATTTAAGTTTTTTCTACATTCTGGGGTAATTTATTATATAACAATAAATAAAAATTTTAGTATTGGTACTAATATGATAACTAAATGAAAAATGTAGAGGTACAATGATTTATATAACATTCCATCACAAATAATTTTTCAACTTCTGTGATATGATCTTAATTTCATCAGAAAAACATATGGTATAGATCTAAAAACTTAAGGCTAAGAGTCATAATAATTTGTGTAAATTATTAAAAGTATCTTAAGACAACCAATTTAAATGCATTTTATTTAACAGATAAATTTCTCCATATGATTAACTTCATAAATATTCTCAAATAGTATAATTAGCAAAGCCACTGTTAACCTAATAGTATCAAGAGTGCATTATTTATAAATAATTATAAATTAAAAAATCATGTTATCAACACATCAAACTATTATTAATTTATCCTCAAATGCAAAATTTGCTAACTACAATTATGTATTGGAAGGCTTAGGGTTTAATAATTTGTTATAAAATACATACATGCCTTTCATAAAAATAAAATTCTTTATGATAAATTCAGAGTTTTCTTGCTCTAATATCAACAGTAAACTTCACTATACTTTATATGCTACATTGTGAAGCTATAGTAGGACTTGCATAATTTCTAATACATTTTAATTTTGAGAAGTTGCATCCTCCACTGATGATGTTAAATATAACTCGAGAGTTATAAAGTATTCACAGAGGTGTCAGGTAACTTCTTGCTCTAAATATACTGTATAAGTACTTCAATAAGCATCAAATTAGATTTTAGAAAAACAACTCAAAGGTTGTTTATTTCTTATACATTCAATATCTCATAAATATTCATTCTTTAGTATGTTAATCAATTTCAATTATATATTTTTACAGAAATGCAAGTAGCTCACATTTGCACTAATTTTTCAGAATTTGTGTTGTTTGGAAGATGGAAAAGGTCATGGCCTTCTTTCAGTTTCTTAAACTTTTCTATGAAAGATGGTATTGCTGTGTCAAACATGGTTAATCAGATCTATAAGGAAATTTAATGTCCCCTTTCTCTTCATGCCCTCTAAGTTTTTTTTATGTACATGGGGAAAATGTTGATGATGTCAAGGATGATAATTTGTTTAGCATATGCAAAGATTTTGGCTCCCTAAAAAGCACTCTCTGAGACACAAATTAGCATATAAAAAGTTTGTTGGTGATCTTTTTTGAGATTAAGACTTTTGGAAAAGAGCAAAATAAAGGCATCAGGATGGGGGGAAAAGGAAAAGTTGGCTCTGATGTGGTTTCTACAATGTTCAGCCAATCAAACAGAAAGGCCTGGAACTAGAATGACTCTTTAAAAGTTTTGAATTAGAAGATGAGAGAAAGATTAACTGCCCCAGGATGGACCCTCGATAAAGCAGGTTTCTTCAGCAGAGGCACTCATGAAGAGAGTTTAACTGCTGAGAGTTGTGATGGACTGTCCATAGCAGGCAGAACAATCTTGACGGACAGTCTGGAGTCCATCTAACCTCAATAATAAATTTTCTATGCAGATGCTTCTATTTTTTCTGAATAATTTCTTATAGTTGATGTATTTAGGATAGTTAGACACACAGATTGTTAGTTTTTGCACCACTTTTTGTATAATTTTGTCATTCTGCCAAAGCTGCCTAAACAAATTTTAAAATGTAGATGTATATGTAGATATATATATTAGATATAGATATATAAAGTTTAATCTTTTTTAAAGGCACACGCACACGTGTGTGTGTGTGTGTGTGTGTGTGTGTGTGTGTGTGTGTGTGTGTGTAAGGATTGGGCTATACCCAGTGGTGCTCAGATCTAACTAACTCCTGGCTTTGTGCTCAGGGATCACTCCCGTTCAAGAGATCATATGTGGTGCTGGGATCCAACCTGGGTAGAAGTATGCAAGGCAAGCGCCCTACTCACTGTACTATATCTTTGTCCCTGAATATAGAAATATTTTTAAATACATACACACTCTGCATTCAACATTTATAAATAGTGGCAGTGATTTTTGTACTATAATAACTGTCTCTAATTAAATTTGGTGATAGGAGAGGATAATTTTTACTTTCCCATTCTGTGGTTGGTACTATTCTAAAATTAATGTGTGGGAGCCAGGGAGAACATTCAGTGGTCAAAAGTACCTATTTTGCATGCTTGAGGATCCAAGATAAAATCTATGTATCTCACTACATTAACCATCACTTCAGGAGGTATCCAGGCAGGCCACTACGGTTGTGGCCCTGGTGATCCCACATACTCCAATCCCTCATCAGCACCATATCTTCTGCTTTGCCCAGAACACAGTTGGCAGAGTTTAGCTGGAGCAGCTCTTGGATCCTCTAAGAATTGTTTTGGAGAAACCCCCTTTCTCACAAAAGTAAAATAAAACAGGTATTTGGTAACTATATTTTAAAATAATACTTTCATTTAGCTACTACAGTAATCCTCTGAAGCTCAAAACCCTTTGGTTATTGGAAGCTGTATAAATATGGTGTTTATTTTTAATATACTATTCACTTATGCAGTTTTAAAATGTGTAGAAAAAGAATAGTTTCCTGTAAGGTTTTCCTTTGTTTTTTTTTTTTTAGTTTATTTTTAATTAGAGAGTCATCGTGAGGGTACAGTTACAGATCCATACATCTTTGTGCTCATGCTTCCCCCATACAAAGTTCGATAACCCATCCCTTCACCAGTGCCCATTCTCCACCACCAGTAAACCCAACATCCCTCCCCCCATCCCCAGTCCCGTCTCCCCCCACCTCACCTGCCACTATGGCAGGGAATTCCCTTTTGTTCTCTCTCTCTGATTAGGTGTTGTGGTTTGCAATAAAGGTGTTGAGTGGCCATTGTGTTCAGTCTCTAGTCTGTATTCGGCCCGCATCACCCTTCCCCCACATGACCTTCAACTACATTTTACTTGGTGGTCCCTTCCCTGAGTTACCCAGAATGAGAGACCAGCCTCCAAGCCATGGAAACAATCTCCTGGTACTTATTTCTACTATTCTTGGGCGTTAGTCTTATAGTTTATTATTCTATATTCCACAGATGAGTGCAATCTTTCTATGTCTGTCTCTCTCTTTCTGACTCATTTCACTTAGCGTGATACTTTCCATGTTGATCCACTTATATGCAAACGTCATGACCTCATTTTTTCTAACAGCTGCATAGTATTCCATTGTATAGATGTACCAGAGTTTCTTCAACCAGTCATCTGTTCTAGGGCACTCGGGTTTTTTCCAGATTCTGGCTATTGTAAACAGTGCTGCGGTGAACATATAAGTGCATATGTCACTTCGACTCTACAAGAAGAAAACATCCAACCCCATCAAAAAATGGGGCGAAGAAATGAACAGAAACTTTACCAAGGAAGAGATACGAATGGCCAAAAGGCACATGAAAAAGTGCTCTACATCACTAATCGTCAGAGAGATGCAGATCAAAACAACCATGAGATACCACCTCACACCACAGAGACTAGCACACATCCAAAAGAACAAAAGCAACTGCTGTTGGAGAGGATGTGGGGAGAAAGGGACCCTTCTACACTGCTGGTGTGAATGCCGGCTAGTTCAGCCCTTTTGGAAAACAGTATGGACGATTCTCAAAAAACTAGAGGTTGAGCTCCCATTTGACCCAGCAATACCACTGCTGGGAATATATCCCAGAAAAGCCAAAAAGTATAGTCGAAGTGACATATGCACTTATATGTTCACTGCAGCACTGTTTACAATAGTCGAAGGTTTTCCTTTGTTTTTAAGATGATTTGTTTTAAGCTCTTATAATTACTATATACATTTCTGGAACTGTTGTATTACTTGTATTCTAGATAATGTATCTTGCCTAGAATAGGTCATGAACATAATATATGTGTATAAATATGATGCGTGTGCATGTATGTTAGAAGAAAACATAAAAACGTTTACAAACTGGAGTGTTTACATTTTGGAAAAAAACATAACTTAATCAAATTTTACCTTTATAAAGGAAAGAAATCCTGACTTGTGCTATAATATGATTGAATTTTGAGGACTTTATACTAAAAAAATTAGTCACAAAACAGACAAATCTTTTTCTGATTTCACCTTATGAGAGACCTATTTATTTATAGAGACAAAATGTGGAGTGATATTCGTCAGGAGAGAGGGGAATAGGGGGTTATTATTTAATGAGTATAAAATTTTAGTTCTGAGTGAAAAATATTCTAGAAGTGAATGGTAATATTTGTTTAGCTCATTGATATAATACAATTAACTTTATACTTAAAAATGTTTGCAACACATAAAAAGTAGTTTTGCTACTATCTAACAAAAATAGAATTAGACTTGATAGCAATCTACTCATAATTTTTAATTTTCTTATTTAGTAGCAATGATAGTAATATATTTGTAATTTAAAATTTGAGTTTCTAACTAGAGAGATAAAATATTTGCCTTGTATATGGCTTACCCTAGGTTCAAATTTCCAGCAAAACACTCCTAATTGTGAGTCTATTTTTTAAGTCCCCAAGAGTTTAGGATATATAAGTTTCAAAAGTAGACCTATGTTGAATATATGTTGAATCATATAGTTTTTGAGAATTAAAATTTCATGTTTGGGGCTGAGGGAAATAGCTCATGTAAAAAAGAGCATTGCTAATATGTATGGGGCCTGCATTTGATCCTCAGGACTGCATGATTCCTCAGCCTTGCTCTGTGTAAACCTGGCAGTTCCTGAGCATATCCACGGTGGCATTGTATTAAAAAACTCACTCTCACAGTAGATAATAGTCAATTGAAGGAGATTCTGTTTAATATTTAATTACACTGCCATATAGCTCTATATGCAAGCAATAATATTGATCTTAATGATCTTTATTCCCCACCCTTTTTTTTATTGAATCACCATGGAATACAGTTACAAAGCTATCATGTTTGAGTTTCAGTCATACAATGATCAAACAGCCATCCCTCCACCAGTGCACATTTTCCAAGTATCCCCCCACCACTATCCCAGCTCTTCCCCTGCATCTATGGCAGACAATTTTCCCCATACTCTCTCTTTGCTTTGGGGCACTATGGTTTGCAATATAGATACTGAGACGCTACCACATTTGATAATTTATCTACTTTCAGGACACATCCCTCATCCCGAGCGATCCCTCCAACCATCATTAACTTAGTGATCACTTCTTTATTCCAGCTGCCTTCTCCCTCAGTTGGGAAGATGAGGAAGGCTTCTAACTATGCAGCAATATTCGTGACCCTTGTGTATACTGTCCTCAGGTGTCAGTCTCATATTATGTTATTTTATATTCCACAAATGAGTACAGTCATTCTATGTCTGTCCCTTTCTTTCCGAGTCATTTCACTCAGCATGATACTCTCCATGACCAACCAATTATAAGCAAATTTTATGACTTCATCCTTCCTAACAGCTACATAGTATTCCATTGTGTAGATGTACCAACATTTCTTTATATAGAACAGAATAATCGTCTGTTCTCGGGCACTAAGAAATGGTCTTTATTTTATATTCACATTTTCTTAGAAATTTACTTTTAATTGAGATAGTTAAATTTATACTTCATTCTATTAGTGATATAAATATGTTGTTAACTCTAAAATTAGAAAATTTTAGATGGTGGGAGCACTCCCGGCAATGCTTAGGGAACTTCAGGGCTCCTATACATAAAACATGTGCTCTATTCTTTTAAATTCTCCCCCCAGCCTTTTATGGACTTGAGAGGGGTTTGGTCCATACCCAGTGGTGCTCAGGGCTTACTCCTGATTCTACTCAGGGTCCACTTCTGGTGGTGTTGAGGGAACCATATTTAATGCCAGGGATTGAATCAAAGTTGCATATATACAAGGGACAGCACCTTAATCTCTAGAATATCTCTCCAGCCCCCTACAGAAATTTTTAACTCTAAATATCTTACTTGTATTTGAGCTATTTTCTCTCAAATTTAAGAATCAAATATTTTCATCTTTTATTAATTTCTGATTTTCTGTTTCGTGATCCTAATTTTCTGTATTTTCCTTTTTGGTATTTGGAAACTATTTCATCTTAGATAATGACACTTTAAATCATTTGTGGGTTAAAAATAGTTGCTATAAAAATAAAAGCATAGTTGCCATAATAAGGATAATCGAGCTTTTATAATGTTTATAAATTATGAACAATAAAATTCGGCAGTGACATAGTGTTCAGTGACAAAATGAAAAGACCTGTACATTTTATTTTGGTATGAAACAATGTTGCTCATCGATTTGCTCAAGTGGGCACCAGTAACATCTCCATTGTGAGACTTGTTATTGTTTTTGGCTTATCAAATAACCCACAGGTAGCTTGCAAGGCTCTGCCGTGTAGGTGAGATACTCTCGGCAGCTTGCCAGATTCTCCAAGAGGGGCAGAGGAATCGAACGTGGGTTGGCCGCATGCAAGGTGAATGCCCTACCTGTTGCGCTATCGCTCTAGCTCATGACAATGACAGTGACAGATGAAGCAATGTACGTGTATTTAGGGATTTATTTTTTATTTCAGTAGCACTATAGCACTGTTGTCCATTGTTCATCGATTTGCTCGAGGGGGCACCAGTAATGTCTCCATTATGAGACTTGTTGTTATTGTTTTTGACATATCAAATATGCCACGGGTAGCTTGCCAGGCTCTGCTGTGCGAGCGGGATACTCTGGGTAGCTTGCTGGGCTCTCCTAGAGGGACAGAGGAATGGACAGAGGGACAGAGGTCAGCCATGTGCAAGGCAAAACGCTGCCCTCTGTGCTATGGCTCCAGCACTATTTAGGGGTGCATATACATCAACAGACTATATAAATGGCAGCCTGAAATTTCAACTCTATCCAAGTCAGCAATCACATCAATGTACAGCAATTCCTTATCTGGTGTCATGGGTACTTTGAGATCTCCGAGCAACAAAGTAATTTTTTTCTCACTTTTTGGAGGACCTTTCAAGTGGGGTTCAGTGGGTCCTGTCGGCTGTTCATGAAATACTCAGATAACTGGGTCTGATAATTCAGTTCTCGGACCCAGCAATGTGGCGCTTCTCAGACCCAGCAGTGCCAGGAGTCTATTTCAGTGTTTGAAACGTGATACAATGTAAAGGCATAAATTTGCCATTTTAACCATTTTAAGGGCACATGAGTGATATTAAATACAAGCATGATGTTATGTGACCACTCAAACTTGCAGCTTCAGAACTCTTTATCCTGCAAAGCTGAGACTCCGCTGGCTAAATATGCCTCCAGCCTCACTGCCTCAAGCCCCGGGCAGCTACCAGGCCACTTCTATTGGCTATTTTAAAAACGTATTTTAGTGATTGTTTGCTCCTTAATCCAGCGCCTTAGACCGCTCAGCCACGCTACCTGTATGGAGCGTAGCACAGCGATTGGGCGTTTGCCTTTCACCTGGCCGACCGGAGTTCAATTCCTCCGCCCCTCTCGCAGAGCCCAGCAAGATACCCGTGCCTATTGGATATGACAAAAACAGTAACAATAAGTCTCTAAATGAGAGACGTTACTGGTCCCGCTCGAACAAATCGATGAGCAACGGGATGACAGTGACAGTTTGCTCCTACTTCGTAAATTTTCAGTATGAATAATTTTAGTAAAATGATATCTATTTCATGCTTAAGCGCATTATTTCAATAAAAAAACTGGCAAAATAAACTTAGTTGGCTAGAAGAAAGCTTGCTTCCATCTGTCAGAAGTTTTCAAAATTGCTATAAAATGTATCAATTATAATAAAAATGTTTCAAAATAATAAAGATGTTAATGATGCAATGGTGCCAAGTTAGATGTGGCACCTTTATAGAGTGCAAAGCGTGAACAACCAATGGTGTCCCCTTGCAAAGACAGTAGAAGAATAAATATCATGAACGCATTCTTGAAAAAAGGTCTGTAAGAGGTATTTTGTATATTAAAAACCTATGTTAAAGGACTAAAGAGAAAAAACAGCGGGCAAGATGCTTATTTGGCAATTATCAAGCAATATATTAAATTCTATACATACTGAAATTTCTATACATACTGGTAATCTGGGTTTGATCCCTGGCACCCTGTATGTTTCCCCAAACCCAGCCATTAGTGATCCCTGACATAGAACCAGCAGTAAGGTTTGAGAACCGCCAGGGCCAGAATAACAAAAAGCTCTTCGTTTATATTATAAAATTACAAATCCTTTTTTGGGGTTGGGAGACATTTTAAATGCCAAGTCAGGATTCACAATAATGTCCTGCTCTTTAGTAAATGCTTTCTTTTTGCTTTCTGTTTTAGATTTTGGGGCCACACCCATCAGTGCTCAAGCGTTATGACTGGCTATGTGTTCAGAGAATCATATGTAGTGCCAAAATTTGAACCTGAGTCACAAGACAAAAGCTTTATTTACTAAAATACCTCTAGAGCCCTAGTAATGACTTTAAAATGCTTTTTCCTATACTTCTGAATGAAATAATCTTTGAAGCTTTCCAAAGTATGACATAAATATACAAATTTTAATATATGCACGTTTGTATTAACTATTATGCATTTCGTTTGAATAATGTCAAGCTAATGCCAGTAATTCAAAATTCAACTTAACTAATATCTCAAGATGCTTAATAAAATTTAGTTTGCAATACTAAAATTTTGTGTAACTCATGTGGAAGTATGGAATTATCAGTGATTTTATTGTCAGGGGAAGGAAAGTGAAAAGAAATAAACAGTACATGAAAATATTTTTTAACTTTTAAAGTGAAAATTGTGACCATAATGGCAGATAATTCTAATAAAATCACCCTTTTACTGTATCATCAAAACTTCACAAGTGCAAGAGATGATATCTGTAGTTCATGGTATAGAGGAGGTGTTTTATAAATACGTATTAAATGTGGTTTAAGTGGATGACACCATGGAATAGCTTCTAATGTTTTCTCTCCACAGTTCTTGCTCTTGTAATTTTAAGAGAACTCTATTAATTGCTCTTCTCTACATCTTTTCATCCTTTTTGTCATTGATTGCCTCCAGAACTTCTGGAAGATTTAAATAATTGAAAATTCTGCACTATGTATCCTCCCACATTATTTTTATTTATTCCTTGATGGTTGCCTTCAAAATTTTTACCACCCAAAGCCCCCGATGATGTGATAACCAGTCTTTTAGATTTTATGACTAAATTTTCTATTGCTCACTTCATGTCCTCTTTTTCTCATTGTTTTATAGAAGTTCTTTTACATTTTACACACAATCAGCTGGTATTTTATTTTCAACATTTAAGCTAACTTACTTTTGTTCCTTCTCCAAAGTTGTTGAATAGAATTGGTAATTTTTTTAAATTCATAAAACAATAAATTATAAAAATATTTTTCTTTTTCCTTTATGATTCATATTTTAGGGCTTTAAATATAATTTTTTCCCAAATACCATTTCAAGTTATAAAAATTGTTCCCCTCCCTTATGAATTCCACCAGTTTTAACAGTATTATAAATAATGGAGACTAAATGTTTTAAGAACTCTTTTTAATATTAATGCTTTGTATTGCTTTAAAAATTTTAAACTTTATTGTTTTTGAGATTCATCTTTTTTTGTTAAGTTTCATTTCTTTAAATTTATTTTTTTGCTATTTTTCTATCTTCCTGAATTTATGTTTTAGTATGGGAGTTTTAATTTCTTTTATTCCCTCGTCAGAATCTTCAAAACTCTAAGTCTCTCTCTATATGTTGTTGTTTATGTCAAATAAATTTTGATGCATTGATAATTCTTTTATTTGTCCAAATATTTTCAAGCAATATATTAAATTCTATACATACTGAAATATTTTAAAACATGGTCTTAACTTTTAAGTTCTAATTTTAATGTGGCACAGGAAGATAAATATGATAATGAATATGTGAGATATTTTTAAATTATCCTTGTAGATTAATTGCAGACAATTTTTGAAAATGCTTCTTCTGTGACAAAAATAGTGTTTTCCTTGAATTAGATTTTGGCAGATTAATATTTGTATTCTGAGGTCATAGTGTTAGTGCAGTAGGTAGAGTACTTGCCTTGCACATGTTCTACCCCAGTTCAATCCCTGCTACCATAAATGGTCCCCAAACCCCTCAGAAGTAATCTCTGAGTGGAGAGCCAGGAATAAAACCTGAGCACACTGCCAGAAACAAGCAAGCAAAACCTCCCAAACTCATAAAACAAAATATGTATTTTAACAACCTTTTGATTAACATTTTTCATACCTTTTTTTCACCAGTCTCTTATTTTATTTTATTTTGGTGGCTCACCTGGCAGTACTCAGGCATTATTTCTGGCTCTGCAGTGAGGAATCACTCCTGGTCATGTTCAGGGGACTATATGGAATGCTGGGATTGAACTCAGCTTGGCTGAGTTGAAGGCAAATGCCTTACCCATTGTGCTGTCTTTCTGGCCCTCCTGATGTTTGTTAAAATTTCTGTTTAAAAATAATTCCTGGCTGACCTGTCTTATTCTAGTGCTCAGAGATAGCTAAATAGTTATTGTTTGTTTTTATTATAATGTTTTAGATTTTGTTTTTTTATTTATGTAAAACTTTTTTTGCTTTTTGGGTCACACCCGGCAATGCTCAGGGGTTACTCCTGGCTTTGAACTCAGGAAGTACTCCTGGCAGTGCCCAGGGGACCATATGGGATGCTGACAATTGAACCCGGGTTGGCCGCATGCAAGGCAAATGCCCTACCCACTGTGCTATCTCTCCAGCCCCTATACAAAACTTTTAATTGATGTTTTCAGTGAGATTTGTCAGAAAGAAGTTACACTGCCATATCTGGAAAAAAGTGAGATGCATTTTTATTTTTAATTAATTAATTTTGTTTTTTTGGGTCACACTTGGTGACATACGGAGGCTACTCCTGGCTCTACACATGGGAATTACTCCTGGCAGTGCTCAGGGGACCATTTGAGATTCTGGGAATCAAACCCGGGTCGGCCATATGCAAGGTAAACGCCCTATCTGCTGTGCTATCGCTCCAGCCCTGAGGTACATTTTTAAATTAAAAAAAGCACTTCTTGTTGCAGCTGAATGACATAGGCCATTTTATTTGTTTGTTTGTTCATTTTTGGGCCACATCCAGTGATGCTCAGAGTTTCTGCATTAAAACACCACCCTGGTGGTGCTCGAGGGACCATATAGGATGCTAGGGACTGAACCTGTGGTCAACTGCATGCAAGGCAAGTACCTTACCATCTGTACTGTTTTTAGCTCCACTAAGGCCAATTTTGAAGGAAACTATACACGAAGCAAATTACAGAGTTAGACTCGGTGGTGTTGGAATATTTCCCCTTTTCCAGCTGCCTTCTGGAGTTTTGTCAGAAACCTTTTGTCACAGAAACCTAGCTGATCTTTGACCTGCAGATCTAAGGTGCTAGCCTAGTCTTTGGGATGTAAATTTCAGGTGCTGTCTAGTTTGTAATTGACATGTAGATTTCTTGCTGCAGCCCAGCCTGGTCTTTGGGATGTAAAGCCGAGTGCTTTCAGCCCAAAGAGGGCTTCCGTTTTGGTTTTGTATCTTCTTTGGGGGGGGGGGGCGGGGGGGGCAGATCCACGGGGCAGATCCAGAGCTGGGAGTGCGGGAGATGAGAAAGATGAAAGATTGAATATTGAATAAACGGTAACTAATCAGCAACCAGCTTGGTCCTCGTTCTTCCTTCGCCTGTCCTTGACCACCGGCCGTCCCGATCCAGTCCACACACTGCGGTTCCAGAGCACTGAACTCGGGTGGTGAGACAGAGCCGCCCGGAGAGCCCGCGAGTGCACTCGCCCCTCGGCGAGCCTCAGTTTTTTACAGGGTGGGTTGGGAGGGTGGTGGGGATAATCCATTTGCTGTTTCAGAAGTTTTAAATTTTTTGTTTATTTTATTAAGCAGTTTTAAAATAGGCACTGTGATTTCCCTTATTGTTAATGTTAGTTTCAGGTATAAAACATTCCAGCACCAAACCCTCCACCAGACTGTCTGCTTCCTTTGACCGTTGTCCTAGTTCCTCCATCTCCCCCCCATTCTATCTCCTGCAGCACTCCAAGCCATCTTAAACTTCCTAATGAAGACCAGACTCAGTTTTTACTGCCTCTGGGCATTTATTATTTTCTTTCTATGTTCCTTTCTATCCAACACACGAGAAAGATCATTCTGTGTCCGTCTCTCTCTTTCTCTCTCTCTCTCTTATTGTTTTCTCTTCATTGATAGAAATTCTCATTGATATCATTCTCTTCAAATGATACTCTTTATTTCATTCTGGGAGCCATGTGTGGCTTGGGATCAAACTCAGGAGCTTTCCTGACCTAGGTTTCTGTTACTTTGCTTCGACTATTTCCTGGTCCCAAATTCATCCCTTTGATGGTAGCTGTGCCTATCCTGGTAAGTGGATTTTACATTTTGATGATCAAATCATTCTCAAAATTGAGTTAAATTTAGTGGCATCAATTAGTACTGATTGTGAAGATGACTAAACCCATATCAATGGTTTATTTTTGTTTCATATATTTAGAAATGACCTTGTGATGATCATGAAGACTAGCTCTGGTTGGAGAAGGAACTATATCTATATTGGACACCACTGTGCCCTTGGCATCTGCTTCAGTCCTGGGCACATGGTAGTATCCTCAATGGAGGGACATATAACTCATATATTATAAAAGTCATTTTATAAAAAATTTAATAGTAGATCAAGATTTTTAATCCACATTTTCATAAACCTTCCAGGTCCATACCTGATGACCAGGGTTGTCCTGTCAGTTTTTATGCAAAGTACTTAGGTAGAACTTTGGTGGAAAAGACTATGAAAATTTCCTCTGCTAGGGTTGATTGGAGTTAGTGAGTATTAAATGTGTAAAGGGCAGTTGGTATTATTAAATGCATTCAAAGCATCTTTATAAATCTCCTCATAAAAACCTTTTTGTTTAAAACTTCACCAAACTCATTTTAAGAAATACATAGACCTGTTAAAATAAGAATTCTGAGAAAATTGTATAAATATAAGATTGTTCAGATTTGAATCTATATACACTCTATTTTGGGTCTCACTTCCCAGAAAGATGATGACAGGCAAAGAGAAATCAATAAAAAGTAAAAAAATTAGCATAATCCCCAGTCAATTTTTTCAGAAATCCTAAAATAATTCTTAAAGTTCCCAATCCAGTTTCTTAAAATGATGTAAAGAGGCTGAAAAGGGTCAACAAATGTGTGGTTGAGACCATATGATTTGCTTGTATTGGCTGCCTAGGACTTGGGAATAAACAGAAGACAACTTGGTATGGAGACCTCAGTAATCACTTTTATACATAAACCCAATGCTACCTATACAAGCATGCCCATATCTGTAAAATCCCCCTTAATCATTTTCTTTAGTCTTCAAGCACAAGGTGGGACTGAGGAGATTGCTTATTGTCTGTGTGAACTTTTTATATCACTTACATAAAGCTTTTCTTATTTTGCAAGCAGAAGTTGCCCTTTTACTGAAGTAATTAGGATGGTGGTAATTTACTGAAGTGACTGTACAAGCAGATTTAGTCTTTGTTGGAATCTCAGTTCATTTTGGTTGAATCTCAGCTGTGATCTTGACTTATCTCATACTATAGTTACAAGTATTATAAATTACAAAATTAACATTATCCTGATGTAATTCAGTGGGAAAGTGCTTAACATTATCCTTTTGTACTCCTTGTTTAGGTAATTTAAAATAATCCAACCATTATGATCCTTTATAAGATCTAGTAAATGGTACAAGTGCACAAAACTCTAACACTATATTACTTGAATATTTTTTCATGCAAAGATATTATTTCTTTCCTGAAATAATAAAATCTGATTTAATAATATTACGTTCTTTCCTCCTTCTTATATTTTGGATGGATAATCTCTTTGTTCTTTATTTATTAACCTGGATGTTAGTGAGTGAAATGCAGTGCTGGGGTCTGGGAATGGCTCTGTGGCAAAGGTGCCTTCCTTGCAAGTGTTTAATCCACAGTGCTTTACACATGCACCAAACACAGTCCCAGTGGCCTTGCTGTTTGTGACCCATGGCTCTATGGCAGATCCAAGGCAACCAGGAGTGTGTGAGCAACTAAGGTGAATAACCTTCATTGTGATGCAACTAAGTAGATGTGACCCCACAAAATTCAAAGAATGTAACACTCAGTGAGCACATATACAAACACTGCAAGTGAATTAGGGATCACTGAAAAGGGATCACTGTGGCTTAATGAGCAAGCACTAGAACCAAATGTGCAACCTCGGGTAAACACAGCAGCCAAATATGTAAGCAACCTCAAATCATTGCAAAAAACAGCAAAAAACAGTGAAGTACAAAATCCAATTGCTGAGAATTTTTCTTTAGAATGCGGGTTTAGAGCCACACCCAATAGTGCTCAAAGGTTACTCTCAGACTAGTGCTCAGAGGGTCATAGTCAGCAGTTCTCAGGAGGTCATGTGTTGCTGATATCAAGCTAAGGGCCTCAAGGATGCAAAGCACAGGCTCCAGCTTTTTGATTCATCTTCTCAGCTCCACCTTTGAAAAGAAAGTTTTTCTTGAACCCAGGGCCTCACATATGTGCTCTGCCTCTAAGTCACATCTGTAGCCCTTTCTGAGGTTAAAAGTAAGTTTATAAGATATATTTTTATTTTACCCAAAATGTCATAATAAATTCATTTCATCCAGTGATTTATATTTTAGACTAAGTACTTGATTACCATTATAAATTTGGTAGGAATTAATCCCTGTTCTATGGGCTTTTTATTTAATTTTATTTAGATACCATGCTTTTAACAAACGAGTTTGGGTAAGTCTGTGTTCCAACTATAAACCCGCCATCAGTGCCTTCACTGATGACCTAAGTTTTTCTCTTCTCCCTATCCCACTCAGCAACTCATTTTTAAAAAAAAAAATTGTTATTGTAATTTGAGTCACATTTTTACAATAGTGTTGACTCTTCTAGTGCTGACATACATGCTTATCTTACCTCTAAGTTACCAAAACACACTTATGCACTTTTTAAATGAAACTATGAGATGTTTGATTCTCCTTTGACACAGAGCCAGTTTGACTGAGTCACAGATGCGCTTTGTAACAGAAAGGAACAGCCATTATGTTCACATTTAGATTATGGCAATTTATCACAATAAGCCTATTGGATTGGCATCTTTGACCCTACCCCCTCCAAACAAACACACAAGAACTGTTCAAACTTCGGGGTCATCTAGGCAGCCCCCAGTGAGTTCACAGCCTGGTCACTTATTCAACACAATGTCACTCCTCACTCTGGCTTCAACTTGTGAGTTCTTGTTTAAGTTGACAGATACATTAAGGACAATTAGTAATCACATCAAAACTCAGTGGGTACTTTAAGAGCAGAGGCTGGGACTTTTCCACACTGTCAGTCAGCAGGTACTCTTAAAATATAAAGTCATGACAATTTCCTACCTAATTTTTGCAAATTGTTTTTCTCTCCATCTAAAAGACCCGGAACTGTTTTATTCCATCCTTTCCTGGGCACACATTTGCTGCTCTATTTTATTCTATAAGACCTAAACAGTTTTGCCCAGAGGCTACCCTGACATTAGGATTTTTGTTACAGGTAAAATTTCCCACAAGTGATAATATAGATCACCTATTCCTCAAATTTAGAAAATATCCATTAGTGAAATGATTATTGCCTAAAATGATAATTACAACTAACCAAGTTCATTCACACACATTGTACTACTTAGAAAAACAAAGATCAATGGACAGTGTATAGGAATTAAGGTTCTTTTTATTCCCTGGTTTGGAAGGACCATTACAGCCTAATAAACATTTTCAAAGTGTGGGAGGATTTCTAAAGCGGCTATTTATTCATCACAAAATGACATGAGGGAAATAGATATGGAATTTAGGTCTACCGCAAGGGGTAATTTTTCAAGAATTTGGCTTGCTAGAATCCATTTCTGAGACAGCTAAAAATACATACTCAGTGATGAAAAATTTCATTTGCTAGTGTCTGATTTAATGAAGGGTTTGGTCAGGGGTGAATAAATTGGAACCCCTACACTGAGGGTCTGACACAAGTGCTTCAAGATCCTTAACCCTCTTGAAATTATATGTGGAGGAAAAGTTTCTCGGCAGGGATATCATAGTTGCATCAGATTTTTCAAAAAAGCAGGAGGACTTAAACTCCTCTAACTACAAATGAATGGAGAAAAAAGTGATCATTTTAATTGAATTGTTTTAGCAGCATTAAGAGTGTGACTGTACTTCAACTTTTAACACCTTGTAAAATGACTAGAAACAATCCTATAAATTGACCAGAAGGATAAAAAGAGGAAATTATTTTATAAAAATTTACCTCTTTGGAAAACATTGGTACCTAAGCAAATTATCACTTTTACGTTGTCGTCACCTGACAAGTTTTCTAGGTAAGATTGTGATGCACCAGTAGGAAAATCGTCAAGCTTTACTCAGAGATCATACACTCTCATATTCTTTAGAACTATTTCAATTTTGAATCACTAAAAGAAAATATAATTTTTGAAAATGTGAATCTAGAGATTTTTTATTCACTAAAAAAATTGAACTTAATGCCATTTAAAACAAGTTTCTCTTATCTTTTCAAAGCACTGAAAAGAATTTTTTGACATTTAACTTTAGCCATGCTATTGAAAAGTTAAACCTTACGGGATTTTGTAAATAAAAAATATTATTTTTAAATCATATTACTGCTTACTTAAAAAAATGTACTGAATCTCTCTGAGTTAGAATACTCTTCCTGATAGTTTTATGCATGTGTTGTTATGTTTCTTATTGCCCTTACAGATAAGTAGGCAATAAACCAGATGAGTCACTTATCAAAGTCTGTTTAAGGCTTCTTTCAAATCCAGAAAATGCTGCTGTCTATTATTTCGCAGAAATCCTAAATCAATGTTCCTTTATGTCTCTTGCGTAATCCTTGGCAGGGTGCAGGGTCATAAATCACGTTTCACTACTGCAAAAGGATAGCAGAAGTGATAGGGTTATCTAAAACTTTTTATCAATTCTCTTAGTGACATTGCATCCAGTAGTTAGGGTAAAAGTTTACTTAGGTTTTTTTCAGTAATAGTAAAAAATTGGCTGTTCTCTACTCCCATACCCCACACTTAGCTACCCAAAGTCCGCACCTACTCCACTCATTCAAGTCTTTAGGTTCAAAATTTCTTCTACTCAGAAAAATGTACCAACTTTTAATTACAAAATAAGTGATACCAATATAATGCAGAACATGGTGACTATGATTAAGAACAGTATATTGCATATTGAAAGGTGCTGAAAGTAGATAGATGTTAGACATTCTCATTATAAACAAAAAGTGTTACCATCTATGGTGACTATGTTAACTAGACTTACTGTGATTATTTCATAACATAAAAACTGAATCACTATATATCATTTATACTGTAACAAAAGGAACAAAAGTTCATTATTCCTGGTCCTTAGACATAATAAGTTGGCTTGACACAAAAATGCTTGACTTGCACTTTTTTTCTTGGGTATTTTGTAGTTGTTGGCCATTGTGCTCAAGTAACAAAAGTTGACTTTTTAAATATTTTTCTTTCTGGACCTGATTCAGCCTTAATTTCCTTTCCTTTGTAAGTGAATTGATTTCATTGTCTTGTTTTCCAAAAGATTTGTTGTTTTTTAATTTTTCCACAGTTTTAATTGTACAGATCAACCTATTAAGGACAATCCTAGGACACTGTAGATCAAGCTAATTTAGGGTGTTATTTGTCCTAGATTAATAATAATTTCACCTGTAGAATTTTTAAAATTTTTCAACATATGGATTTAAATCTTATTTATACTTCAGGGTTTTTATACTTTGTTATTTTTCCTCTTTTGGTCTACCCTATTTTCATTTTTTCTTCAGAAAAAAATGGATATGTTTAATTTCTTTACTGTATTATCAAATGATGCTTTTCTTTATTTTCTCTATACATATCTTCTATTACTATTGTGTCTTTTTATTTGCTTCTTCAACTTATATTTGCTATGTTCTGGTTTTTCTTTGTATGTGGGGTTAGGAGTGCTCCCAAGCAGTACATAGGGGTCTTGGGAAATCACTCTTGTTCTTTGGTTAAGGGTCACTCCTGGCAGTGCTCAGAGTTTACTCCTGGTTCTGTACTCAAGAATCACTACTAGTGGGCTCAGGGGACTACATGGGCTTGCAGGTTATTGAACCTGAGTCAACACTGTGCAAGACAAACTCCCTACCCACTGTACTATAGCTCTACTGAGCTCTCAGTTATTCTTTTTTTTTAATCGAATCACCATGCAATACACAGTTACAAAATTGTTCATGATTGAGTTTTCGTCATGCAATGTTCCAACACTGTCCCTTCTCCATTGTACATTTTCCTCCATCAATGTTGCCAGTTTCCCTCTAACCCACCTCCCCCCCACCCAGTTCTTGCATCATTTTCTTCTCCCTCTCTCATTTTTGACATTAAAAAAATTATGTGTGAATAATACCCCCAAACACAGAAACAAGTACCAGGAGGACTGGTCCATGGTAGAAAGCTTGCCACCAAGGGGGATTGAGAGTGTGGTTAGAAAAGAGGAGGGACTACTATGGCAGTGATAGTTGAAAATGATCATTCTGGACAAGGCTGAAAGAGGTGAAGTGATATCATGATACCTTGTCAATAATAATTTAGGTCCCAGGAATTCTTGACCAACACTCCGGTGCGGTGTTGTTCAGGTCCAGAAATTTTGGGACCACTAAAGCTACCTTGTTGGTGTTTGGGGAAGCTTAAGGACCACAGATGTCTATACTAGGGGGTCTCCAAGACTATAAATGCAACTACTTGGGGGCCTCATGGTGCTGGGGTCAAACTCGAGTCTTCGTGCATATACCCTAAGCAAGACCCAGAACTATATTTCTGGGTCTTGTTAAAGTAAAATTTTGTATAAAAATATAGAAAAACTGTAAAGATAGTTGAATTCCTATAAATCCCCACCCACAATTTTTCTATTATCAACATCTTTCATTACTCTGATACATTTGTCACAATTGATGAACGTATGTTTAGATGCAAGTATTAAATGAAGATGAGATAATATTCTGATTTTTCTAATTTTTACCTGATGTCATTTTCTTAATTTGGAATTCCATTGAGAATACAGCACTACATTTAGTTGTCATTTACTTTAACCCTCCTTGGTGTAGGCATATGCAGATATGTGCTACGTATGTGTCTTGTCATTGTTGACATTGATCTTAATTGCTGACTAAGGTTTGTCATATAAACCTACTGCAATTATACTTATCTCTTCTTTTGCATGTTGTTTTCTATTGAAGAAGGTCATTATATACAGTCCTCATTAAGGAATGGGTCATTATGCTCAACTTCCTGAATTTAGAGTAACTAGGTAAACTATTTAGAATTTCCATTCATGGGAGATTTATCTTGTCTTTTCCATTTATATTTTAAAATGTTATTTATATTGGTAGTGTCTGATGGTTATTTTACACTTGAGTTTAATGCATTTGTAATTTGCTTACTATTTTCTTTAGCTGACTACTATATTCTTTTGTTACATCACTGTCATGTGACTTAGTTATATTTGCAGCCTTTATGGCATTACAATTTATCTCAGGATTATCTTATATTTTCTGCCTCACTCCTAAAAAGTCACCAAAGAGTGAAATTTCCTTTCACTGGAAAATAGTTTTCGAAGTTACAATCTTTGCACTAAGTGCACCAGTTGTTACTGTAGTTTTGATACTTCTATTCCATCTCAGTGACAGAACAAGTCAATACATGTGAGTAAATAAAAATATCAATAAATATTTACATACATAACCATTGTATCTGTATGGAACTAAACATGAGTTGATATTGAAATCTCAACTCCTATCCATTATCCCACAGATCCTGTAACATTTTTCCTCCTACTTATCTCTAGTCTTTCAATACAACAATGAGAAACTGAGCTAATACAACCATCCATTTACTTCTTTAATTTTAGTATACACCCAGTATCAGAATTATTAATATTCTTGTTGTTAATAAGAAACATTGTTAACTACAGCAGAATGCTGTTGTAGACTGCTTTGCCTTTGGTCTTATATACTTCTGATATTTTCAGACTTACTCATATCAGTAACTTTATCCTCAACTCTTTTAATTAAGATTGTTTGATACATTTTTTAAAATAAATTTATTTCTTGAACACCATGAGATATACAGTTACAAAGCTGTTCATGATTGGGTTTTGGTTATACAATGTTCCAACACTCATCCTTCCATTTCCCATCTCCAATGACATCAGCTTCCCTTCCGCCACCCCCACCCCATCCTGCCTCTATGGCAGGCAGCGTTCACCCATTTACCCCCCTCCCCACCCATGCCAAATTCCTTTTGGGCATTATGCTTTGCAATACACATACTAATATCATATATTTTAAACAAAGTTATGTTATTAACACTTTCTGCAGTCATTCTTAACTTTTCAAAATTTGCAAATAGTGAAGTTCATGCTTGTTTTTTTTTTTTTTTGCTTTTTGGGTCACACCTGGCGATGCACAGGGGTTACTCCTGGCTCTGCACTCAGGAACTACCCCTGGCCATGCTCAGGGGACCATATGGGATGCTGGGATTTGAACCCAGGTCGGCCGCGTGCAAGGCAAACGCCCTAACCGCTGTGCTATCTCTCCAGCCCCAGTTCATGCTTGTTTATATAAAGTTTCATGCATAGTTCCATATGTCCAGCATTACAATATCACAAATAATTTCCTCTACCTTATTTAATTATTCTTCCTGTATTACTAGCTACCACTTATATTTCTATTACTGCTATAGTTTGAAAAATTTCATATTCTTGAAAGAAAAGAGTACCAACTTTTCAGATTAACTTTTTTTACAGAAATATGTATTTAAGATTCATCTATTTCATTTTTTGGCTTGATCAGACAATTCTTTTTAGTTGCTGAATAATATTTCGTTGTGTCATTGTGCTATGCTATGGTTTTTTTATACATTGTTGTTATGATTGCTTCCAGTTTGTGGTGATTATGAATAAAGATACTACATTCATATGCACATTTTGTGTGGACATATGTTTTTGAATCAACATGATTGCTAGATCATATGGTAAAACTTTGTTCAGTGTGTAAGAAAACTGCCAAACTGAAAGATTCTCCTTTCTCAGTAGCAAAGCTGTAAGGGTTGCCTTGATAAGCAGCAATAAATAATTTGTTAGGACTGAAGAAATATTGCATAGGGCAAGGCTCTTCCCTTGTAAATCAGCAACTTGGTTTCAATCCCTAGCACCACCCTGAGTCCAAAAGGAGTGATACCTAAACCAGTGCCAGGAGTAGCCACTGTGCACAGCCTCGTGTACAACACTCCAAACAAAAATACAAGGTAAGAATAATTCCTGTTCCTCCCTATCCTCTAGATTAATTAGTATTTTCAATATTTAAAAATTCTAGCGATTTTTATAGTTGTTTACTTGCATGTTGTTCAAATTTGCAGTTACCTCATAAAAAGTTTGTCTATGTTTTCCTTTAGATATTTTCTATGATGAGATGTCTACTCGGATCTGTTCTAAGTTCCTTGAGAATTTTGCTATGAATGAGTGTTATATCTTTTGCAATTATCTTTTCAAAAGAAATTGATATAATCATATTATTTTTCCATTCTAGACTTGAGTAATATCTTCTTGAAGAATTAAAGTTCTGTCATTATGTAATGCCTCTCTTTCTCCATGATAATTTTTCTTTTACAAAGTCTGTATCACCATATCACTGTCATACCACTGTTCGTTGATTTACTCGAGTGGGCACCAGTAACGTCTCTATTATACTCAGTCTTGAGATTTTAGCAGCTTCTCCTTACTCTCTTTCCCAATGATTGAAGGCTCTTTCAGGGTCAGGGTAATAAGACCTATTGTTACTGTTTTTGGCATATAGAGTACGCCATGGGTAGCTTGCCAGGCTCTGCCGTGTGGGCACGATACTCTTAGTAGCTTGCCGGGCTCTTTGAGAGGTATGTATATATCTGTTGCTATATTTTGGATATGAATATGCCATGGAGAGCTTGCCAGGCTCTACAAAGTCTACTTTATATAAATTAATATAGCTATTCCAACTTATTTTAAATTAATTTTAGCATGACTTGTCTCTTTAAACCCTTTTAACCTTCATGAGTCTTTGAGGTGAGTTTTTTATAAAAGCATCATAGTAGGGTATTTTAATCCCTTCTCACAGCCTCTGTGTTTCAGTTAGTTTTAAAAACATTCATAGTTAAAAGAATTACTAACATAGACGAATATCTTTACTGTGTTCTAACTATTTTCTACCTGTGGTACATTTTTGTTTATTCTACTACCCAATTTTTGCCTTTTTAGGTTTGGAATATTTTATGTTATTTAATGTTATGTTTGTTCGTAGGTGATAAAATATGCTTCTTAATTTTTTAAAAGTAATTGTTCTATATTGGGGCCAAGCAACCAGGGTTTGATACTGGCCATTTCATATGGATCCCCTAAACACTGCCAGGTGATCTGCCCACAAATAAATTGTCCTATATATTTTTCCTATGTTGTCCTATATATTTCAACGTAAACTTACAACTAGTGTAAATCTGCATTTAAATAAAATTATACTAAGTTTAGGTATGGGACCACCTTATCATAAGTTATTCTAAGTTCTCTTATCTCATAGGAAATATCTATCTTTACATTTTAATATGTTATCACTTAATATGTTACCTGTATTATCATTATAATATTTACGTTTGTGTCAGTTAAGAATAAGCAAATGTGTTACTCTTTCCCTTTATTTCTTCTCTGATTTTTTTATTTTTTATGGAGAGTTTTATGACTAATATTATCTTGCTTATCTCTGAAGAATTTCTCTTAGAAGTTGACTTTAAAGTTGCAATAAAAGCCCTTGGTTTCTATTTGTCTGAGAAGGTTTTTATCTCCTCTTTTGAAGGATATACTTGATGGCTTGTAGAATTGAGCTTTTTCTTGTATTATACTCCACTTAATTTTTGCATGTTTCCCTTTGACTGTTTGCTTGGGGGCCACATGTAGCTGTTTGTTCTCAAGGTGAAATCCTGGCTCTGTGTTCAGGGATCATGCCTGGTGCAGCTCAGGGACCGTATATGGAGCTAGGAATTAGCTGCACATAAGGCAAATGCTCTAGTCATCGTACTGTGTCTCTGGCTCCAAGCTTATTTATGATGAGAAGTCTAACATGCTTAACCTTTTTCTTTATAACTAAAGTGATTTATTTACTTAACTCCTTTTGGTTCCTTGTGAGGTACATATGGGTAGATATTTTAGTATTTATTCATTTGGTCTTCTGTTCTTGAATCTGTGATTTGATGGCTGCCATCAATAGTGAAAACTTTTATTTTTATGGTAGTTTTTACTGCACAAAAGTTGCTTAGAAAGATGTGAGAGTCAAAAAAGCTAGGAAATACATGTTCAAAAAAAGAATACAGGCTTCTCCAGAGTAGGCAAGTAAAGAAACAGAGAAGCAAGCAAGATCCATTGTTCAAGTGAAGAGCAAGCCTATTTTGAAATAGCACAGGGACTGGAGCAAATAGCACAGTGGGTAGAGCATTTACCTCTCGGAGATCCCAGCAAACAACCAAGAGTATTCGCCCGCATAGCAGAGCCTGGCAAGCTACCCGTGGCATATTCGATATGCCAAAAACAATTACAAGTCTCACAGTGGAGACGTTATTGGTGTCCGCTTGAGCAAATCAATGAACAACAGGAGAACAGTGATAGTACAGTGCTTCCTCATTTTGGTAGTGAAATTTCAGTGAGGTTATATCTCTGTAAGTTGCCCCAAAGTTCTTGGATATGTGTTATGTGTTTGGTTTTTTCCATTATTTTTCCCCTCTTCGCATTGAAGTCACTTTTCTTCAGATTCACTAATTGTTTTTGCTCTATCAAACTGGCTGATGTGTCTATCAGATATTCTTCATTCTTTATGTTGCTGAGAATTTTATACTTAGCATTTCCTTTTCTTTTTCTTTTTTCAGGGGAGTGGAAATATACATAGTGGTGTTTGGGTTATACTGGAGAGGTGCTTATAGAGCATTCCAGCTGTCATTGGAATGCCAGGGATTAGAACTGGGGCTGTCATATACAAAGAACTGATTCAGCCTTTGAACAGTTTCGTTGGCCTCTTAAAATTCTTTCTTAGCTTTTCCATGTTTTTGATTTCATGATCAATTTGATCTTGCATGTTGTGTACTCTGCATCAGAACTCCTAATATATTAATCTTATTATTTTTAAGTTCCCTGATTGTATAAAAGGTATGTGATATCTGAGTCTGCCTATGAATCTTTTTATCCTTCACAGACTGATTTCTCTTGTCATTTATCATGAGATGCAATTTTAAAAATAAAAACTGAACATAGCACAGCACTATAGCACTGTCGTCTCATTGTTCATCGGTTTGCTTGAGCGGGCACCAGTAATGTCTCCATTGTGAGCCTTGTTGTTACTATTTTTGGCATTTCAAACATAGCATAATGTATCAATAATAAGAACTTAGGTACGAGGACTTTTAATTTGAGCTTTTCTATTAAACTGACTGGAGGCTAAGTTTCATGTTTATTTCAGCAGTACTTCCAAAGGCTTCGAGCTTCTCTAGCAGCCACCAGCACCTCCACCTCCTCCTCCTTCATGTGCTTTGGGGGCCAAGGGACCTCTCCTGGCAATTTTTGGCTACTGGAATGGCAATTCAATGTAAGGGCCTGAGTTTACAGTGCTGCTCAGACTTGCAGTACTAGGAATTACCTGTGACACCCAGTGATGCTCTATGCCCTCCAGAGCTGCACAGAGTGACACTGTCACTGTCACTGTCATCCCGTTGCTCATCGATTTGCTTGAGTGGGCACCAGTAACGTCTCCATTGTGAGACTTGTTGTTACTGTTTTTGGCATATTGAATATGCCACGGGTAGCTTGCCAGGCTCTGCTGTGCGGGCAAGACACTCTTGGTAACTTGCTGGACTCTCCGAGAGCGATAGCACAGTGGCAGGGTGTTTGCCTTGCACACAGCTGACCTGAGTTTGATTCCTCCACACCTTAATACATCTTTTTTATTTTTATTTTTTTTTCAAAATGAGGCACACTTTAGGATTTGTTCTCTCTTCTTGTCACTCAGAAATACCACACCTTTCTCCATGTTTTCTAGTGATTTTTCCCTGGAATAGTTAATTTGTGTTCATATACATTTTCTCCCTGTCAGGGTGGGATATTTATTTATTTATTTATTTTTTGCTTTTTGAGTCACACCCAGCGATGCTCAGAGGTTACTCCTGGCTTTTTACTCAGGAATTACTCCTGGCAGTGCTTGGGGGGACCATATGGGATGCCGGGGATCGAACCCAGGTCGGCCGAGTGCAAGGCAAACACCCTACCTGCTGTGCTATCGCTCCGGCCCCCCAGGGTGGGATTTTTGATGGCTAACACTCAACGCTAAAAGTTCTCCAGTTCCTCTCCTATATTCTGGCAACTTCTTGCACAGAACTTGCTGGTTTCGGTTTCTTTTGGCCACATTTAAACATAATTTGGAGTTTGTGGATTTTTCTCTGTCTCCTACTTCCACCAAAGTTATATTTCATAGCTTTATTTTTGTTTTTCTGGCTCTTTTTGGTTTCAAGAAGTGGGAAGATTCAAAGTAGTCATCATGCTCCTAACCTCTGTTCCAGATTTGGAAATAGTAAGAAACATTAAGAAAGAACAGGAAAGGTAATATCAGGGTCACTGCTGCCCAAAGCAAAGTACACTGTAAATGGTGCACTCTGAGGGGTTCAAGAGAAATAGAATGGCATTTCTAAGTGCATAAATCACTTTGTGTCAATGGACCTTATTCATGTAATCTAAAAATTCCTTTTCTTTCTTTTTAATGGTGCATTTTCTAGTTGAGAGTTTGATAAACAGGCAGTGATGTAAATGCAAAGTAATTTTCTCTTACATGGGAGAGTGGGTCTTTGAGAATTTGACTTGGATGAGATAAAATAGAAGGGAAGGGACAAAATGTTTTCTTCCCCTTTGTTCTAGAACCATGACTATGCAAACAAATGGTTGTAAATAGTTGCAAAAGCCTTTCCATCTATTTAGATACACCTGCGTCAACACAAGAATATTGCTTTCTTTTTGTCCTCAAAGTTCTTCTTGAAAGTTTTTTAGGAGCTGTATGTTTCTTGCCTAGTTTATGCCAGTTTTCTTCCTCAAGGCAGAAAAACCTTAAAATAAAAATATCTTCATTCTATGCAATTACATATGGTTTTCACATCGCCTCTGCGTAATTACTTAGACAGTAATAACAAAATATTTTAAATACATTTGCATTTAAGCATATAATTAACTATGTCCATGTAATTTTGTATTTAAAAGAAATCTGGCAATGTATTTAGGAAGCTGCAAGAAATTACAAAGTCTGTTCTCAATAAAAACTATTTTATTGAATTTGTATAAGTCTGTATTAGAGGAGAAATGGAACTTATGTGGTGCCAGTTATGTTTTATTATAAAATTCAATTTTCAGGGTTCCTTTGAATCTTCCATGGAAGCAATGACTCTGACCTATAGCTATATTTAGCGATCATACAGTAGTTCTGTAGAGCAAAAAATCTTAAATAGACTTTCAGGGTTTCCATGTACCTAGAAGACAGTACTTTTTGTCCTAAAATGTATAGTGTAGGCAAAGTCAGTAGAGTTTCACAAGACCTCAAAATAAACAGGTGGGCTAGTTTAGGTAATTTACTAGTCACCATTCAAGTGTACAAGTTCCTCTATATGCCCAATGGGGAAAGTGGGGCAACGGAAAACAGTGAAGATTCAGAGTTCTGTAGTGATCATCGTGAGAAAGAGTAAGGAGCAAGACAAGGGAAGGGACAAGATATAAAAAGCCTATATACATTTGAGGACTGTGCAGTTGGCCTTTCAGAGGATTCAGGGTATAGACATAAGGTTAGTACAAAGCCAAAGGAAATGTTCACTTCCATCCTCCAAACTAGGTAAGGATTGCTTTGTACTTGGCAAAGTAGAGACAGGAAGTTGTGGAGTGGAGGGTTCTTGAGCCCAACTTCCTATACAGAAACCTTAGGGGAAAAGTAAGAACCCAGACAGGAAGTAGCCTCTTAAGTTTCATATGCTTGGATTAATGTGCTGCTGTCTAGTTCAAAACCTTTATGATATTACTTTGAGCCAGTATTTTGTAAATGAAATCTGATGGGAACATAAAATAAGCACACTGTGTTTGAGGAGACTATTACCCAAGGACAATAGAAATGAAGGCCAGTAGTATCGACCCACAATTGGAGCTTGTCACAAGTTGGGGAAGGAGGAGAGGGCAGTTAGGATAAAGAAGGGACACTGTAACAATGACAGTTGGAAGTGATCAACTGGACAATAATTGAGTGCTGAAAGCATGATAACCTTACAATACCTGTACCTCAAACCATGACCAAAAGGACAGAGGGAGGGAGAGAGAGAATGAGAGAGAGAGAGAGAGAGAGAGAGAGAGAGAGAGAGAGAGAGAGAGAGAGAGATATCTGCCATACAGGTTTATAAATATGAAGTTTCTTTCCCACAGTTCTGGAGGCTGGAGGTCTAAGGTGGGAATTGTGGTGATGACCCTCTTGCTGTTTTGTAAATGCTAGTCTTGCTTGTGTTTTTATCTGATGGGAAGAGTGATTAGTGAGTGCTTCTCTTAGCCACTATCCTACCTCTAAACCAGTTTGTACTTTGTTCCAGTGTCTTCTCTCACTGTTCACTAGGGCAGTGAGCTTAAACTTTAGTGTGTGCATTGAATCACTAGAGGATCTGGTTGAAAGCTTGACAAAATGCGGGGAGAGCCGTTAGGTCAGAGAAGGGACCACAGTGACAATGATAGTGGGAAGTCATCACCCTCAACAAATACTGGATACTGAAAGGAAGTGAAGTGATATGCAGGATACCCTTTATGTAACAGTATTGCAAACCACAGTGCCTGCGAGGAAAAAAGAAAAGTATAAAAGGAGACTTGGGGACTGGAGGGAAACTGGGGACACTGGTGAAGGGATGGGTGTTTGAACAATATATGACTGAAGCGCAATCAAGAACAACTTTGTAACTCTATATCTCATAGTGATTTTATATATATATATATACATACATACATACACACACACATATATATACATATATATATATATATGTAGATTCTGATTTAGCAGGTCTGGGAAGGGACCTGAAAAATCTGCTTTCTCAATAAACTCCCAGTTTATGTTAGCTTTGTTCTCCTATGAAGAAATGCTTTAGAGGATGCTGACCTAATTTCTAGATTCAGAGAGAAATCTTGTGCATCTGTCCAGCACAGATTAGGGTGCTTCCATTCCTTTTGCCACTCTATGGATGAGAAAGGAAAAGACCCAATATGATGTAAAGTTAGTCCTGCCAGTGGAATTTGGGAACTGTTTACTGCTATTAAGTAAGCAAGGATGAGGCATTATTTCCTTCCATTTCCTTTTGCTGAGTCTGGTTGTGAATCCTAGAGCTTCTCTAGCCATCTGCGAACAGAAGGTGAGCCAGCCGGCAGGCAGGGCTGCTGCATTAAGGAGGGAGTAGTGGAGCTAGAAGCTCTCAGAGGAGTAAATGTTGCCAAAGGAGTTATGTCTGATAAAAATCCACACATTTCCTTAAGGATCTTTATATTCTGGTGACAGATATTTTCATTGCCAACTTCAGAGCCTTTCTGTAACTGCAAAGCATTTGTGTATTTTTGCATTCGAATTTTCTCCTTTCATGTTAAAAAAAATACTGCATATGTAAAACTTATCATTTGAAAATGTCCAGACTAGAGAAAACTTTCTAAAAGTGTCATATTATCAAAAGGATGATGTAAGAGTTTCTATAAGATTTGAAGAGAAAGGTATATTTGATTCCTGTGTAAGGGAATGAAATTCCAGTATTCTGAGGGTGGCTAGGGCTTATCATATAAGAAGTTGTGTCTTGTGGGGTAGGATTGAGGTGTGCTTGCTCTTATCTTTACAAGGTACCATCCCGTTCTACTAAACTTAGTGCCTGTGATTGTTTTAAAGGAATATTGTTTGTTCACTAACTGTCACATGTCATTTAAGGGGAAAAAATTCAGTATGTGCTAGTAGAAAGCTCTGAAAGCAAAATAACTGGCTCTTCTGGTTTGAACTGGAATGATCCAGCTGGTCACCCCTATTTTTGATGGATTTACTTTGTATTCTCCCTCAAAGGATTTTACCAGTGACATCTGATAAAGTATTCCTCAATTCCTGATGTACCTTATAAGCCTGGGAGGATGTAAAAATACATATATAAGTGCCTCTCCCCTGTGCCCCTCACCCCAAGATCTTGATTTCAGCTCAAAAGTTTTTGGTGGAAACCAGGTATGAGTCCTTTATTTAAAAAATAATTTTTAAATTTTGATATAATTTCAGACTTATAGAATAAAAAATTTCCAAATACTCTTTACCAGGAACCCTATCTAAATATAATAGTACATATAGTAAATATTTATTACACAGTACAAATGCATTCTCTCTCTGCATATGCATATAACATAATTTTTACTCTATTTAAGAATGAGTTTCAGATTTGATACTTATATCCCCAAATGCTTCGTATAAAGAGTTTCTATAGAAAACCACAAAACCATTTTAATAAATGAGGAAGTTAATAATAAAGATAGTCCTTGACCTAAAATGGTCTGACTTAAAGTTTATCCACTTGCTGTGGTGTGAAACCACATCTACTCAGTAAAAGCCATACTTTAAAATTTGAATTTTCTGAAGATAGCACTAGTGCTGAGTACAATATTCTCTAGTTTTTCTGGAAAGTGGCAGCCTTCTTTCACATGTGATCATGTGATTAGCACATGATCACAAAGGTAACCAATCTTATGCAAGTTAGTCACTAGCTTCATCAGAAGAGAGAAATTGATGGAATTGCAGATGTAGCATGCCCATTATCCAATAATCACCTTAATAGTAATTCAGAAATTCTCTAGGCCCAGTGATATTTCAGCTGTATGTTTAATGTATAGAGTCTATCCAGTTATTCTATACTTACTTTTAGTACAGTACTTAATAAACACCATTTATTATAAAATAGATTTTTCACTCTTTTGGTGTCAGATGAATGAGGCCCATTGTTGTTACAGTTTTTAGCATATCGAGTACACTATGGGTAGCTTGCCAGCCTCTGCCGTGCAGGTGGGGTACTCTCAGTAGCTTGCCGGGCTCTCCAAGAGGGATGGAGGCTTTTCGGACGGCCTTCAATCGCCATTACAGGTGTTCCCATGATTCACAACATATTTGAACCCCATTAAATATGGCGCAGAAATTATGGAAAATGGGTATTAAATGTCTTATGGTGTGTCCAATATGGCAGTGTTAAGAAGGATTAGCAAGGAGAGGGTGATAAAATCTCAGGGACAAACTAGACTGCCAAAACGAAGGAGGACTAAAATGACTGTCTGCACTTTCAAAGCACGCATGTTGGCATCAGAAGCATCCATTGAGGACCTGATGATGCAAGTGCAGAAAATCAATTAGGACATCATTGGTCTGACCAAAACGAGAAGGCATCGATCACATCGTGTCATTTTTGACACTGAAGAACTGTTACTCGAAACATGTGACAATAGGGGATTTGGTGGCGTTGGTGTCCTTGTCAACACGAACTCAACATGAGGAACAACTTGGCGCCAGAACTTCGCAGGAATAATAAAGCAGCATGGAACACCTTCAAGAGTGTTGAAGAAGTTAAGAGGATGAAGAACCTCCATCTCCAGGTACATCTTTTCAACTCCACTGTTCTTCCTGCACCAACATATGTCTGAGAGACCTGGGCCCTATGAAAACAGGATGAGAACACTATTCGGGCATCCCAAAGAGGAATCAAAAGAGGTATGTATGGAGTATCATGTTTCACTTAAGTGAGAGAAGGAATCCAGAGTTCCGACCTCCGTCGACGACCAAGAATCAGGGATGCTGTTTTGTTTGCCAAGTGATCAAAAATCAGATGGGCTGGACACGTAATGTAATTTAGAGACAACCGCTGGACTAGAGCAGTTACCTACTAGATTCCACAGGACCTCAAAAGACCGAGTGTCTGCCCACCTACAAGATGGTCAGACTTCTTTATCAAGACCCTGAATGAACGGTTTGAGGCTCTTCGTGTTCCTGGACTAAGCAGATACCATTGAGCTACACTAGCACGAGACAGGGATGAATGGAGACATCACTGGAGCCCGCTCTTGAAAATCAAAGATCAATGGGATAACAAGTGACAAGTGAGATTTTGAGCTAGATGATCCTTCTCAACCAGGTTATCATAAATGTTCTGAGCACATTTAAGGTAGGTTAAGTTAAGCTATGATATTTGGTAGGTTCATGATCACGATCACGATAGCCCGTTAATCACCGATTTCTCGGGCGGGCCCAGTAACATCTCATTTTGTCCTTTCCCTGAGATCTTAGAAGTCCATCTCGACTTGGCCCTCCCAACGATGTTGCACTGGGGGCTCTTCAGGGTCACAGGAATGAGATCCAGCTTGTTACTGGATTTTGCATATGAATACACCATGGGAAGCTTGCAAGGCTGTCCCATGTGGGCAGGAAACTCTCAGCTAAAGATATCGCAATTTGGTAGGTTAGGTGCAGTAAATGTAGTTTAGGCTTACAATATTTTCATTTTGTAACAAGTTTATCAGAAAGTATTTTATTTTAAGTTGAGAAAAATTGCTATTACTCTTTATAGAATTTATTGGAACTTTATTCACCATTCTAAGAGCATCCTATTAACCAAAGAAAGTCCACAATCAGGGTGATTTTTTGTTTGGTTAGTTTTGTTTTGAGGGCCACAGACAGCATTGCTCAGGTCTTGCTCCTGGCTCTGCCCTCAGGAATTACTCCCAGAAATTTAGGGGAAAATATCTATTTGGTACTAAATATTTGCTGGTTAATATGTGATGTCTAAATTCCTTGCATGATGGCCAGAAACTCTCAAAACTGCTCTCTTGAAAGCTGAAAACCCTTTGGGCTTAGGTGACGGCATCTGGTATAGCAACACTTCTGCAACACCTTGTTGATCCAAATGAGTCACAGAGTCTGCCCCATTTATTGTAGAAGTCACTATTCAATCGTCTTGATAGTTGAGATAGTTGAGGCCGTCATTTCTTACAGGGACTATGTTTGAAGATTGGTTATCACTTTATACAGGGATGACTGATGATGTCTTATTTAGAAAGGATAAAGAGGAATACTTTTGGCAACTAGTTGGAGTGAATGCTCACAGCCATCAATCATCCTGCTTTGTAATCATAGTCTTATATCCTCACCTTAAAGTCACAGTTTGCAATTGTGTTTTTGTTTTTTTGCAAAAAAAAACAAAAACAAACAAAAAAGTGTTTGCAATCGTTCCTCAGTCCCAAAGTCACCGAGGGTATTGGATGGACAGTGTGAACCAGTACTAGAAGAAAATCTGTGCAAACAGGTTTGATGATGAGTTTGGGAATTTTCTGAAGCTTTGATGAAGTTGTGATATGTGATATGTAAAATGTGATATGAATGTTTTATTTTAGCTTCATACCAAGGAATACATCCATATCAAACATAACACATCTTATTCTATAGTAAAGCTACATTATCCATCAAATACTTGTTTTGAGCTTAGTGATTTGTAGATAATTAAATATACTTAATCAACAGATGAATTTTCTTTTCTGTTTTTGGCCTTTGGACCATATGTGGTGGCACTCAGGATGTACTCCTGGCTCTGTACTCAGGGATCACTCCTGATCATGCTTGTGACATCACATGTGGTTCCATTGGTCAAATCCAGGTCAACCATGTGCAAGGCAAGCTCTTTATCCAGTGAACTATCATTCTAGGACCCAGAATTTTCATATCATCTATGTCTGTCCTCATCTATGCTTTCTTATAAATAAACATTCATTTGTAAAGTATCAACTCAACTTTTTAATTTAATTTAAAAGTTTTATTTCTCTTATATAATTTTTTGCCATATTAAACAATATGACAGCCTCATATCATTGAAATAGAAATAACTGCTTCTCCTACAACATGGATAGAAATTGGGAATTTTGCTATGTATAATACCAACACAGAAAGGCATATCTAAGTAATTTCACTCAGAACTTCATGACTTGAAAGTAAAGCAAATGAAACAAACAAATACTACATTCTGGGGCTAGAATGACAGTAACAGGGTGAGGAAGGAGAGGGTGGGAGTAGAAGAGAATCAGTTGAATTGTGGTAAATGGAAATTATACTTTTGCCAGTAGGCGTGATAGTCACAGATGGCTGAGGTATGAAGCTGCACTTATGAAATCAATACCGTGTTGTGAATGTGACCACAATAAGGATCATAAAAACATGATTATTTATAGTGGGATGTTTATGAAGATATATTGTAAAATATTAAAATGGTCAAAACTCAGGGCAGGAATGACAGTACATTGGGTAGGACATTGCTTTGTACTCAGTCCCCTGGGTTCGATCCCCCCATCTGGTTCCCCAAGCAATTCCAGGAGTAATTCCCAAGTGTAGAACCTGAGCATTAACAGGTGTAAACCCCAAAGGAAAAAAAATAGTCAAAGCATTCCATTAGAAAATTTCAAAATACTAGCCAGGGCAGGTCTGTGCAAGCAGGGAAGGAAAGAGCAGCAGAGGTGAGACTGTCCCTCTGCTTCTTCAAGACACTCAGTTGCAGTCCACCCTGTCCATGCTTATGCAATTTCTATGCAATATGATGCTAATGCTTTGGTTGGTAAATTATCCTCCAACAATAGCAACTTCTGGCACCTCAATTAAAGCTGCTAAAGAATCATTAGATTTACTGTACAGGGCATCTCTCTGAGTAACAATTGGTGTTCTTTTCTCTCCCCTGGGAAATGAAACTATACTGGTCTCTTTTCAGTAATGAATAGTATTATATGTCTTGTTACATAGGAAGTACATAAAACCTGCTTTGGATGATAGATTTTATATCCCCAAAGAGGGTTAAATAGTGCATTTAAAGCTCTTATCAAGCTGCTTGAATTCTAGGTTGCATTTAGAGTTTAAAAACGGCATGGTACAAAAATAGAAAAGAAAGCAGAAGATGATTTCGCAGTTTCCCAGGGTCAAGGCAAGAATATACAAATCAGAGAGGGAAAGAAAATTGCATCTAAATATAGAATACACTGAGAAACCTTACCTTTATTTCAAGCTTTTTTTATTATAATTCTGGTAATCAGCAATAGATGATACAAGTTACTATATAAAAGATAAAACTAACTTTAGAGATTTGTGCAAATCAAAAGTTTTAGTTTAATCTTTTCAAATGATAACTTTTAATGTGAATAAAATATGTGGTTTTCTTTTAAAAGTAAGAACTTATAATATTTAAATTAGCCCATAATTAGTCCACTTATAATGAATACAAGTTGCTAGTCTAGTTTCATAATGAATGAATGAAGTTTTAAAGAACCATGCTTACTTTAACATTTTGTAGAAATGTGAGACAATGAGTATAAGATAGAATTACTGCTTCTGATAGAGTTAAAATACTAATAATGAAAAAAAAATAAAAATAAAAAAAAATAAAATACTAATAATGAAAATCATCAGGTTCTAGTATGGATATTTTATAAATTATTTGTTTATTAAATTTCAAAATATATCCTATATAAAAATGGTTTGAAAATTGATTAGAAAGTATGCATATTAATAGCATAATATATTTTAATAACATAATTAATAACATTAATATCCAATGAAAAAGAAAGTAAATTTGATATAATGAATAACATTAATATGTATTTTTTATTTAACATGGAATTGAGAAACAGCCCTTTTTTTAGAAAACAGCCATATTTTACTCTTACATCTTATATATTGTGATTCCTCATTGGATCTAGAAATATTTTTTGCATGTATTCTATTATAACAGTTACTTTGCTTGTAGTTGCTGAGTTGGTGTAGTTGCTGCTTTGGTGATGACATCATTCTAATAACACCAAACATTAGCCAAGCAGTACAAATGCTGGCCGACTTCGACCGAGAGCTGAATCTCATGAGAAACAGACTAATTCCTGATGTTCCTTTTGCTCTCAATGGAACGAACATCTCCAAATGCAGCAGCTATGTGTACCTAGTTCGAGAACTCGACATGACGAACGACCTGGCACCTGAGCTACTCAGGAGGAAGAGAGTGGCCTGAAATGCCTTCAAGAGTGTCAAAGAAGTTATTATTATTTTTTTTAATTTTATTGAATTCCCGTGAGATAGTTACAAGCTTTCATGTTTGGGTTACAATCTCACAATGATCAAACACCCATCCCTCCACCAGTGCATGAAGATGTTGTTAAGAGGACAAGAACCTCCAGCTCCAGGCACATCTTTTTGACTCCACCATTCTTCCTGCACTAATATACGCCTCAGAGACCTGGGCCCTATGAAAACAGGATAAGAACGCTATTCGGGTTTCCCAAAGAGAAATTGAAAGGGCTATGCTTGGAGTATCACGTTTCACTCAAATGAGAGAAGGAATTTGAAGTTCTGACCTCAGTGGACATCGAGTCAGGGATGCTGTCTCGTTTGCCAAGGTGTGAAAATCAGATGGGCTGGGCAGGTAATGCAATTTGGAGATGACCGCTGGACTAGAGCTGTTACCGACTGGATTCCATGGGATGTCATAAGAATATCACATACGAGATGGTCAGATCTCTTCATCAAGACCTTGAATGGTTTGAGGCTCTTCGTGTTCCTGGAGCGAGCAGACGCCATTAGGCTACACTAGCTTGCGACAGGGAGGAATGGAGTCGTTATTGGCGCCCGCTCGAGCAAATTGACAAGCAAGTGATAAAAAAATCTTTGCTTACAGATTATCCTTGAAAAGTTGGAAGTCAGTTTGCTAGTTTATTATTAAGACACTGTCATGATTTTTGTAGTTTAAGTTTGTAGCATTGTACCTCAGTGAAGATAAAATTTGTGATTCTTAAATTCAATTTTATAGAGAGGTACTAAGAAGCATTCTTCATTCAAGAGAAGACTAAACTTCACCTTTGACAAATAGAAGATTGTTTCTAAGCTTATTGTCCAAATCTCTCCAAAGATCTAGATTCTCAACTCCAGAGAGACATAGGACATTTGGTAAAGGGAGGGGAGAGATGGTAAACTGTTGTACAGTAGTGTACTGATTTTTTTTTCTTTTTAGAGTTCTAAAAAGAATCTGAACTCTAGATAGATAAAAGCTAGTGAGATCACTGTATCACTGTCATCCCATTGATCAGCAATTTTCTCTAGTGGGCACCAGTAACGTCTCCATTTGTCCTAGCTCTGAGATTTTAGCAGCTTCTCTTTACTCATTCTTTCTAGCACTGGAGGCTCTTTCAGGGTCAGGGGAATGAGACCCATCATTGTTACTGTAGTTGGCATATCAAATACGCCACAGAGAGTTTGCCAGGCTCTGCCATGTGGGCAGCATGCTCTTGGTACCTTGCCAGGTTCTCTGAGAGGGAGAACTAGGGAGAACTAGGCTATAAGAGGTAATGTGGCCGCAAATATAGCGCATTTCTGGGAGGGAGCTTGGTTTTATAGTCTCTGAATCTTGGCCTTTGATGGGATTACACGGTGCCGGGGCAGTTTGTGGATGTGGCTTCCAAGCTACTGGAAAATGGGGGGTCTGGGTAAAGGAGGCCCAGTCCCAATCCGAGCAGGCTTGGAGATCTCAGCCCCTGGGTTCAACTCCTCAAGGCATGTGGAGTTACACTAATTAGATTTGTGTCCCCCCAAAAGAACTACTTTTTACAGACATAAAGCCATCTCAGATAGAGGCCACAGCTTTTTCAGGGCTCGGTAATTTTCACCTGTAGCAATTGCCCCTCAGTAAGCTTTTTATAATGTCAACATATCATGCATATTATTTGCTTTTTTTTTTTTAACATTTCAAACATGCTATTGCAATGAGGGCAGAAGAGTGATCTCTACTATTCAATTTAACCTCAGAGCAATTCATAAGTGGGCACATAGTAAGTCCTTTATAAAATTTGTTGAACAAATGTCTAAGATCCATGACAAAGGATGATATACAGTAAATTATTTGTGAAATTGTTATATAAATTGGAAGTCTGTAGAGGAAGACAGCAATGAATGTATGGCACTTGTACTTAAGCCGCAATCCGTAGGTACATCTACCTTAAGCCCTATCTTTCCCCCTTTGTAGATAACATTAAATATAAAAATTGGAAAATAATTCAATAACATCATAGTAGAGATGAACCTGCAAAGCCTCATCATAATTACTCAGGAAAATATCAGGTTATTGTCCTTGAAAGGCAGCACACATTTTATTTTCTGGCTGTTACGTGAAATGTACTACGTAAGTTTGTCACATTTCTGAAGTGTGATACCAATTTGGATGGCAACTATTATAGTAAGATGATCTTGATATTTATAAAATTTATATTAAAATGTTCAGAGAATATTTTGGGTGAATGCAAATATTTACATAAATGAGAATTGTCCTTCCTTAAAGCTGATTTGTGAGAAAACATGGTATGTAAAGAGTGAAGTTGAAGTCATAAAGAGTTGAGTTTCTGGCATATTACCTACCTTGTCATATTTTCTGTGTTACATATGGAACATAAACTTCTATGATTTTGTTGTTCAGGTGAAGAGATTAATTTCTTAGGAGAATTCTAGGAGGTAAACATACTTGATGGCCTAATTTTTTGTTAAAAGGCTTTGATTATTAAAAATTAATATAACAATGAGTAACAATAATTATTCAGCAATTTTTATAGTGATAATTTGGTTTGTTTTAAAAATTTTTATCAAAATATTGCATGTAAATTGTGTAAACATACAGTTTAGTACTGCTTCACATATATTTTTAAAATATAAAGTTCAGCTTGACACTGCATGTAAATAAATTGATTTTTATGTATTTCTGTATCTTTTTATGTATTCATGTATTTTTATATATCATCAGCTTTGCTAAATACTCTTGATAATGACAATAACCTGTTTGTGGATCTTTTTAGCTGCTCTTTGTAGCTTAAACTCTTCTATTTTTTTAAATTTCTTTGACCTTATGTTTGATTTCATTGTTTATTTTCTTAGACTCTCTTGTATAATGTTAAAGTGAAGGGGACAAGCTTGGCTTGTTATGTTTCCTATGTAAGATAAAAAAAATGTTATTTGAACCCTATGATGTTAACTATAGAATTTTATTGCTGTTCAATATGACTTCCCTGTGTTCTGTGAAAGAATGTCCACTATATTCTTTTGCCTATTTTTTATTTGAGGCCAGGTTCAGCCATGCTCTGGACTTACTTCTGGCAGAGCTCATAGGACCATATAAGGTGCCAGGGATCAAATGCAGTCAGCTGCACTCATAGCAAGCACTTTCTCACTGTACTAACTCTCTGGCCCAAAATATTCTTAAATTGCTAAACATACTTGCCATCAATGTATATTAAATTTGTCAAATATTTTTATGCTTCTCTTAAAATAGTCTTTTCTTTATCTGTTAAGAAATTTGCATGTTTGTTATATTCTGATGACATAATCTTGCATTTTTTGCAGTACAGTCAACCTACTTCTGATATTTTATATATATTTTTACAGATATTTGGATTATACAAACTAATTTTTGTGTTTAGATATTTTACATTTATCAGATACAGAGATTTTATCATATTTGTTCCCTTACCATTTTTATTATATATGCCTCTCGGAGAGCCTGGCAAGCTATTGAGAGTATACTGCCCACATGACAGAGCCCGGCAAGCTCCCCGTGATGTATTTGATATGCCAAAAACAGTAACAATAACAGGTCTCATTCCCTTGACCCTGAAAGAGCCTCCAATCGTTGGGAAAGACGAGTAAGGAGAGGCTGCTAAAATCTCAAGGCTGGGACGAATGGAGACGTTACTGGGTCATATGTAACCTCAGTTTCTAGCTTTTTTGAGGAATTACTGTATTGTTTTCAAAAAACATTGGACCAATAGGAATTCCTACCAACAATGAAGGACAGTCCCTTTCTCCCTGTATCCATGCCAGCACTGGTTGCTCTTTTTCTTTTTGTTGTATTCCAGTATCTGTGGTGTGAGATGATATCTTGTTGTTTTGATTTGCATCTCCCTGATGATTAGTTATGGAGAGCATTTTTCATATGTTTTTGGCCATTTTTTATTTCTTCAAGGAATTTTCTCTTCATTCCTTCTCCCCATTTCATAATGCGGTTGCATGTTTTTTCTTGTAAAGTTCTACCAGTGCTTATATATCTTGGAAATTAGCCCTTATCAGATGAGTATTGGGTAAATATTTTTTCCCAATCTGCAAGCTGTCTTTGTATCTTGGTCACCATTTCTTTTGCAATGTAGAAGTTTCTTAGTTTAATGTAGTTCCATTTGTTTATCTTTGCTTTTACTTGCTTGGACATCTTCATCCTTGAAGATGCCGTTAGCTTCAGTATCATGGAAGCTAACGGCATCTTCCTCATTTCCACATTTTCCTCCATGTACCCTATAGATTAAGGCTAACGGCATCTTCCTCATTTCCAAATTTTCCTCCATGTACCCTATAGATTAAGGTCTGATATTGAGATCTTTACTCCATTTTGATCTGACTCTTGTGCCTGATGTTAGAAATATGTCTGAGTTCTTTTTATTTTTGCACATAGCAGCCCAGTAGTCCCACCACCATTTGTTGAAGAAGCTTTTCTTACTCCATTTCATATTTATTTCTCCTTTATCAAAACTTTGGTAATTATATGCTTGAGTGTTGGAATCAGAATATTCAACACTGATCCATTGATCTGTGGGTCTATCTTTACTCCTACCATGCTGTATTTGTACTACCACTTCAAAGTACTGTTTAAAGTTGGGGAAAGTGATGCCTTCCATCTTCTTTTCCCTAAGTATTGCTTTAGCTATTTACAGGGCTTTGTTGTTCCATATGAATTTCAAGAGTATTTGATACATTTCTTTGAAAAATGTCATGGATATCCTTATAGGTAATGCATTGAATTTGTATAATGCTTTGGGAAGTATTGCCATTTTGACAATATTATTCCTCCTGATTCTTATGTATTTTGTCTGGGATTTATTCGACTAGGTAAGAATAGAGCTGTTTCCTATGAACAATTCTTGATATTCTCAGCCCCCTGCTCTTCTAGAATATCTCTTCAATATTGTCTCTACAATTTCCTGAATATTCACTTATATGTTTATGTATATGTTGTCCTTTATCTGAGAGAATACTCCAAGCTTCATAATCTCTCATTTCTCTTTTGCAGTTTCTTAGTGCTACTCTTTTAAAAGGTTTTAAGCTCTCCTCTCCAGTTCATTAATCACTTCTTCATATTTTCTTCATATGCTTTTTAGCACACTGAGTTCTTTAATTTTATTTTTAAATTATTATTAAAATTGATTATTATTCAACAGTTATCAGACCAAAGAGGGATTATAGAAGGAGGGTACTTGCCTTGTATGCAGCCTATATAGATTTAATTCCATGCACCATATATGTCCCACCAACTCCTACCAGGAATGATCCCAGAGCCAGTAATAAGCCTTGAGTAGAGCTGGGTGTGACCAAAATCATGGTAGTAATCACTGTATCACTATATCACTGTCATCCCGTTGTTCATCGATTTACTCGAGCGGGGACCTATACTCTATTCCTTCCAGCCCTGAGATTTTAGCAGCTTCTCCTTACTCGTCTTTCCCAATGATTGGAGGCTCTTTCAGGGTGAGGGGAATGAGAACTGTCATTACTGTTTTTGGCATATTGAATACGCCACAGGTAGCTTGCCAGGTTCTGCTGTGGGGGCAGGATACTCTCGTTAGCTTGCTGGGTTCTCCGAGAGGTAGCACAGCAGGTAGGGCATTTGCCTTGCATGCTGCCAAGCTGGGTTTGCTTCCTCCACCTCTCTCGGAGAGCCCAGCAAGCTACCTAGAGTATATCTCACCCACATGGCAGAGACTGGCAAGCTACCCGGGGCTAATTTGATATGCCAAAAACAGTAACAACAAGTCTCACAATGGAGATGTTACTGGTGCCCATTTGAGCAAATCAATGAACAATGGGATGACAGTGCTACAAAGCTTTATATATATATATATGTATATATACATATACTATGATTTGTTGCCTAATGTCTGAACTCCATAAAATATGGTGTGCTAATTATGGAAAATGGGTAAGAAGTCTCTTATAATGTGTCTTTGGGGCTGTGCGGTCCAAAATGGGGCCTGGAGTGTGGTGGTGGTTGGGTAGTGGAAGTTTGCTGCTGGGGCTGGGTCTCTTGGGGCAGGGAGGGTTCTCACCCGCCCCTCTGGGGTTCCCTGGGTGCAAACAGCCTGGCGTGGAGTCCCATGGTAGTAATAAAAGTTCTGTTTAATTTATATTATTATTATTATTATTATTATTCCTTTTTGGG
This sequence comes from Sorex araneus, assembly GCF_027595985.1. Lineage (NCBI taxonomy): Eukaryota > Metazoa > Chordata > Mammalia > Eulipotyphla > Soricidae > Sorex > Sorex araneus. The sequence continues at coordinate 24,059,800 of NC_073305.1, forward strand.
CCACACCTGGTGATGCACAGAGGTCACTTCTGGCTCCCGCTGTGCTATCACTCCAGCCCCCGTTTGATTTATTTTTAATTATACTTTTAGGCAGTCTTTTGTTTCTCCTTCATTTTCTGCTTAGTTTTTATATTCCTACATATATTCAGTATACTTTTTTTGCATTCTGTATTCCCTAACATTGCAATTCAATGCTTTTTAGCTTCATTCTGATATCATACTCTTTAAATACTTCTGATAGAATGGGGCAATTTTGAATCTAGAATGAGAAACTAATTCATCTAGAAGGATGGATTTCCATGTGCACTTGTCCAGTTGCCTGAGGGCAGTCAATTGTGAACTACTTTAAATTAAATTTGTACTTGAGACATTTTGTACTACTCATAAAGCAAGAATTTGGACTTCTTATTAATATTAATTCTTCTTGGAATGTGAAATTCTAGGAGAAATAATAAATGACAAGCCCTTGTGAACTTTATCTCTTGCAAAGAATTCTGCCCAGGCTGGAGGACACCTCTAATGTATAGGAAAAGGCATTAGGTTTGGAGAGTATTGTCAAAGCATGGTATTTAGTTGGAAGTTACTTCATATCACAAAGCTTCCTCTGTCACACTTCCCTTTGTAGGGGCTACTAGTGAGTAGTCTCACATATTGGGGGAGGTGATCTTAATAACAATTGAGGTAGTGATGTTACTCTTAAAATTTTTACATAGGGGCTAGATAAACAGTACGACAGCTGAGGCATTTGCCTTGTGTGTGGCTAACTGGTGTGGGTTCGATTCCCCTGATATCCCATATTGTCCCCAAGTACCACTCGAAGTAATTCTTGAGTGCAGAGCCAAGAATAAGCCTTGAACGCCATTGGGTATGGCCCCCAAACCAAAAAAAAAAAAAAGATTTTTCACTGAATCACAATTTGAAAATTTAACATCACACATTTGTATGAATAGCATCGCATATGTGTATAATTCTCACTACCCCACTGCTAAGATCTCAGCAAAATAGAAGAATTTTTTAAATTTGATTTTTATTTAGATACCAGGATTTACAACGTTATTTACAAAAGAGTTTCAGATATATAATATCTCCACTCCCCATGACTCCCTCCTTCCACCCATATTCCCAGATTCCTTCTCATTTTTCAGCTAAATTCTTGAACAATACATTATTTAATTTTATTACTGTAGTTTGTAAAGGTAGAAAAGAGGTGCTCAAACCCAGAACCCACTGAATATGAACCTTGGATCAGTCAAAGAATTTACCAGGAGTGCAGAAGGACTTGGACTGGAGCGATAGCACAGCAGGTAGGGCGTTTGCCTTGCACGCAGCTGACCCGGGTTGATTCCTCAGTCCCTCTCGGAGAGCCCAGCAAGCTACTGAGAGTATCCTGCCCACACGGCAGAGCCTGGCAAGCCACTGGTGGCATATTCGATATGCCAAAAACAGTAGCATGTCTTACAATGGGATGTTACTGGTGCTTGTTCAAGCAAATTGATGAACAGGACAACAGTGTTACAGTGCGACAATGCGAAAGGAGTTAGGCACAGCAAAGTGAGATTTATTGAAAGAGAGTACACTGAGAGGAATGACACAGTAGAGGCCTCCAAACAGAAAGTTAGCCAGATATTTTAGGAGGCTTTTGCAACACCACTGATTGGGTCCTAAGGCTTGAGAAGTGTTGGATCTTGTGGTTTAGACATATTACAGGTATCTCATCCTTGTACCTTGCACCTATGTTGCTTCCAGATCTCTTTTGTTCCCCCTTACCCCTCAATTTATATCCTTTCATGGCAATTTTGTTTCTGTGACTTAGACCCAATGTTTTCTCTATCTTTGGTACCTTCCATTTCCTTGATATGTTATTTTTATATACCATAAATTAGTGAGAACATCTGGTATTTGTCCTTGTCACTCTAACTTTGGAATGTACGAATTTTTATGGAATTTGGAAGGGCATTTTAAAATTCTATAATAAACATGTTGTAATTATATATAATTTTCTGCTTAGGTGTATTTGCTATCTTTAAATATATTTCTTGAATAAGGGTGAAATGATTCAGATTAATGATACTATTTGAAACAAAGGCAATAAAGATGATTGATGAAATCAGGAAGAAGTATTCTGACACCATGAAGAAAATTATGGCAAAAATATTTTATCTATCATATCAACTGCAGTCTATCATTAAGGAAAGAAAAATGTCAAATAAAAGTAGCAAATAAAATATGAATTCTTTTATAAACCAGCTGATGAAAGGAGGTAAGATACACAAACACATTGGAAAAAGATTTATGTTCCTTGCTATCTTATTTCATTGGAGTTGAAACTGTAAACTCATAATATATCAGCATAATGAGAACATATATGACAAACTACTAATGAACATCATCAATTCAAAGGGTATTTAAGATTAGTCACTGTATTAAAAAACATAAAATGCCATGAAAACGTCCATTCACAAATTAAGAAACAATAGAGGCTTTGCCATATTTTACAACAATAATCTTAAGATTTTCCAAGCTCCAAGGCTAGGGGAGAGAATTTAAGCATAATATATTTGAGGCCTCAGTTCTATCCCTAACATCACAAAACCCTCTAATTGTTGGCTAGGTGTCACTCCATAGTACCTAAGCATTTGCAAGGGTGACCCTAGGTACCATAACTCTGTTGCCTGTGATGGCTATAAATTCTTTTCTACCTTACAAATAACAAATTGTGAATCAGGGAGGAGCCTTTAAATAAAGCATTGATCTAAAATAATTTTTAAATCAAATATGCTGGAAAGATTAATTTTTTATTCTTTCAGTAGTATTGATGTGACAAAACTTTTGTCATATCAAGAGCTAGTGAGGGATTAGCAGCCAAAAAACATTGAAAAGAACTATTTCAGTGGCATACGAAGCAATTATAGAGTAAACACATTACTTTTTGCTGAATTTAATTTTTTATATGTTTATCAGGTTTTGAAATGTTATGTTTTGTTGTGATTTTTTTTTCTAACAAGTGTTTCAAATACTTAGCCTTATATTCACAACCTTGTATTCATTTGGTTGAAGAAGGGTCTTTCTATGATTGCCTAGGTATTGAACTGCTGAAATTCTGTTATTTTTAAAAATTATTATTATTTTTTATTGAGTCACTGTTGCAAAGTTGTTGAGGATTTGGTTTCGCTCATACAATGTTCCCAAACCTGTTCCTTCACCAGTTGTACACTTCCCACCACCAATGTCCCCAATTTTCTTCCTGCCAACTCCTGCCCTCAGCTTGCCTCTGTGGCAGATACTTTCCCGCCCCCCTCTGTCTCTCTCTGTCTCTCTGTCTCTCTCCTCTCTCTCCCCCTCTTTCTCTCTGTTTCTCCTCTCCCCCTCTTTCTCTCTGTTTCTCCTCTCCCTTTCTCTCTCTTTCTTTCTCTCTCTCTCTTCCCCACCTCCCTTCTGGGCATTATGGTTTGCAAGACAAGTACCAAACATTTTCATGTATATCCTTTCACCTGCTTTCCACACTCAGTTCTAGTTCATAGTGGTCATTTCCAACTATCATTGTCATAGTTATCCCTTCTCTATCCTAACAGTTGAAATTCTTGGCCCTTGTTGGGTTTTGTATGAATCGTAGGAAAGAATTATTTCTGTGCACACAGAGGGTCAAGAGATGAGACAGGTAAGCACTGTTCTATCCTTCTATGCTATAGATTTACTTTTCACCAAAATGGGCTATTTGGTGAAATTGCTTATGTCTCTACCTCCTGTATTATCATCATCAGACATCAGGGCCTGCAACCACGAGGATTCTAAGACACTCAAAGGCAAACCTGAGTAAATAACTATACTCCATATCTTCCAGTATTTTTTTTTCTTTCCTATTAAAAATAGTACTTCCTTTTTGGCATCTGTGATTTTTTTCTTTCTTTCCTGACAGTTCCACAATTCATTTAGAAATATTTTAAATACATATTTTCCCTCAAAATTTTTGTTCATTCTAGTAAAATACCCTTTTAGGTAACCAATTCAGTATCCTTCCAAAAAGAAAAGCATACAACATTCCAAATTTTTATCAGCTATTTACCTGATTTTTACTGAATTGAAAGAATTTTTTTTCTTGACACGTTGTAATCTATTTCCCTGTCAGGTTATTACAACTGCAATGAATGCTATATATATTCCTTCCTTCTAAAATGATATTTTACCTCATTTATTATTTATTTCATGACTCTTACATAATAGTGTTCATCAGTTATTATAATGTGTCAATGTTATGGCTTTCTATCAGATCTTAGCCACTAGCAACTCACTAGAGTTAAATGGGTCAGGCCTTGATCTAATTTCAGATATGAGTCACTAAAATTATTAAAGATGGCAAATTATAATGCCATTCATGTTCACTTTGAGAAAGCCTTTAGCAAGCTGATGCAGTCTTACTTGTCTTTCTGGAAGGAGACACAGGTAGGGGAGGCTGCTCTCCGTCAAGCCCCCTATCTCTCCTTTATCCCGGGTTAAAGATGAGATTTCTATAATAATAGAATGAGATTGCTATAATAATAGAATGACTATGGCATTTAGGATCACACACACACACACACACACACACACACACACACACACACACACCAATGTGAAGTGGATAGAATGACCCAGATCCAAGGAAGGATTATTATTCTATCTTAAAGACAAATTTCAGAAGGGATAAAACCTTTCTTATGTGTGGTTTGGGACACGTATTTCTGTTGTGTTTCACATCAAAAATAAACACTTTCCCCAAAAGCGTTGTTTAAATGATCAGAAGAATCACTGTTTCTTATTTTATTTTAGTAACATCAACATCATCCAAAACACAAGGGACCACAGGCACATGCCTGTCGTCTTTCATCAACTCTTGGACTTACTTGCCTTTTTTGCTCATAGATTGTTCGGTACCAGGCCATTTCTGAAATTTGTGTAGATTATCTTTTTCTGTCCTCAATGAAGCTTCTCTGCTCAGTGAAATCCAGGAAGAAAATCATACAAAACTCTGACAGTGAACCAAATGGTGAGGGCATATAATTTTGCAAGTTCCTCAGCTGACATCATAACCACTGCTTTCATGGCAAACCAGTTTTTCATTGGTCTCTATGTCGGAGTCCATGAGAGTTCAAGAGTCAAGTCTTCAAATCCTGCTGAAAGGGAAGTCTTTCTGTTCAGGCCACTGTCAGTCAAAACATTACAACCATTTTTAAATAGCTGGGTGGTTTTTGATTGTACTCCCTGAGAATGTTTATTTTGCATTCTAGATTCTGTGAATGTAGAAACCAGAGCACATGGTTCTTGATTACCAAGAATTTGTGTTGTCATCTTAGTAGAAAAAAATAGAAATTAACATTTATTAGGAGCCATTTATGTTCTGGTCCTTTATGGGTTCACAAATAGTATCTCTATAAAGTAAACTTCAAAAGTTAAGATTCAAAGTCAGTTTTGTCTTATTGCAAATATCGTGTCCTTTCAAGTATATCCTTTTTATCAGTCATTTCTGTACTTTGGCCTCCAGGTTCTAATTTTGGTGATAAGGAAATTTGTAAGGGAATGTGGGGGATATTTTCTTGTCCTTTTAAGCCAATTAGAAGCTTGAAAATGTGCATTCATAATATACATTTTTATTTGAGGAGTATATATATTCATGTATGTGTGTATACAACTCACATACAAATATATACATTAATTATGAGGCCAAGTGAAATTATTGACATATCTGGGTAATTACTTACAGGTTTTATAGCAAAAGACTTAATGGTAGACTTATTATCAAGATTAAAAATTCTAATGTTATGAAATTATGTATCATTGCCGGATTTTCTGGTCTATGGGATTATAGACTTACTGACTATCCATTACAGGGGCTCTTTGAACTCTTTTAGACCTGATATATTAGAAGGAAACCATGAATTCTATGTTTGACTGTTCTGCAAACTGGTTAAAAATTAAGCTAAATTATCATTTTTATGTTAACTTCTAAATCACTAGATGAAGACTATTCATGAAAAGTTTTAAATGGTGTTTCAAGTTTGATGAATTGAGAGTAGATATCTGGAATATAGAGATTTTACATTTTCTCCTGGTATGGCTGAGTCTTTACTTGAGACAGGATGCTTTGTCCCAGCAAACTTTCCCTCCACATCATTAGCCGGAACTGGGTCATCTGTCCACCCTGGGCCATCTTTGTAAACAGAAATTACCATAACAGGTTTTATCCCCTCTGACTGGGAGAGGTTTCTCTTCCAAGTGATCAAATGATTGCCACCCACTCCTTCCATGTAGAAGTGACACACTGGCTAGAATCAAGAGACATACTTATCCACAAAGGGAAAAAACAAGTTTCAGAGGATTGAGAATCACATTATGTGAAGAACAGAGCAGAAGTTTCTCGTTGGAAGAGCTTGAGATAAATATTTGCTGAAATCTTAGAGCTTGACACAGGTTTGTGCTTCTTTCAGAAAGAAACTTCTCATCAACCTATTGTTAGAAAAGACATTTATAATGTTATTAGTCTGTATCAGACAATAAATCCTAAACTAAGTCTAAAAAAGCTAACTTAAAGTTAAAATGGTAATTTTATTATATTAAAAAGGTCTCAAATAGTGGCCCTGGACAAAGGCTCAGTAGCTTAAGGTGTTTGATTGGGAAGCATAAGACAGTGACTTTAATCCCAGGTTCAATTCCTCCATCCCTCTCAGAGAGCCTGGCAAGCTACCGAGAGTATCCCACCCACATGGCAAAGCTTGGCATGCTACCTCTAGTGTATTGTATACGCCAAAAACAGTAACAGCAAGTCTCACAATGGAGATGTTACTGGTGCCCGCTTGAGCAAATCGATGAGCAGTGGGATGACAGTGACAGTGACAGTCACACATGCCAGTATCATTCTGACAGCCATGCTATTAGGAATCTGAGCAAGTAAAGGGTACTAAAGATTGCTTAGTCACTTTAGGTGTACCCAGAGCAAGGCAAGCTTGAGACACTGACCCTGCATACAGTTATCACCCACTTCCCCTATCTCCTCCATCTTGATTGGTGTTCCCTTAGAGTGAAAATTTGAAAAATAAAATCAACTTAAAAGTCTAGGGCCAGATAGTACAGCAGGGAAGGCAATTACCTAGCATGTAGCTGATGTGTTTCAGTCCCCAGCACCTCATAAGGTCCCAGGAGTCTCAAAAGGAGTGATCCCTAAGCACTGCCAGGTGTGGCTCCCAAATCAAATCTGAAAATATCTTTAAAAGTTCATACTGTAAGACACTATTTTCAAATGAAAATATTTCTCTGTAGTGCCTATTACAAAAGGGTAGTTGGCAGTGCAGTGTGTATGAGAACATGTTATCTAATCAGCTTCTTAGAATTTTGTAAATTGGATATTAAGACTGAGAATGAAATAGCCCAGATTTACCTTAATTGCCAATTGCCAAGAAGCTGGCTTGCCGTGGTTTTATGTACATAGATGGTAGAAGGCCCAGCCTGGGAGAGACGAGCTTGGCTTCTCACTCAGCAGAAACAGCAGTCAAAGGCAGCTTGTGTCAGTTCCCCTAACTCATGTGAGATAAAATGATAAGTGCCAGATGTTTATCTGCACGGTTAGTGCTCCCTAGGCGGACAACCCCGAAACTAGGAGACTGAAAGCTTTGAAGAGAAAGATTACTCATTATCTTGGAATAGAAACAAATTTCTCCAGGGAGGGAAGAAATCTATAAATCTTTACTGTCCTGCGATGTTTCCACACTGTTTGAAAAGAATACATTTTCTAGTTGCAAGCCTGTTTGCTGTACAAATATGTCCTTTGATGTTTGCTTGGTGCAGAAATCAAACTCAGGATGCTCACATGCAAATATATGCTTTACCGCCGAGATGCATCCTCGGCCACCAGAAACAGCATTTGCTTTGAAGGCATAGGCCTTAAAAAAATATAAGAAACCTGTAAGAATGACCTAGCACAGGAGACTGACGTTCCGGAATATGATTCTAGTTATGTTATTGCTGTCGTGAGAGCCACTCTTGATTATACTGGGGATCACATCGACCACTGGTGTTGGGGACAGTCAATGTGGCGGTGCCCAGTCACTTGAGCCACATCCTCACCTTGGAATGTCATTCTTAGCAGAAGTTTGAAAGCTCCATGGATGAGTAAAATTTAGCATTAAACCCTGATAATAAAAAAGAAGTTTATATGTTTTCAATCTTTATGACTTTCCATTTCTTTGCCAGTCCTTTATAAACTCAACACCACAGGGGGAAGAAAAACCTGCAGGACAAAAAAAAAAAAAAAGAAAAACCAAATTATACAATTCCAACTTACTTTACACAATATTCAGTTAATGACTTTCTAATCAAAATGACACTTTAAAAATAGACCACTTGTCTTAGTCAGTTTGGTCTGCTTAAACAAGATAGTATAGACTGGGTGTATTCTTTCCTTTTTACACTGGGTGAGTCCTTTCCAATAAAAGGACAACATTTATTTCTCAGAATTCTAGAGACTGGGAGGTTTAGCATAAAGATTTGATGTCTAGTGAAAATGCTTCTTGGTTTGTAGAAAATTGTCATCTTGCTAATCTTCATGTCTTTGTGTGGGGGTGGGGAGAAAGAGAAAGAGAAAAAAGGAGAAGGAGAGGAAAAGAAAGAACACACAAAGTATATGTTCTGAACTTCTCTTCCTGTCAAAGCATTCATCCCCTCATAGATATTCTGCCTTTATGACCTCACCTAAAACCTAATTACCTCCCACAGGCCCCGAGTTCAAATCCCATCATTTAGAGGACTAAGTCTTACTTGGAGGCAGGGGGTGGTTGGGAATAAAATTGTCTGTAGTGTTTGTGAACTTGACTTTGAACAAAGACTTTTTTGTTGTTGTTTTTCATCTAAGCTTCACCAAAAGGATATTTGGTGATATTTGGTGATATTTCAACATTAGGGTTTCCAGAAAAGACTTGTCAGGTTTCTTGATTTAATAATGAGTAAGTCAGAAATAGAAAAGTTAATAAAGAAAATCTTGCCCCAGTGGTAACAATAAAGTTTATCATATCACTCTTTTGGCATACACTAGTTATACAATTTCTATTTGTTTTTGTTTTATTTTTACATTTTACAAGATGCAAAATTGCCCATATGGTGTTCTTGAAAGAAGCATGTACTCTATTAAAACTTATCAACTTTTCACCTAATGCCAAATAAATTCAAACAACTAAATGAAAAACAGGTTTGTTTATAAGCCTGGAAAACTATAGTTCTATGAAATCTTTGTGGTATCCTTCTTTCCCAGACAGCTCTGAACAGAAGAAAGGTTTAAACTTATATTCTCTTTTTAGCATTAATTCCTGATAAAACATATATTTGAAGATACTACAATTGCCCTATCTTCATTGAACATAATTTTTCTCAGTGACTAAATAAGAAAGAGGACCAGCAACCCAAATTTTCATTAGGATTAGAGTTTCTTTTAAAAACAAAAAAGTCTAGAAGCCAGAGAGATAGTGTAGGAGGGAAGCACATTTGCCTACCTGAAACTACTGTGGCTGACGCTAGTTTGATCCCACACTATATATGGTCCCCTTGGCAGGGGGTCAGTCCTGAGCACAGGGTCAAGAATAGCTCCTGAGTACCACAGGGTGTGCCCCGTACCTCCACCCCCAGAAAATAAAAGAAAGAAAGATAGGAAGAAAGAAAGAAGGGAAAAAGGTTTGTATTCCAATTTCAGGGAGAAATATACTCATTCATTTATAGCTAAAAGGAAATATACAGGCTCTCTGGACAGGCTAATAATATTTATGTCTAATTATCTAACTAATGCTCTTTATTTCTTAAAAATAATTTAACTGTCAAAAAATGTGAAGAAAAAAGCCCCCTAGTGGCTGCCTCTTTTTATCATCTAGTGAACCTGGGTAGAAAATTCAACCCTCAACTCCCACCACCTACTTCACCAACTGAATATAACAGTCAAAGATCCCGTCACTCACCACGCTTCCCAGCTCCAGGCCATGTTCTCTGTGAAAATATTCTGAAAAATGAGAGTTTTGATTGTGTTATGTTTTGAGATGCCCTAATTAGATCTCCACTGCGATTGTCAAATTGTCATGGCTTTTCTCTGTGACTTTAGTTGACCTATCAACACATTCTTACAGAACTCCAACTCTAATGTCTTGTATCATAAGTAATGGGCTGCAGCCATGGCCCATCCCCACCCAGGGTTTACAGTCTTAAAAAGGAAGTAGAAAGTGGGGGCAGGTATGGATATAGGTTGGTTAGCCCCTGGTACCAGGCAAGCATACACCCTGCTTTGAGGAGGCCAGGGACAAGCTTCCCTGAAAGAGTGAGAACCTGTGGAAGGTGAAGAAAAATGGGGGCCAGTTTAGAAGTCTGGCAAGAGGAAAGCAAATAGCCTGATTGAAGGACCAGAACCAACCAAGAGCCTAGAGATAAAGTAAGGATTTTAAGAAGCCCACTGGGTGTTAAGTATGGAAAAAAATCCCAGTGAAGGGCTACATAAAGTATAAGTCTATGAAGGTGCTATATGTTTGAAAGGATACTCATGTCCTCAGGTCAATGAAAGAATGAGGGGACCATATGAAAGACCCCCAAACCTGTTTGATTGCTACTTTATGTCTCCTCTTTCCAACACCACAAGGTGATTGAAAGACTAATCTTTTTGTGTTGGTGATTTCTGACAGGGGACTGAAGCGATAGCATAGTGGGTAAAGCATTTGCCTTGCACGTGGTCAACCCCGGTTCGATTCCTCCATCCCTCTCGGAGAGCCTGGCAAGCTACAGAGAGTATCCCGCCCACACGGCAAATCCTGGCAAGCCACCCATGTCATATTCAATATGCCAAAAAACAGTAACAACAAGTCTCACAATAGAGGCGTTACTGGTGCCCGCTCGAGCAAATCAATGAACAACGAGATGACAGTGCGACAAATTTCTGACAGAGGTGCTGCTTGGGGAGAGCTGAAGGGAGTGTTTGTTGTGGCAGACAAAAGACAGGAAGAAGTCATGCTACAGGGTAGTCTCGGGCAGTGTCCTGGATGCAGCTTAAATCTCTAAAGGAAGCCCTTGAAGATCAGCTGAACCTCAGGGTTTCATCAGTCTGTATGCAACTATCTTGAACTATCTTGATAGTTGTACTATTGATTATTATCTTGCACCTGTCACTGGGCAATCTGCTCTGGATCCTCCCCAGGCTAGTGTGAACTCCCAGGCCCTGACAGCTCTCTCCATTTCTGGCTGATAAAGGACAAGGGTAGTACTCCAAAGATAACTCTCAAGTGTAAGGGTACTGATGAAGTCATTCCAAAATTTGTTTTGCTATACAGAAGTCAGGAGTGACCAAGGGAAAGCAAGCATAAGAGTAAGAAAATTATGAATAAGACTGGAAAGGAGACTCAAAGTGTTGGAGCCCAACGTGTGAATCTCAGACCTACTTGGTCCTCTGAGCGTCACTAGGAGCAAGTACTAAGATGGTAGAAGTCCCCCAACTACTGCTGGCTGTGTCTCCAAAGCCAAAGACTGTGGGCAGTTCCAGCCTGACCCAAACCCCAGAAGTCACGTCTTCAACCTGCCCCTGGCACCATCTTGCCACACTCAGCAGTAAAGGATCCTGGCCGGCGGGCTCTGGACCCCAGACCGGACTGACAACACTGGGGTGCCCCAGACGGAGAAGGTGCACAGTCCCCACTTTCTCCAGATGGAACCCCGACGACGCTGAGCTTCTGCTAACATGGCTCCGGTATGTGGGGACCGGGACTATTTCTCCAAACAGCACGGCCGTGTAAGTGGCCTTGTGTCCTTTCCTAATGTACAAAAAAAAAAAAAAAAAAAACCACTCAGGAACGGCTCCTCCTTCCCTGAGCGGCCATGATCCCAGAGGCACACAAACCAATCTCGGAATGCAGAGGCTGCTGGCAAATATACTCCTGGGCTGTAAACTAAGCTACGGCCCCATGCAGCCCCGGGAGGGGAAGGGTTTCCGTCCCTCGGCTTTATCCCCTTTGCGGCAGCATGGCGACTGCCACCTTTCGGAGTCAATTGGACAGAGAGTAGGAATTTGCAGTGATGGGGAGCACGGGAAATCTTGCAATGGGGGGAGCATAACCAGCCCTGCTCCCCGCCCAAATGAGACCCTGAGCAGCTGGCCGCCCATGAACAGCTCCTTCGCTCCTAACAGCCATGATCCCAGAGGCACACAAACCAATCTTGGAATGCAGCGGCTGCTGCTGGCAGAAATACCTCTGGACTTAGTTACTACTAAAATACCAGAATTCTAAATTTGTGCGGCCGCTTTCGAGGCCGTACAACATCATATGCTCTTCATTATCAGCAATAGAAAACAAATGATCTAATGATGCCTTTTCGGCAGGTCTGATTGTTGGGAGAAAAATTCCAAATAATAATAGTGGGTTTTCTGTTGAAAATTGAATGTAATCAAAATAAATAGTGAAGTGAAAATCATCTGCCACACAGGCAGGGTGGGGAATGGGAGCGGGGTATACTGGGGTTCTTGGTGGTGGAGCATGTGCACTGGTGAAAGGATGGTTGTTTGATCATTGTATGACTGAGACTTAGTCCTGAAAGCTTTGTAACTGTTCTCATGGTAATTCAATTAAAAAAATGTATTAAATAAAAATTAATTAATTAATTAATTGTTTTTAAAAGGAAAGACTGTGGTTATAACAGTGGAAGAAAGACACATTTAAGAGATAAGAAAAGAAATTGGAGAGTCAAAAAATGAATTGCCTAATTTATTCATTTTGAACTTATGATATATATGTTCTTATTCCCAAATGGTAATTAAATTACAAAATAAATATTAGACATATGCTGACATGTTTAAATAAGAAAAATATAAAGACACACTGCTTCAGTAAGCAGAGAGTCTGAAGATTTTATTTTGCTGTTTTGGGGACCACACCCAGAGGTGCTCAGGGCTGCTTTTTTTTTTTTCAAGGTCACACCCAGCAATGTTCAGGGCTAACTCCTGGCTTTGCAATCAGGACTTAATCCTGCAGTTCTTAGGGAACCATATGGGATGCCAGGGATCCAAGCCAGATCAGCAGTGTGCCAGGCAAACACCTTACCTATTGTACTACTGCTCTGGCTCCAGGATTTACTTCTAATTTTCTGTTAAGGAGTAACTCCTGAAAGGGCTCAGGGGATCATATGTAGTGCCAAGGATTGAACCAGGGATGGCCACATGCAAGTCAAAAACATTAACCACTATCTCTCTAGCCTGTGAAGTTTCATAATCATATTCTTTTTAATATAAAATTTAAAACAGGAGGATCAAAGGGAGCATGGTTACCGGACTATTTTAGAAGAATATTGGTACTTTGGTGGTGGTTATTGTAGTAGTGACATATACTTTATGTTATGAGGGATGTGATTATTCTAAAATATACAGTCCTGCAAGGAAATGTATCCCAATCAAAAATAACATACTCTCATCCCTGAAAATAAATAAGATTCTAAATAACATTGAAGATTATTATTAACTTGATATTATAATATAAATATAAATATATACAGATAGAAGATAAGCATGTAACAATTAAAAGAGGGAAAGAAAGAGACATTTATCCAGAAAGAGAAAAAAGTTATAAATTCAAACTTTCGCTGAGAGCAAATCAGTGCTGAAAAGGTAAATATAAAATACACACCCCACCCACCCACCTCCCCCAAAACACATATTTCATGTGTTTTAATTAGGATGCTGGTTTTTGATGAACCTTAAGCTGTGAATTCTGTCTCTTTGTTGAGAATGATTAAAAGGTAGAATTAAACTTATTTTTGTTTGAGCTTCTTTTTTGAAGCTATAGCACAGCGGGTAAGGCGTTTGCCTTGCATGAAGCTGATCCGGGTTTGATTCCTGCATCCCTCTTGGAGAGCCCGGCAAGCTATTGAGAGTATCCTGCCCACATGGCAGAGCCTAGCAAGCTACCCATGGAGTATTTGGTATGCCAAAAACAGTAACAACAAGTCTCACAATGGAGACGTTACTGGTACACGCTCGAGCAAATTGATGAACAACGGGACAACAGTGCTACAGATTCTTTTTTCAGGAAGTGGGGGTGAGGCTTTCTTGGACTATACCTGCTCAAGGCTTACTTCTGGCTCTATACTCAAGGATAACTATTTATAGTGCTCAGGGGACCACATGCAGTAATGGGGATTGAACCCATGTTGGCAAGGCACATGCTCTACCCCTTAAACTTCTCTTCAATGCTTTTGACTAATATCTCAGAGTTGATTCAATAAAAAGAAGATAACATATTAATTTTCGTGAAAGCTTGTTTGGTTGGATGCCCTTGGAAAAAGCAAATAGATGAGTCAAGAAATTAGTTTCATTAGCTGATATTAAAATTCTGCTATCTCATTGAAATATTTCATGGCTTTCAAGTTGATTTCACTAATGGGAAGAGTGGCTTGAAAAACATGCAGGAAAACACAATGTACTGACATAATTCAATAATTTCCTCTAAAGCTCCTTAGAGAAATGCATCTTTGGAAAATGGAATTTTTACTTAACATTCTGAAAATAGCACTTGAATAACTTAGAAAATTGGTTTAGCAATGAACTCTGCCTATGTAGTTTGCAAAAGCGGTCAACATTGGCTTATGAATAAAAAATCCTATATCTTTATGACTTTCGTTCTGATTTCATTCTGCATTTACGTGAAGAGAGGGGTTCAGCAGGGTGATACCATTTCACCGAAACTTTTCAATGCCACCCTCGAGAACATCATGAGATGGCTGGAATGGGAAGGAATGGGAGTGAAGATAGTCAATGCAACTATACCACCTCCGCTTCACTGATGACACCATTTTCATAACACCAAACATTAGCTAAGCAGCACAAATGCTGGCCGACTTCAACCTCGAGTGTGGAAAGGTCGGACTGCAATTGAATCTCAGCAAAACAATGTTTATGAAAAATGAACTAGTCCCTGGCGTTCCATTTGCTCTCAATTGAATGAACATCTCCAAATGCAGCAGCTATGTGTACCTGGGTCGAGAACTCAACATGAGGAACAACATGGCACCAGAACTGCGCAGGAGGAAGAGAGCAGTGTCGAACGCCTTCAAGAGTGTCGAAGAAGTGGTTAAGAGGACGAAGAATCTCTGGCTCTGGGCACATATGTTTGATTCCACCGTTCTTCCTGCACTAATATATGCCTCAGAGACCTGGGCCCTATGCAAACAGGATGAGAACTCTATTTGGGTATCCCAAAGAGGAATCCAAAGAGCTATGCATTTGCTAAGGTGTCAAAAATCAGATGGTCTGGACACATAATGCGATTCAGAGATGACCACTGGACTAGAGCTGTTACTGATTGGATTCCACGGGACGTCAAAACACCGTGTGGCCACCCACCAATGAGATGGTCAGACTTCTTTGTCAAGACCCTAAATGAATGGCTTGAGGCTCTTCCTGTTCCTGGAGTGAGCAGATATCATTGGGCTACACTAGCACGCAACAGAGACAAATGGAGACGTTACTGGCTCCCACTCGAGCAAATCGAGGATCAACAGGATGACAAGTGACAAGTGACAATGTCTTTCTGAGTGAGTAGAATTTCTTTAGAAAAAGGAAATCAAGTTCCAGGAGAATCTGGGACAATCTCTAGGTACATAGAACAAATGTACCTAGTAAAAAATTTGTCTAGTAAAAGTGAATGCAATATTGAGTTTTATTTCTCACATTCAGACATATTCATTTCTCTTGGCGATTGATTTCATATTGAATTTAGAAAGGATTACAAAATCTAACATGGTCGGCTTTAGTTAATCTTTCCTGTAATTGAAAGATGCCCCCTTCTGGCAGATAGGAAATAATTGGGTGTTGCTTCATTATTGTACTCTCACAGATCTCAAAAGACTGACTAGTTTTCCTCGGTTAACAATGAATGACTCTGGATTTAAATCTTGCTGATTGTTTTTTTTTCAAAACCTGGGAAGTAGAAGTGACTGGGGCTAAAAGTTCACTGAGATAACTTCTGTGGTGGGGTTAAACAGGAGTACCAAAGAGAACTGATGAACATAAAGGATAGTCTTAGCTTATAGCACAGCTTTGGTTTTTTATTTTCCCTAACCTTTCCCCCTTAATTATCAGATGTCAAGGTCCTCATTAAAACAGTCTTGTTCTCTTTTTAATTTTTGTGGTTTTTTTTTTTCAGAGAAGATCCATGAAATGACACACTAATTAAATTTTTTCAATGGGGCAAAATGTTTTTATTATAAAAAACAATGCCAAACTAACAGACTTATATACTCTATTATTTCACCTATTAAACAATAATTACTCAGAATTTTTAAAAAAAGTAAAATAATTATTTTGGTATTATCTAGCAAAATACTCAGGTAGTTTTATCTGCAAATTGTCTAAAGCACCTCTATTAAATAATTTATGGTCACTTACTTCAACAGAAACTTCAGTAATACACATAAACCTCCTTATTATCTACAGCTATTTGTCTCATTTCCCTTAATTTTCAGATGTCAAGATCTTCACTTCTCTTAAATTTCCCACCCCGCCAACATTGGCTCTGACCGCTAGGGCTTGCTACCAATTCAGATCATAAGGAGTGATTTCCTTTTCTGTTCTACTGTAAAACTCTTTTCTACATATTTATAAAAATCAACACTATACATACTATTCTTAATCTTTCCTTTGGGCTGAAAGAATACAGAGACCATTTCTCTTCTTCTTCAGCAGATTTATGCGTGACCATCCTTCCTACAGGATTGCAGACAATATGGCTTTGTAAGCTGAAGAACTGCTTCACTTTGGGAAAATTTTTTCTCTAATGAAATCAAAACTAATTGATCTATCTGCAGATAACACTAAAGACAACTTGAATTATTTTAGACCTCACTATGCTGTGTGTCACATGCCTGCATTAGTCATTATCACTGAGTCATTTTCTCTAGCATGTATTATATTTTCCATGTTCACAAGTGAGGTTTCATATTTGTTAGCACTAATTCAGGTGTTTCCTGAGGAAAAGGAAGACATTAACATTTTATTCATCCTATTAGGGGTTGAGTTTAGGATTGGATAACCGCCTTTTCTTAACTGTCTCCTCACTAGGCAATTTGTTCACACTCACTAATTCAGTTTCTTACTCTAAACTGATTGCTCACAGATTAGTTTAACCTTAGCTCAATATGCTCTTCTGACTTCCTGCTTCTCTGTGCAGTGGCTTATTTGATACATAGTATGTTATCCATGTTTGCTTCTTGAATGTATATACAAATAATCTGCACTGTAGCACTGTTGTCCTGTTGTTCATGGATTTGCTTGAACAGGCACCAGTAAATGACTCCATTGTGAGACTTGTTGTTACTGTTTTGGGCATATCAAATACGCCACGGGTGGCTAGCCAGGCTCTGCCATGCGGGCGGGATACTCTCTGTAGCTTGCTGGGCTCTCCAAGAGGGGCGGTGGAATCGGACCCAAGTCATCTTCCTGCAAGGCAGCTGCCCTACCTGCTGTTCTGTTGCTCAGTCCAAATAATGTTTCTAAGTCTCAGCTTAAAGAAAGCAAGAAGAAAGGCAATCTTTTGGAATACTTCCCCCCGCCCCACTCAGAAATCCAGGATCCAATCACCCTTTGATCTGAAGTTAGTCTATTGTTATTTTGATATGTTACTTCCATAGTCTAAAGAGTGTTTTGCCCCAAAGTTGCCTTAGGTCTTTTATTGTAGATTTCAGGTGCTGTATTATCTACTTTGGAACCCTTTCTGTCAGGGAGTGAAACAGAGTCTAATTGTAGATTTAGATTTCCCAGGCTTCCAACACATTCTTCATGACATCATGAATGCCCATGCACATTCTTGACATTCCCAATAACTTACAGGAAGCAATTAAAAGCAATGAGCTGATGCTCAGGAGATTCACTAGTCAGATCCCGCATGCTATTTCTCTTAGGAGAAAAAATACCCTTCATAGAATAATGACGTGGCTTATTGCAAACCTTTTCAGGGCATAAGCTGAGAGACTTGCCAACAACACTTGCTTGGTCCAGACCTGAGTCTTGTGGTAGATAGACATTGTGGCAACTGGTCAAAGAATATAAAATTTGCATGCAAGCAGCTTCCAGTTTCTAGAAGTTATCATAGTATTCAATTCTTAGTGGGAGGAAAAATGCTATGAGCTCCAGACTGGATCTGTACTGCTGTGTGGCTGGGCCCTATCTGCCATCCCCTGTTCCTTGAATTTAGTTCCTGGTCTTCATGGTACTTTTAGAAGCTTCCTAATATATTCTTTTTCAATAAATTATTTTTTTGCTTAACTCACCCAGAGTCACTTTCTATTTCTTCCAACTAAGAAGCTTGAGTTATGCATTGAGGACACCCACACGGAGCACTTTAAAGCTCTTTCTCTGAGAGTTGAGCTTTCTAAACCCACTAGTAGGTGGGAGGCAGTCTGTGTCTGCAAAGGAACCCTGGGACCCAACTCACTCAGAAGCCTCCAGAAAGGCCTCCTTGACTGCATACAAGCAGCAGCTTTCTACAGCTGTTTATCCTCGCTCCTGTGGTCATCTCCACCACATGATTCACAGAGACTGCCTCGGAGTTGAGTCAGAGGAACCTCAGGTGGGCTGCAGCGGCCCAGGAAAGCACTGTGGTATTTCCATCCTGGTGTTGCAACAGGAATCTGATCTATAAATCCTGTGTGTTGGCCTCAAAATGCCAAGAAGGCATTAGCATAAACTTCTGAAAAACAAAATAAATGTACCAAAGAGGGAACCAGTGGAAGGAAGTGGGCATCAAAAATCCGTGGTTGCTATTCCATTCACAAAGGAACAGATGATTGAAGGGTGGGCAGCGGTGGCTTCCCCACCCCCTTTTGATATCTTAGAGTGGAAATCAACCAGGAGCTTTTATACAAAAAGAAATAAAGGGCAAATTTCCGGATTAGCAGAAATGGGTAAATCTTTTTTCTGAGAAGCTTGCTAAGCACAGGATTTTGCTAAAATAGGCTATTGGAATGATCTAGTTGTTTATTGGAAAATAGTTAAGTAGAACATGCTTATCTATTTTTTAATATGAAAAATATGTGGGTATTCATAATTCGCATGAATAGAGAACAGCTTCTAAAGACATAAACATGGAAAGTAAATCAGATAATAAAAGTGAGAGATGGGGAGTGTTTATAACCTTAGAAGACCAAGGAAAACAATTTGAGATTGAATTGAACCTGAAGCATAAAGAAGAATTGAAATGCCAGTATTTAAAAATATCTCTAAAGCTTTATTGTATAATACTATCTAAAAGTAATTTCACCCAAACCAGGCGCCCTTTGATTAATGAAATGCAGACAGTAAATGTGTGAGAATAAGGATACATTACCATGAATAAGCATGCTATTAGTTCTAGCTAATAACAGTTTATAGTCTCAAGGATTCATGTGCTGTGAGCAGATTTGAAGCCAGCAGATTTGAAACCAGCCAGGCCTGGATTAGAATCCTAGTTATGTTTGCTAGGGCTGTCATTTCAAAGATCCGCAGACTGGGTGAATTAAACAACAGAAATTAATTTTCTCATCGTTTTTGAGATCAAACTGTTATGATGGATGGACTCATTCTGAAGGCTCACAGAGGGACTGTTCCAGGCTCTCATCAGTATCTTCTCTCCATTCATTTCTGTCTTTATTTTTATTTTTTAACCAATGAATTGTTTTTATTAGAAACATACAGTACATTCAAAAAGTATAAACATCACTTACAAGCAAAACCAGAGAATGTTAAAGTTCTAGTTCTAGAAACTTCTAGGCTTCTCTAGTGACTGGGATGCCACCTCGACTGCAAGCGCCTGGCATTTTCCATTCTCCTGGTCAGTACATATCACATGTAAAGATCCGTCCCTTTTCATAGTAAGAACAGCTAATATATCATGTGATTCACTTTCTTTTTTTCATCTAAATATTGAAGTACAACCTGTGCAAACTTGTTTTTCTCTTTTGCAGAGATTTTTCCCTCAGACTCATAACAGAGTTCCAGGCATACAGAAGATCACTCCCAAGGGCCTGTAACAGGCTGTCTTCAGGCAGGCAAGGGCATTCCAGACGGGAACAGCAGAGAGAAGCGGCTGTCTCCGAACTCATCCACTCCCTTAACAAAAATGTCTTTGGCTGAACACTCTATCTTAAGACAGTCTGCCATTTCTCTGTCTCAGTTTTTCCCTCTTATAAGGATACTAGTCCAGAGGGATTTTGGACCATTCTGGCTTGATTTCAATTTGGGAGGGGGAGGGGTGTCCCATGCACTGTTTAGAGGGTGTAGGACTATACCCAGATATACTCAACTGCATCAATGTTAGGTTCTAGCAGGGTCAGATCCATGCAGGTTTATAGTCAGTGGTGCTTGGGGTTTTGAAGGCTAAACTCTGCCTCATTCATACTGTACTGGGGTTCCAACTCAAGTCTTTGCAGCATGGAAGGCCCAGTGCTCTTGATCCCTGAGCTATTACTCCAGCCTTTAATACTCTCCTCTTAATTTAATTACCTTTTAAAGACCCCATACAAGATAAGTTGTATTTTTATTTGGGTTTTATATGGAGGGTCACAGCCACAGCCATGTTCCAAGCCCTTCTCCACACGTTTGGATGAGCCTCAGGCATGAAGGAACCGGCAGAGGAGCCCAGGTGTGCAGGCTGAGATCCCCAAGCCTGCTTGGATCGGGACTGGGCCTCTTCTGCCCAGATCCCCCATTTTCCAGTAGCTAGACGGTCATACCCAGAAACTGCCCCTGGCACCATGTAATCCCATCAACTGCCAACATCCAGAGACTATAAAACCAAGTTCCCGGAAGTGCAACATCTTATAGCCTAGTTCTCCCTCTCAGAGAACGTGGCAAGCTACCGAGAGTTTCCTGCCTGCATGGGAGAGCCTGGCAAGCTCCCCATTGAGTATTCATATGCCAAATACAGTAATAGTGATGGATCTCATTCCCCTGACCCTGAAAGAGCCTCCAATCTGGCTCTTTGGGAAGGACAAGTAAAGAAAAATCTCAGGTCTAGGATGAATGGAGATGTTACTGAGACTGCTGAGAAAATCGATGATCAATGAGATGTGATGATGATGATGATGATGATGATGATGATGGAGGTCCATAACCAGCTGTGCTCAGGACTTACTCCTGGTTCTGGAGTAAGGGTTCATACCTGGCAGGACTCAAGAAACCATATATAGTGCTGAAGATTGAACCTGGGCAAGAGCCTTAACCCCTGTACCATCTTTCTGGCCCTCCAGATGTACTTCCTTGTATTTCAATGAAGTATTGAATTTCCTGCATTGTATCTCAGCAGATAAATTTGAAGGAAATTCCGAGTCATTTACTGTTTTCTTGGAAACTTAAGTTATTCTTTTGAGTTGTCTTATTTTTAAAATAAGCATAGAAAATTGCTATGATATATAAACCATCCATAACAATGACTGAACATAACAAAAAAGTTTTAAGTTAACCAATTTTTTTTATTATTATTATATTTTTTTTATATTGAGAGAAGGTATGAGCTAAAAGTTTAAAGAGAGGAACACTTAAGCACTTGAAAATGATATTTATTAAGCCTTATATTAAGGAAATATGAGAGAGAACAGAGAAAGAGAGAAGAGAGAATCCCATAAACAAACAGGAGTTACACATTGCAAATTTGAAGAGCAATTTTAGAGTAGCAATATATGTCAATTACAATAGCAGTACATGTTAATTATATTAGTGAGATTAGCCACATATCAAAACATTGCCAAAGGTTTGCTCTGACCCTTGCATTCAGGGGTGTCCTTGAATGGATGTCAGTTCTTTTTTCTTTTTCCTTTTATGTTCACTTTTTCTGCCCTACCAGGTCATTAGTACCTTCTCAGACAGGAACACAGTCTACCCAGAAAATAGCTAGAGAAAATAGTCTGACTTACTATCAATAGGTCAAAAACAGGTACAAAGAGATTTGTTTAAGGACTTTCTCAGCTTCTCACAGTCTATATCTCTCACCACTTTTTTAGTTTTGCAGCCTTCAGAGGGCTAAGCCAGTTAGAGATGAAACAAAGAGAAACCAGCAGAGGGCAGCAAAGTGCCAGGCAGCTGGGCCTGGGCCACAGCAGTCCGGGAGCCATCTTGGCAAGTGGACTCGCTCTAGCAAAGGGCTGTTCTTCCAACAGGACGCTTCATGTTGGGACCATCTGGGAAAAGCTAACACTTCTGATCTCTCAAAGTGCTGACAGATCAATGAAATCAGAATTTCTGGCACTGGGAACCGAATATCAGTTATCTGGAGAGCCTCTTACTGTGATGTTAAATGGAATTGCTAGAAAAAGGTAGACGTGAGAGATGAAGGTTGGGGAAATTGTACTAGTATGGTAGAAATCAAATAAATCAATTGAGGATTCAGAGAAAGATTGGAATATAGAACAATATTTTTTAATTTGGTTACCCTAATTAAATAATATAATCACTTTCCTAAGAGGAAAAGAATCAGAAAGTTTCTAAAAAGTAACTAACCATGAAGGCCACTCAATACCTCTATTGCAGGCTACAACACCCAAAAGGGGAGAGAACAAAAGGGAATGCCCTGCTGCAGAGGCAGGGTGGGGTGGTGGGGGATGGGGTGGGGGTGGTGAGAGGGATACTGGGATCATTGGTGGAGGAGAATGGGCACTGGTGGAGGGATGGGTAAATGATCACGGTATGAGTGAAATGCAAACACAAAAGTTCATAAGTTTGTAACTGTACCTCACAGTGACTCTCTAATAAAATTTTTTTAAAAAAATCTTTAAAAAAAGAAACACACACAAAAAGTCACTAAATTATGTTAAGTAAACAAGTTTTATTTAGGAAATATGAGAGAGGACAGAGAAAAGAAAGAAGAGGGAATCCCATAAACAGACAGGAGTTACACATTGCAAGTTTGAAGAGAGTGATTTCTTTTTTCTTTTTTTGCTTTTTTGGTCACACCTGGCGATGCACAGGGGTTACTCCTGGCTCTGCACTCAGGAATTACTCCTGGCAGTGCTCAGGGGACCATATGGGATGCTGGGGATCGAACCCGGGTCGGCCACATGCAAGGCAAACGCCCTACCCGCTGTGCTATCACTCCAGCCCCTGAAGAGAGTGATTTCTAATAGCAATACATGTCAATTACAGTTTTTTAATTGTCCTTGTGTTAATAGAGCATTGAAGATAATAGGGTAATTGTGAAGGAGAATTTATAGTTCATGGAATTAAAAGAGTATGGAGAGAGAAGACATTATGACTCCATTCATCATTCTTAAAGAGAATCAAGTAACAACTGGAGAAGTGTATCCCCTATGTCTGAGAGACATTGTGACATTTTATCTGTTGGTCAAGTGTGGTTTCTACTTGACTTGGCAGCTTAATGTGAAGGTAAAGCTATTAAGAACATGTTTGTAAATTGTTTAAAGAAACAAAACCATTAAAAAATATTTTTAATTGGAGCTGGAACAATAGCACAGCAGGTAGGGCGTTTGCCTTGCACACGGCCGACCCGGGTTTGATTCCCAGCATCCCATATGGTCCCCTGAGCACCGCCAAGAGTAATTCCTGAGTGCAGAGCAAGGAGTAACCCCTGTGCATCGCCGGGTGTGACCCAAAAAGAAAAAAAAATTAATTGAATAAATCACTATGAGATAGACCATTCCACAGCTGATAAGGAAACTGTGGTACATCTACACAAAGGAATGCTACACTGCTGTTAGAAAAAATGAAATCATGAAATTTGCTTATACATGGATGGACATAGAGAATATCAGGCTGAGTGAAATGAGTCAGAAGGAGAGGGACAGATACAGAATGACTTTATTCATTTGTAATATGTATCTAGTATGAGACTAATATCCACGGCCAGGAAAAAGAGGGACCAGGAAAACAATCTTTTTGTGATATGACTCAAACGATATTAAATTTTTCAATCCCTGTGATACTGATCATCTTCTCATATTCTAAATCATTGTAATGTTTCTAAATAGTTACAAAGTTTCAAGCATTGACCACATCATATTTTCTTTAAATGGTAGATCTCAAAATAAGGTGCATAGCAGGTTGTTGGAACTGAGATGGGTGGGTCTCCAGGGTTTCTGATTCAAAGAGGGGCTCCTCATGATTTTGCTGTTTTCAGAAGGTGCCAAATAATGCCAGTGTTGCTGGTCTGGGGCCAATACTTTGAGAACCACAAGTTTCAAGGAAGGCATTCTCGAATTCTCAGTCAATGAAGGGGATAATTCTTGATTGCAGAGGTACATGTCGGGGGATGCTTACCTCTGCTTAATCCAGTGATGCCAACTTTATACAGTGAAAAATACCTTGGGAGCACTACAAACTCTGATGCCTAGGTGCCACCCCCATTTCACGAGAGGGACATAAAGTGCCCTTGTCATCAGAAGTTTTAAATCTACAAATGACTCAGGTGCAACAGCTTGAGAAAGTTATTTGCTACCTTGCCAACATCTAAGTTCAATTTTTTTTTTCTTATGCCTTTGGATAGCCCTGGAAGTGATGCCATCAAGATGTTGAATTACTCCCAGAAGCATTTTTCAAAGCTGCCTATGGGTCAGCACAGCTTGAGGCTTTTCATGTGGATTATCTCATTTAAAAGGCATAGTAATCTCTACGGAAAGAAAACAGGGCCTATGGTTCTGATTGTGAAAATGGGTAAGACTTGACAAAAAAAAAGGGGGGGGGAAATTAAAAGGAAGAACAAATGAAAAACTGAAAAATCGAAGTACTTATGTACAACTGGGGGTGAGCACATCCATCCTGCCAACACTGTGATGGGGATAGGCCCTGAACACCAATGAATGCAGCCTCCAAACAAAAGGAAAGCATGCCAAAACCAAATCCTTTAAAACAATGACTTAAAGGGGCTGGAGTGATAGCACAGTGGGTAGAGTGTTTGCCTTGCACATGGCCGATCCAGGTTCGATTCCCAGCATCCCATATGGTCCCCTGAGCACAACCAGGGGTAATTCCTGAGTATGGAGCGAGGAGTGACCCCTGAGCATCGCTGGGTGTGACCGAAAAAGCAAAACAAAAACAAAAACAAAAAACCCAAAAAATAAAACAATGACTTAGAATTCATGACTGTTTAAAATTTTTTGTTTTAGTTTTAAGGCCATACCAGGCAGTGCTCAAGTGCTATTTCCAGCTCCAGAAGTTGGATGATGACCATGTGTGGTGCCTGAGACTTGATTCAGGATAAGCAGGATGCAAAGCAAGTAATTTCACCCCTGTACTTTGTCTCTAGCCTGAGTTTAAACTTTTTCAAAAAGGGCTCAGTATTTTGTAAGGTAAAACTCTCAAGGTGCATAACCTCTGTGAATGTCTTCACCACATGCCTCTCACTACCATGTTGCATGTCAAAAAAATATTATTTGTTGGGGCTGGAGCGATAGCATAGCGGGTAGGGCGTTTGCCTTGCACGCGGCCGACCCCGGTTCTAATCCCAGCATCCCATATGGTCCCCTGAGCACCGCCAGGGGTAATTCCTGAGTGAAGAGCCAGGAGTAACCCCTGTGCATCGCCGGGTGTGACCCAAAAACAAAACAAAAAAAAAACAACAAAAAAAATATTATTTGTAATTGATAACATCAATTATCCCCAATGTGAGTGATAAAATTGGACACTACAGTTAAGTAGTCTGCTTTAAGTTATATAGCTAAGTAAGGGGTAAAGACAATTTTAACCCAGAGAGTTATTTTGTTTGTTTTGTTTGTTTTTTGTTCATTCATTTAATTTTTTGATGAATCACCATGAGGTACAGTTGCAGATTTGAAAACTTTCATGCTTACATTTCAGTCATACAATGTTCGACTTCCCATCCCTCCACCAGTGTCCATTCTCCACCACCAATGCACCAATGATGCCAGTATTCCTCCCACCACCCCCATCCCATCCTCCAACCCCACCTCTGTGACAGGGCATTGCCTTTTGCGCTCTCTCTCTCTCTCTCTCTCTCTTTCTCTCTCTCTCTCTTCCTCTCTCTCTTTCCTTTTAGGTGTTGTGGTTTGCAATAGAGGTATTGAGTGGCCATAATTTGGCCTATGGTCTTCTTTCAGCATGCATCTTCCATCCCAAGCGGGCCCCCAAGCACCCTTTACTTGGTGGTTCCTTCTTTATCTGAGCTGCCTTTCCCCCCAGCATGTGAGGCCGGCTTCCAAGCCGTGGAACAATCTTCATGGTACACATCTCTACTATTCTTGGGTCTAAGTCTCGCATTCCGTTACTTTATATTCCACAAATGAGTGCAATCTTTCTATGTCCGTCCCTTGTAAAGAGTTATTTTGTTAGTCAATGTAATGTAATGCAATGTACATAGTCTCTGACACATAAATACTCAGAGATCTGTGACTTTTAACGGAACTTCCGAGGAAAGTTATAAAGGATTTGAAATGTTCGACTGTCTTAGCCTTTTGGATACACAGTGGGTCACTATGCTCCAGGAACTGAGTTTTCAGAGCATGATGGATGAGTGCAGTTACTTGAAAAGACTCCTGGAAGATGGGGGGGGGGCGGGAATGGCCCATTGGGGACTTTGGGGACGGGCAGTGTTAACACCCTACAGTGGAGCCACTCATGTACACATGTTGGTTAACAGCTTAGTGAGAAGATCGTCTAAAAGGTCAAGGATAGGGGCTGGAGCAATAGCACAGCGGGTAGGGCGTTTGCCTTGCACGCGACTGACCTGGGTTCGATTCCCAGCATCCCATATGGTCCCCTGAGCACCGCCAGGAGTAACTCCTGAGTGCAAAGCCAGGAGGTAGGTAATCCCTGTGCATTGCCGGGTGTGACCCAAAAAGGAAAAAAAATAAAAGGACAAGGATAGACAAGTACTCAGAAGACACCATTGGTTCACTTTAGTCTTTTTTTTTTTTTTTTTTGCTTTTTGGGTCACACCTGGCGACGCACAGGGGTTACTCCTGGCTCATGCACTCAGGATTTACCGCTGGAGGTGCTCAGGGGACCATATGGGATGCTGGGAATTGAACCCGGGGCGGCTGCGTGCAAGGCAAATGCCCTACCCACTGTACTATTGCTCCAGCCCCACCATTGGTTCACTTTAGAACGATAAGCTCTTGAGTATGATATAACATTTTTTTTTTAATTTTGAAATAAGAAATGGGAAGCTCTAGCCCAGAGAATTCAGGCCACGGACGTGCTCCCTTTCCAACCACATGGCAGCAGGATGGTGGCTGAAATGCAGACCTCAGAGACCCTTTGAACAAAGCAGAAGACATGATTTTTCCCTATGCCAACTGACGCTTCTGAGACGTACTCTGTTTCCACTCCAGAAATGCTCATGAAGTGGCCAGAACTCTTGACTTAATGCAGACTGCATGCTTGTGCCTGTTATAACAGGTGGATAGGAGAAAATATTTAATGGACAGCTTAGCAGACAAATATTTATTTTAAAATTGTTACCCTTCTGGTATTGGAAGCGGCTCATCACCAAGTCTGAAATTCTTTCTCCTCTCCTGCCATCTGGTGGTGCATTGGAGACATATTTTCATTCAACGGCCCTGATGTTCAGAACAGAGCAATGGTTCATGATTATTTCTTATTTGCATCAAAGCTTTTCATTTCTGCTTAACATTCTGTTTCTAAAATTTTAACTTACCAGGTAACATTGCTAAATAGTATATGACTTCAAATTTGTATTGAAATATACTTAGAATTCAAACAAGAGATGCAATTTTAGTGAACTGAATATTTACTGCAACCATGAGTCATTAGTTACAGTGGTGTCAGATCTTGAAAGAAAAATGCTGTTTAAAAATTTTCTTTTAGAAATGAATGACTAGTTGACTAACTATTGTTGCTGAATATTTTGTATCCTTAGGCAGTTTCCACAATCAGACTTGGAGTTAATGAAAATTAATTCAGGTTCACTTAAACCATTCAAAATTCAATTCAATTAATATCTGAAATAACCTGAGGCTTTCTATTCTTCTATTATCCCTGGATATTGTATTATTAATTTTAAATGTTAATATTAATTATTGAATATTTCTGTTCACCAGGTACTGTACTTAACATTCAGACTAATTTTCTTTTTATTGTTCTGCTCTATACAATACAGTTAGTGATTATTTCTCAGGTACATAATTCCAACACTACACCATCATTGTGTACCCACCTTTTCCCCAAAGGACCCCAATACCTCATCCTTTCACACAAATGCCAACTCAGTTATGTGGATCAGTTCTCACATTGTTTTGTCTTTGCCCTTTTGTTGGCACCTTGCTGTGTAACTTTAAGCCCACAAGTGAGAAATATAACTATATTTATAACCTCTTGCCTTTTGATTGACTTCATTCAGCATGTTATCTATTCCATCCATCACTGTCACTGTATCAGTGCCATCCCGTTGTTCATTGATTTACTTGAGCGGGTGCCAGTAACATCTCCAGTCGTCCCAGTCCTGAGATTTTAGCAGCCTCTCCTTACTCGTTTTTCTAAACGATTGGAGTCTATTTTTCAGGGCAATGAGACCTGTTGTTTTTACTGTATTTGGCATATCAAATATACCACGGGGAGCTTGCCAGGCTTTTCCGTGCAGGCGGGATACTCTCGGTAGCTTGCCGGGCTCTCCAATGTCATGGAAAATTGCGTGATTCTGTTTTTTTTAGAGCTGTGTAGTATTCCATTGTCTGTACAAATCACAAATTTTTGATCCATTCATCTGTAGTCGTAGCCCTGGAGATTTTATATAATATTTTATGAGATCTCAAATTTTAGATCTTAAAGATAGTACAGGGAGTAAAGGGCTTTCCTTGAACATAGACACCCCAGTTTCTATCCCTGACTCCACGTATAGTTTCCTGAGCACCATTGGCAATTGTTCCTTGGCATAGAGCCAGAGTTAATCTCTGAGCAGGTGTGATCTAAAAGTCAAAACAATTTCAAATTTTGGGCAGTGGAGATAATTCAGTAGGATGGAGCACATGCTATGCATGCAGGAGGCCTGGGTTCTATTCCTGGCACTGCATTAACCCAAAATACTGCTGGTAATGACCTGTAAGCACTGATACTGGAGTACTATATGATCATCAAAATAGGTGAACCCAAAATAAAAGTATATCTATCAAATTCTAAAGACTTATTTTTTTAAATGCCAACCCTTTCCCCTTAAAATTTCAATGCTTTTGAAGAAATGAAAAAAAAAAACCTCACAAACCAAGCTTATCTTGAAGTTGCTACTTCCCTATCACCTGATGTTTATAAAACCCATTCCTTAGGGATCTTGAGGGGTTTACCTCTTCTTATCCTCAAACTCTAATCTGGCAAATACACTTTCCCTTAAAGAACAGTCAAGTCTACCAGGCAATGGAGGAGGGAAATGCCACATATAGATCCAGCACAAAATGTTAAATAATGGAGAAAGACCGAACAAGAATGTATATTGTCATGATTACATCTTCAAGTGAAACCCGAAATTCAAAAATTATAGAAGAATAGAACTTCAACAAAAGAATACTTAATAAGAAGAAACTGTATTTTTTATTATCAAGTTGCAGTGCTGATCAACTGTCAACTTACTTTTTATCTCTGTATAATAGCAACCAGGACACAGAAAAGCTTGAACATAATTTGTCAGATGAAGAATAGCAAATGATGAATACCAAAATCTTGAACATCAGAACGAAAATTCTTCATTGAATATATGAATGTTGTTAATTAAAATATTTTGAAATGTGAGGACAGAGAGGTAGCTCAGTGGGTAGAGAGTTTGCGTGTGGCTCACCTATATTTGACCTCTAGCACTCCATATGGTCCCCAGAGCCCACAAGGAATTATTTCTGAATGGAGAGCCAGGAATAACCTTTGAATACTGCCAGGAATGACCCCCAAACAAAAAAAAAACAAAATATATCTAAATGCTGGAAAATTGTGTCTGTGTTGTTTTGTTCCATGTCACCCATACGTTCAAGGAGCATATCTGACTCAGTGCCAGGGTACTGAGGATTGCACCTACATCTCCTGTATGCCGAGCTTTTGCTTGGCCCATTGAATTTTCTCTCCAGCCCCAAATTATTAGGTTGCTAAAGTAAAACAAAATCGTTTGCTGATTAAGGAAGACATTAAATAGCAAATATTTGAAATGAAAAGCTTTCACTTTAACTTATAGAATCCATTTTTATCTGCACTGAATTTCTGAAGTTCACTGACCCTATTTATATAGACAGGATGGAAGCGAAACCCCACCATTAATGTTTCATGAAATGAATGTTATTTGGTACCACTGTGTTGCTTGTGTTTTTGCAAGTTTTTCTTCCTTTTGGAAATGTACTGTTGATGTGCAGGTGGCCGTGCAGAGTCAGGTATCAAACTGGAAGCTTCTGCGTGCAGAGCGGTTGCTTCGATCCTTTAAACTGTCTCTACAATCCAGCTTCTAGATTTGTAAGCCAAAAAACATCATCTGATAATTTGTTTTCCATTGTGAGAACGAAGAGACATGAGGTCGCATGGCCACAATAGCGGCTGCACAGTTTTGGATTTCTGTATTTTAGTATTTTAGTAATTAAATCTAGAAAAATTTCTGCCAGAAATTGCATCATTGCTAGCTTGTTCCTCTCTGCTACTTTATATTCAGCATATAAGTGCAATCTTTCTATGTCTGTCTCTGGTTCTGTGCTCAGGATTCACTCCTGGTGAGCTTAAAGTTAAACCTGGGTAGGCCATGTGCAAGGCAAGTGTTGTATCCACTGCATTAAAGCTCCATCCTCCAGTCAGTACAGTTTTAAAGGGATATCAGGTGTAATAAAACATGCACATATCATCCTTGACATTAAAATGAAGTCAACACTTAAGAACAGTATTTTGGAAATTTCTCACTTAAAAAAAATGTGGGTACATTTTTCTGTGGTTTGTCTGTTTCAGGCAGGTTGGGGAAAAAGGCAGATCACCATTTCATACATGCACTGCTTTCTTTCAGGGTTATTCTAGAATGGCACCTTTGGGAAATCTTTGTCAAAACTCTGGTAGATTCAGAAATCCTCAGACAACTACCTGATGGATTCCTGGTTTGTGTAAGGGAAGGTTCCAAATAGGAAATTCCGGATAAGGGGTGCATCCAAGACAAGAATCCAGGGGACAGAGAAATTATATAACTCTCAGGTGTCTGTGTGGCCAGTGGCTCTGCGGGCCTCTGTGGCTGATGAAAGGGCTCTTGTGTATGGGTCATTGTTGAATGTTTTTAACTTTCTATTTTAAAATTGCCTTTTCCATATTATGCAGCCAAAGTAATTTCATGTGAAGATTTTCCGACTTTCTGGACTGTGGTCTGAGGTCAGGGATCGTGTGAAACTGTGACTCATTCTTTTACCAAAGTTGACTCTGTCCTTGGTTTCCACAGGTATTTTTGACACTGCGTTTAGAAATAGTGTTTTCTAAAAAATAAAACATTGAATCTTTTGTGCGTTTTCTGACAAGCTTTTGTTTTTCAGTAGATAAATATGTTTTTCAGATGTGTTTTCAATATCATTGGAAACATGGACTAATTTTTATAAAAATACATACATATAGCTCAATCACATAAGTTAGCGCATAAAGACTTCTGTCTCCAACAAGCAGTGGATATAGGTATAGTCTCAGAGAGCGTCACTAAAATACATTCCCATAAACTCCCTTGAAGGCATTAAAGTTCAGGATTATGTACAATATAGCTTTTGTTCAGCAGTTTTATTTTAATCGGAATGTGTAAAGAGTTTTAGCAACTGTTCTTAATGGCCCTACTTGCCACATAATGTTGAAAAAGTAACATTTTATTGTTGTGTAAAAAGCCTTTCTAGTCAAACAAGTAAGCCTAGCTATCTATTTTTCTCTCAGTATGAATATGAATCTTGTGCTTCCTGGGTCAGGAAATTTGACAACTCAGAGAGGGGTGGATTATCTTGCACTTTCTAGAAAATGCACCCAGTTATCTATTGCTATATCTTGCATTGCATGTTGGATTGCCTTTATCCTCATCTCCACTCCACCTCCCTTTTTTATTCTATCAGGGCCACTTCCTGCTTATGAACAATTGGGTTTTATTGCCCTACATGTAGAGATGCTGAGAATTCTGGGGGGCTGCCAGCTGCCACATTTGATGTTTGTACACACTGCATAGGACTTGTGCAGGTGCTTTGCTGACAGCCCAGCTCAGCCCCAACTGTCTGTTGGCATCGACTACCAGCTACATGATAGATGTTGGCTCAGGAGAGGCCTAAGATGATGGCAGCTTCTGCTGTATTTGATTGCAATTTCATGAGAAATCCAAGTGAAAATTTCCCAGCTCGGCATTTTATTGAGAAAAAATATCTGTAGGACATCAGAGGGGTGACTGGTTAAAAAGCTAGTCAAGGATCAAGGTTGTTTATTTTAGTGGCAATAATCTCAAGCGTAACCCCATACTTTGCTAACTCTCAAGTCAAAGTTGGTATTACTTTTCCCTTCTACACATACAAGTGAAATAGCCGAGTGTCCAGGGTCCTTTTTATTCGGCTATTCTTTGCCCTCTTGAGTGCTTGTGAAAGTAGATTTTCTCCTTTTGTCCCTGCATAAATATGACTTGCTTTGCATCTTGAATTTGCTTCCACTGTTCTCTTTGTTCCTGTCCTCTTCCTATTCTCTGTCAGATTTATCTCTTTTTTTCATTCAAACACTACCGTTCATCCTACCTTCTGTTATAAATTGCATCATAATTGATTGTGGACCTTTAGAATCAATTTTCAGAAAGGTCATTGTGGACAGAGAGAGAAAGAATTCTCAATTAGTCTGAAGGAATTTTCTGAAATAGAAATTACATAATAGAAGTTACATAATGAGAGAGATGCAGAAAAGAACTGCAAGATTTCTTTGGACTATCTACAGTTGAATGGATGTCTATACTCTCTTTCTTACATATCTTTTTACACTTTTTGTGGTTGTAATCTAACTTCAAGTCATTCTGTCTATAGTTGGACTTTTCTCAATTTTAAAAAATATTAGCAATGGTTCTCTGATAGATACTGATTTCAATTTTGTAAGTACTGTAGCCTTAGAATTTTTGTAAATTTCCTAATATTATTTTGCAATTGGCCATTACTTATTTGATTACTAAAGAACTCTCTTCCTTCCTAAAATGTAAATTCATAAATAGGTACGGTGCTTTCCTGTGCTTGCTTTCTGAGGATTCACAGCACTAAGCAGAGGTCAAGGCAGACTAAACATTTGTCAACTAAATGTGGTAATGCAATATAAGGATCACCTTAACATCTTCCTCATAAATGAAGTAGTGTACATGCTATTGCTGCGGAAATGAATGGAAAAATTTGTGACCGGACCACCAGAATTATTTTACTGGCATTATTAGATAATTAGTGAAAAGCTGACCAACATTAAGTCAATCCAGAGGGCAAGACTATGGAGATTTATTTTGTCAAATTTCTTTTCATATCTACATACACTAGTAATATTTAAATTTTGGTAAGGAGGGCCACAATAGTACAGTGGGTAGTGCATTTGCCTTGCACACAGCTGACCAGCATTTGATCCTCAGTACCCCACATGATCCTCCAAGGCCTCCAGTAGTGATATCTGAGCTCTTTATCAAGAATAAACCTGAGCATTGCTGGGTGTGGCTAATGTTTTTATACTTTATTTAAACAGCACTGTTTACAAAGTTGTTAATAATACATATGCTATGGATTTTTGGTGTTCCAACATCAATCCCTTCCACTGTTGTCCTCATTTTCCCCACAGCAGGCGCACAATCATTTATTTTATATATCTTGTTATAACCAATGGCTAAAGGAATTATAAAAAATACTTGAGTAAAATAAAATATATGAAAATTGTTATATATTGCCATGGGGTTAAGTCTTTGAGGATTTACTAAACTGTTCGTTACTAGGGACTGGAGTATAGCACAGCAGGTAGGGGGTTTGCCTTGCACGCGGCCGACTAGGGTTTGACTCCTCCATCTCTCTCGGAGAGTTTGGCAAGCTACCGAGAGTATCCCGCCAGCACAGCAGAGCCTGGCAAGCTATCCATGGTGTATTTGATATGCCAAAAACAGTAACAAGTCTCACAATGGAGACATTATGGGTGCCCACTCGAGCAAATGGATGAACAACCGGGACGACAGTGCGACAGTTCGTTGCTAATTGAACCTTCTGTATTGTTTTCATTTGATTGGCTTCTACTTTATCATCTCATTTGTTGGGCTCCTATTGTAATTTCAGTAAATGTGACATTTGGAGGTGTTGCATGGTCACATATGTGGCTACATAGTCCATAAACTTTAGGATCTGGACGATTCTTATTGAAGCTGTGGCATTGGGCCATTGGTGTGGCAGCAGCAGTGACGTGAGGGTGCAGTGAGGGCCTGCCCACAGGTGCTCCACAGGTGCTCCAGAGTTTTCAGCCAGAAGACCAGTGTGACCATGAATTTTAGCAACTTGATTTTCATCTACTTGGAGATTTAGTTCAGGAATCTAAAGAGTAGGGCCAGTGAATGAGTTGACATGGTGGCTGTTATAGGAGATCCAAATATTTATTTTGGAATTATGGATCCTCCCAAAGCCTTTATTTAATAACTTTATTAAATCACTCCCAAATCACTTTATTTAAAAAAAGTGATTAAAATATTTTAGCACTGTGGTTTACAAAACTGTTATCAATAGGGTATCATACATAAAATATTCCAGCACATTCTAGCACTACACCCTCCAAAGTGTCCATTTCTCTCTACCATTGTCCCAGTATTCACTCCTCAAACCCCTCACACCCCTGCCCCAAACTTCCTACTTAAAACCAGTTGTTAGTTTCTGTTGCCTTTGGGCATTTGCTATTCCCTTATTATGTGACTTTATATCCTGCATATGAGAGAGATTATTCTCTTTTTCCGACTAACTTCATTCAACATGATATTCTCCAGATCTATTCATGTGGCAACAAACTGCGTGATTTCATTGTTTTCTTATAGCCAAGTTGTATTCCATTGTGACCATATGTCATAGTTTTTTTATCCAATCATCTCTTCTTGGACTTGGGTTATTTCCAGATTCTGGCTATTGAATATAGCACTGCAATGAACAGAGGAGTGCAAATATATTTTCTGAATAGTTTTTTGTATCCTTGGGGCAGATGCCAAGAAGTAGAATTTCTGGGTCATATAGGACCTCAATTCCAGGATTTTTGAGAAGTGTACATATTGGTTTCCAAGAAGGCTGAACCAGTCAACATTCCTGCCAGCCTAAATGAGAGTTCCCTTTTCCCTGACCAATGCGGATCATTTTTGTACTTTGTGATGTGTGCG
This sequence comes from Sorex araneus, assembly GCF_027595985.1. Classification (NCBI taxonomy): domain Eukaryota; kingdom Metazoa; phylum Chordata; class Mammalia; order Eulipotyphla; family Soricidae; genus Sorex; species Sorex araneus. Next base: position 24,095,094 of record NC_073305.1, read on the forward strand.
AAACTCACTGGTGTGAGATAACTTGTTGTTTTATTTTTCATTTATCTGATGATAAGTGATGCGGAGCATATTTTTATATATCTGTCACCATCTATATGTGTTCTTTGAGGACGTTTTTGTTCATCTATTCTACCCATTTTCTAATGATGTTTTATTTTTTATAAAGTTCTACCAATGAATTGATGTATCTTGAATATGAACCCTTTACGAGATGAGTGATGCAAATATTTTCCCTCAGTCTGTGAAGTTGCTTTGAATTCTGGTGCAATAGAGTCATTTTTATGTTTATATTAGGATACTGTGATAAGAAGGGAGTAGCAAAGGATTGCCATATGACATTTTGTGGCCTCCCTCAAATCATCTTACATGGGATACTAACTATGTGTTCATTTTTGTTATCTTAAAAAAGTACTTTTGATTTCTAAAAGAGGAGGGTGAAAAGTAATTTAAGTGAGAGAATATTACCTGGTTTTATTTTACATTTGGAAGCACCTCCATTTTGGATGAAATGGAATCAGTGATATGACCATGGATTCTAGAAAAGTAGATAATTGAAGAGGACACAACAAAGAACAGCAAGCTGGAAACTCCCAGTTCAACTTTGAATCTTCTTTTGTTCTACCTACTTGTTCAGTGACCCAAATCAACAGCTTTCAGCCTAATTTTTTCTTTTCTCATGCAAATTGAAGATAACTGTTTTCAAAAGAGTCCATATGAAAAATGATGCTGCACGGTAGGAATTAGTATATAACAGTTATATGATGTATAATACAAGGAATTCTGATACTAAGATTCTGTGCTGTTGTGAGCCAAATATAAATATTTTCTGCATGTTCTTAAAGCTTTTTTTTCACTATTAATTAGTAAATTACAGATAGCATGACACACAAAAATAAATATCGTTTTCAGAACTTACTTCATTTTAAAGCAGAGGCAATAAAAGTATATTAATTTCAAGTTGATAATTTGATGAATGCTTACATTTAATAGTCACCACCCATGTAAACATATAGTACATTTTCTATCCCTAGATAGCTTTCTCACATCCTGTCTCTGTCAATATCTCCCCCCCCCCCAATAACTACTGATTCAATTTATATTTCCGTGGAATCATTTTATCAGATTTTAATTTCATATATGTACAATTACATTGTGTGCTTTATTTTGCTTCCCTAAAATTCACCCTTTTGTTATGTGACTGATAAAATCATTTAAAGAACCATCCTGGATTTTACAAGGAAAGAATGATTTTCAGAAATAAAAATGCCCTGTCATCCTCTTAAAATTATGCATTCATTTTGTCCCTAAACATACTCTATATGAATTCACTATTTATGTTCTTTCTGGCTATTCTTATTCCATATTGTCTGATGCACCATTCTTCATTTCTGCCTTTCGGAAAGACTGCTTATTATTTCTAATTACATAATCGAATTCTGGCTTCATTTTGTGGTTGCTATCAGATAAATAGTGAAGCTTTAGATTTTAGCAGTCAAGCATAAAAGAACACAGTGAACTGAAATGTTCACAAATTTAGCAGCAAGGGCTTCCTGGTATAGTAGGGGGTGAAAATGATTCATTTATTTCTGCATAGCTGGTTTGTTCATCCAGTTTGATTTCTTTAGGGAAGCAGAATGTTGAATGGCCCACCAGGTCAGGTTTTAGAGTATTTTTACTTTAATTACTACAGACAAGGAGGTGGAAGTAAAAAAAATCCTAAGATATAAGAGAAATAAATTTAACAGCTCCATTATATGGTGAACATGATTCTTTTATTATATTAAAGACCTGGCACAAATCTGCCTCTAATTTATTCTGTGATTATCAGGGCCTGATGTCATTAAACATTCAAATTACATGACTGATTGTGCTGCTTCTATTCCCATGCTAAGCAAGAATTTTCTGATTATAGATTGGCAACTCATGAGTTTTATACCTTGACAGATATGTAGTTCATTGCAAATTAATTCACTGGTGTGAAGATTGCATACATCAATCTTTGTTCACCTCATCAAGTTGAGCTGATTCCTTCGGTCAGAACAACTTTGTTGCATGGGGTTTTTAAGCTTGCTAGACTGAGGAGCTGATGCTAATAGGGGACACTGCTAACAGCTAGGCAGTGTCCTGTAGAGTGTGCTGTGCTGACCTACTCCAATTTCTCCATTGGAACTGCAGGACATACCCAGTCACAGAAAACTGGCAGCCATCACCTCTCTGGCTTTATTTTCTTTCTTTCTTTCTTTCTTTCTTTCTTTCTTTCTTTCTTTCTTTCTTTCTTTCTTTCTTTCTTTCTTTCTTTCTTTCTTTCTTTCTTTCTTTCTTGCTTGCTTGCTTTCTTTCTTTCTTTCTTTCTTGCTTTCTTTCTTTCTTTCTTTCTTGCTTTCTTGCTTTCTTGCTTTCTTGCTTTCTTGCTTTCTTGCTTTCTTTCTTGCTTTCTTGCTTTCTTGCTTTCTTTCTTTCTTGCTTTCTTGCTTGCTTTCTTGCTTGCTTTCTTGCTTGCTTTCTTGCTTGCTTTCTTGCTTTCTTTCTTGCTTTCTTGCTTTCTTTCTTGCTTTCTTTCTTGTTTTCTTTCTTGCTTTCTTTCTTTCTTGCTTCCTTCCTTCCTTGCTTCCTTCCTTCCTTCCTTCCTTCCTTCCTTCCTTCCTTGCTTCCTTCCTTCCTTCCTTCCTTCCTTCCTTCCTTCCTTCCTTCCTTGCTTGCTTTCTTGCTTGCTTGCTTGCTTGCTTCCTGGGTTTCTTTCTTTCTTTCTGGCTTTCTTTATCTCTTTTTTCTGGCTTTCTTTCTCTCTTTATTTCTCTCTCTCTCTTTCTTTCTTTCTTTCTTTCTTTCTTTCTTTCTTTCTTTCTTTCTTTCTTTCTTTCTTTCTTTCTTTCTTTCTTTCTTTCTTTCTTTCTCTCTCTCTTTCTTTCTTTCTTTCTTTCTTTCTTGCTTTCTTTCTTTCTTGCTTTCTTTCTTTCTCTCCTTTCTCTTCTTTCTTTCTTTCTTTCTTTCTTTCTTTCTTTCTTTCTTTCTTTCTTTCTTTCTTTCTTTCTTTCTTTCTTTCTTTCTTTCTTGCTTTCTTTTACTCTTCCTTCTTTTTTTTTCTGATGAGACTCTCTTTGCCTAAAATCATGCACATCTCTACAATAGTCCATGTTTCATAATGAGAATTAAGGGCCCAACCTGTGATACTAACTTGGGACTACTCAGAAAGATTTTCCAGTTCCAGAGATTCTGTGAGATCATCTGAGGTCCTTGTAAATATCATTTACAACATCATATCTCAGTTTCTCCTTTTTCCTAAATCCTGATCATTTTTCTTCAACAACTGCTAATTCCCAAAACAGTTCCTAATAAAGTCTAACATAGAATATGAGAATCTGATTTCTGAAAAATTCAAGTTTCATTCATTGTTTTTCTTCTTCTATGAAATAAATTCTATTTCTATAAACAAAATTCCTATGTTGAAGCCTTAATGTCTAATATGGCTGTTTTCAGAGATAGGGGTTTTAGAAAGAATCACTTGTATCACTTGTTATCCTGTTGATCTTCGATTTGCTCAAGCGGGCGCCAGTAACGTCTCCATTCATCCCAGTCTTGTGCTAGTGTAGCCCAATGGTATCAGCTCGCTTCGGGAACACAAAGATCCTCAAAATGTTCATTCAGGTTTTTGACGAAGAAGTCTGACCATCTTGTTGGTGGGCGGCTATGCTGTCTTTTGATGTCCTGTGGAATTCAGTTGGTAACAGCTCTAGTCCAGCAGTTGTCTCTGAATTGCATTATGTGTCCAGCCCATCTGATTTTTGATGCCTTGGCAAACAAGACAGCATCCCTGATTTTTGATCTTCAACGGAGGTTGGTACTCCGCATTCCTTCTCTCACTTGAGTGATGCGTGAAACTCCAAGCATAGCTCTTTTGATTCCTTTTTGGGATATCTGAAGAGTGTTCTCATCCTGTTTTCATAAGTCCCAAGTCTCTGAGGTGTAAAGTTAGTGCAGGAAGAACGGTGGAGTCGAAAAGATGTGCGGAGGTTCTTTGTCCTCTTAACCACTTATTCAATGCTCTTGGAGGTGTTCCAAGCTGCTCTCTTCCTCCTGTGCAATTCTGGCACCAAGTAGTTCCTCATGTTTAGTTCTTGACCCAGGTACACAATAGCTGCTGCATTTGGAGATGTTTGTTCCATTGAGAGCAAATGGAACATCAGGGACTAGTTCATTTTTCATGAACATTGTTTTGCTGAGATTCAGCTGCAGTCCAACCTTTCCACAGTCTCGGTCCACGTTGGCCAGCATTTGTGCCACTTAGCTAATGTTTGGTGTTATGAGAACAATCTCATCAGCAAAGTGGAGGTGGTGTAATTGCCGATTGTCTATCTTCACTCCCATTCCTTCCCATTCCAATTGTCGCATGATGTTCTCAAGGGTGATACTGAAGAGTTTTGGTGAAATGGTAACCTACTGAACCCCTCTCTTTATGTCAATGATCACTTCCCTGTAGAATGGTGAGATCCTGGTGGTGAATCCATAATATAGCTCACTGACGATCTTGACGTACCGAGTTTGAATGCCCTGTTTGGTTAGGAATTCGATGACTGCTTCAGTCTCAACAGAATCGAAGGTCTTCTTTAAATCAATGAATGTTAGACAGAGCAGCATCTTGAACTCTCACAAAACTTCAATGAACTTGGTCATTGTGTGGATATGGTCAATCATGCTGAATCCCTTGCGGAACCCAGCTTGCTCGCCTGGTTGTCCTTCACCTAGTGTTCCTCCTATTCAATTCAGGATGACCCGAGTGAACAACTTGTAGACAATTGACAACAGGCAGATTGGGCAATAGTTGCTGATGCTGTGGATGTCTCCCTTCTTATACAACAGAATGATCCTACTGGTTTTCCATTGGGATGAAACCTTTCATATGGACAGGTAGTGTGTGAACAGCTAAGCCAGTGTATTAACAATTACTGGCGTCAAATTCTTCAGGTGTTCGGGTCTGACCTTGTCTGGGCCAGGTGCTGCATGCACCTTTACCAACGGAAGGGCGTGTCAGATTTCAGAAGGGAGTACATTGGAAACGACATATCCATCCTGCAGAATTTGATATGTGGGCAGGTGGATGCTGCTGTCAAAGAGATGAGAGTAGAAGTCATGAATAATCCTCTTCATTGCCCTTCTGGAAGATGGGATAGATCCATCAGGATGTTGAAGGGCAGTCATTTTGGTCTTGTAGTTGGCGAAGGACAGGTGAGCGTTGCAAATACTTTTCCCAGCTTCTGCCACATCGGCCAATACTGCTGCTTTCCTCTCTTTGAGGTCTTCCTTTATCACTTCTCTGCACAGCTTTGCAAGCTCGAACATTAGTTTGTGATTGCCTGAGGCTCATGCCAAACCATGTTTGTGAATGAGCTCAAGAGTTTTCGAAGACAGGCGTCTGTTTCTGGCTTTCCCACTCTTGGCATTCTTTACGCAGTCATGGAGATGCTGAACCAGTTGATCATATTCCTCGTCGATGTTGTCAATGACAGCATCTTCCCCCATTGTCGCAATAGTGCCAAAGAGCTCCCAGTTGGTGGTCATTCTGGGAGTTCACTTCTTAAACTTAAACTTTGCAGACCTTTCTCCCTGCTCTGTGAAGTAGAATTTTACACGAAGGATATAGTGGTCTGATCCTGTTTGGAATTTTTGAACAACAGTGACATCAGTCAGGCAAAACCTTCGATTGAATATGATGTGGTCATTTTGTTGTGGAACTGTCCATTGAGAAACTCCCATGTCCAATGTTTAGATTCGGCCTTCTGAAACTGTGAGTTACCATGGATGGTCTTGGTCAACATGATGAACTCAGACAGTTTCTCACCCTGTTCATTCCATTCTAGGCCATGGGACCCGATGTGGAGTTCTTCAGGTGACCTACTTGGTCCTATCTTGGCATTAAAATCACCAATAGTGATCTCATAGAAGGTGTGTTCTTCCATATGAAACTTTTACAGCTCCACATAGAACTTCTCAATTTCTTCTTCATCGTAGTTGGATGTTGGTGCATAGACTACGAAGATAGAAACTACCGGCAGTGAGCCATATCCATTCAAGTATAGTTGTCCAATTTGGGTTGTTAGGCATTTGAATGAATCAATGCTCATGGTCAAGTTTGTGTTGACAAGGACACTGATGCCACCAATCTCTCTATTGTCACATGTTCCAAGGAAAGTATTAAAACTAAATAAAGTCATAAGGGGGCTGGAGAGGTAACACAGCAGGTAGGGCATTTGCCTTGCATGTGGCCAACCTGGGTTTGATTCCTCTGCCCTTCTCGAAGAGCCCAGCAAGCTACTGAGAGTGTCTCGCCTGTATGGCAGAGCCTGGCAAGCTACCCATGCGTATTTGCTATGCCAAAAACAGTAAAAACAAGTCTCAAGATAGAGACATTACTGGTGCCCGCTCGAGCAAATTGATGGGCAATGGGATGATAGTAACAGTGTGTGTTTGTGTGTGTGTGTCTGTGTATCTCAGTGGGGACACACCTTGTGGTGCTCAGGCTGAGTCCTGGTGTTTCACTCAGTTATCATTTCTGTCATGGCTTACAGTATCCTGTGGAGTGCCAGAAATTGAACCTTAATTGGCTCCATGCAAGGGAAATACTTTGCCCATCATACAATCTCTCTTGCCCCTAGCCCAATTTCTTGAATCCATATACTATTTCTTTTACAACATTTAAACATTTTTGATTATATATTATTTCTTCAGTTGAATGCACACACTCACACACATATATAGATGTAGATATAGATGTATTGCACATTCTTTAATTTCCTTTGTACTGCCATAAGAAACTACATATTTGGCTCATAGTCCTGAAAGTGCATTTTCACCATTTAAAAAAGTTAACATGCTATTTAAAATGTGGAAATCTGAGGCTATATAAGACTCAAGTTAAATTTTTTTCTAACAGTTAACTTTCTCATGTTATAATAGGAGTGATTATATTGTCTATTCTCACACATAGTTTGAATTCTTTTAAGGGGTTTCTTGTCTTCTCACAAACAATTTTCTTCCCTTTGGACAATTTCCATGTGATTGTAAGACATTTAGTTCTCTTGGGAATGGTCACATGTAGGCAGATATGTTACCAAAAGTCATTATAAGGAGATTAAACAGGTGTGAGCTCTGAAACCAGGAGTGGATTTAGACAACACTTTTATAGCTTTAAATCATTCATACAACCAGGTAAAATTTTCTCAGAGTAAAAGAAATTCTCTTTGTTGAGGGAGTTGGAGCAGTTGATATTTCATCCCCTTTTCTAAGACATGTTACCTCATTTCAATAATATGTCTAGTCAAGGATAGCTAAGCAGGATGTACTGATTGCAACATTATCAGGGTTATGGTGGTATTACTGTCTCCATGACTTCAGAGAGAGTCCTAGAATTTTGGAACTATAAGGCATTCCTTCATCCTACTACTGCTTCAGTTTCAATAATTCAGTTTATTGAAAAAATTCCAGGAAATTTTATTCATTAGTCTTTTTAAATGATGCTTTTCTTAGGATTTTATAGTTTATCTTCAGCAGTTTTGTTTTATTTTAACTTTTTCCACATACAAATATCAACTTTTAACATATGGGAAAGAAGTATATGTTTAAAATTGAAGACAAAATTCACCATTTAATAGTCAGTAATCTTAAGAAAAGTGCTTCTATAAATCAGCAAAACAGATACATTTTCATATTGTAAGTTTATCAGTAATTTGAAATTTTAGGGTAACCAATGCTGCAGGGTCTAGTTTGAACTGGACCACTGTCTCCCATGTCAAGCCGATATGGGATTGATATGGCCAGCCAAGACATAGATACTTTTTACTATTTTACTACATATTTAACTAAATGACGTTGTATCCTGTACTTCTTTTGATTTCTATTCCTTTATCATTTGTGCATAATGGAATGAATGAAAATATGTTGAAAATATTGGCTACAACTTTTTATACACTTGCATAAAGCTTGTTTTTCAACTCTTCTTTCAATCCTTAATGTGCTGAATATTTGAGGCTTCACGATGCTGCTTTTGCTATCCTCACTAGAACCCAGAAATAGTGAATGAAACGTCAATTTCTGACAAAGAAATAGAAAGTATTATGGCCCTTGCCTCAGAGGGTTTGCAATTTGATTGAATAGAGAAATGCAGAATCATGTATCACATACAAGCATCCCTTGGTAGATTTTTTTTTCCAATTTATCTTGATCTTAAAGAAATATAAGACAAGAAGTACAGGTGCTGATACTTCGGACCAGATAATCCTCTGTTGTAGGGAAATTCCCAAGAAATTGTTTAGTAGAACCTCTGGCCTTTACATGGTGCTTTAATGACAATAGAACCACACCTACTTTTGAGAATCAAATATGTCCCCATATGTCCTCTGGTGGAGTGGGAGGAGACTTCGTTACAAGTGCTTACTCTTGGGACTTCACAAATAAATAGAAAACACTTTTAGTCATAACATATTCTCTTTATATATTAATGGAATGCAGGCATTTAAACATTCAAAACTAAGCAGCAGTAATTATTCTTCTGGAAAAAAATTTAAAATTGTCTAAAGTTAGATAACAATTCTTATGAGGTTCCTGATGAAATACATAATATACCATGAAAAGTGAACAAGATAAAAGGAGCTTTCACCTGTCTGTACCCACAAGTATCTGTTTCAGTTTAGCAAACACAGTTGCTCTCCCTCCAAAAGTTTTGGATCATTGACTCAGAAGGTTTAGCCCTCTAATTCAATCCAATCCTGTCCTATTAAGGCCTAGATCTGTTGCCAGATTAATGTTTCAAATTTGTAACATTCCAAAAGCCCTTTCTAGTTATAATGAAATGGTACAACCTTTCAAGAGAGTAACAGATTGCATGTGGCTATTTTAAAAGAAGAATTTCATAAGACGCAGCTGAAACATTAGGTAAGATATTCACAACTGAAAAAATCATCAGCAAAGGGGAGTAAAAATAATGGTCAGGGGAGAAGGGACTATAAATCACAAGTATTTCTTAGTATTTGTAGAAGCTTAATATATATATATATATATATTTAATTTCTCAGATCCATAGACATCACAGCAGGTAAAGCACTTGACTTACACATGTGTGACATGGCTTCAAACCCTGGCTCCTCATATAATCCCACAAGCTCCACCAGGACTGATCCCTGAGCACTAATCTAGGTATAAACCTGAGCACAGCTAGATGTGGTTCAAAAAAAAAAAAAACAAACCAAAAAAAAAAAAAAAGGGCTCATAGATATCAAGGCTAGAAGTGTATTTTGTGAAGCTCCAGGATTTCATTTTGGGCTATTTCTCTGCCCATTTTAGAGATTTTTTTAGCAGTATCCATTTTTTAACTATTTTTGGTTTTGTAGACACCATGATTTACAAAGTTATTTTAGGTGTATAGTATTCCCATCTCTAAATCCTAACACCCTATGACCATATCCCTCCACCAGTGACCCAGTTCCCACCCCTCGTCTCCTTGACAGTTTTTAAGTGTAATTGTTGCAGTTTAGGCCCAATAACAGTTGTGTTGGGTCTAGTACTTTAGCTATATCTTGTCTCTATACCAAATATCTACTTTTTAAGAAAACTCTTAGAATCTTAGCTAAATGGTTATTTTCAAATCCCCATTTAACCTTTTATTTACATCAAAAAGGCAATGCTTGATAAGAAATGTAGAGTATTACCTGCCACTTAATACAAAAGAATTTGTATTAAGCCAAAGTCAAAGTTAAAAGACTTTGCACCCAATTCTAATGGGGAAATGGTGTCCACATATTAGCAAGAAATTCTCAGACACTAGAATCAGGGAGTCCTACATTTCAGCTAATTTGATATTATCTCCCTGGAAATAGTATCAGATTACACAGATTAAGGGCTCAGTCCACAAAACTGCCTCCCTCCCTCCCTCCCTCCCTCCCTCCTTCGAGAAGCCAGTTAGAAAGCTTAAATTGTCCCCTGTGATTTTCACCCACAGCAGACCATAAATTGTAAGTTTCAAAGGGTCTTCTTACATTGGATTAAATGATTAGAGCTGTTCACTGAACTCAGAAACCCATCTTTTGGGGGGCTGGAGCAATAGGACAGTGGGTAGGGCATTTGCCTTGCATGTGGCCAACCTGCATTCTAACCCCAGCATCTTATATGGACCCCCAAAACCACTAGGACTAATTCCTGCATGCAGAACCAGGAGTAACCCCTGAGCATCACTGAGTGTGACCCCAAAATGCAAGAAAATAAAACCCATTTTAAAAAATATTATTCTTACTAGATTACGGGTTTATTAGAAAAGGATAAAACTGAGAAATAGCCAGATTGATAGTGATGCTTGGGCATGGTGTTATGAAGGGCACAGAGCTACGCTGTCTACTTTACAGGTGCCAATCTCCTTGGAACTGCACATACTCATCAATGCAAAGGCTCTCCAAACCCATTCCTTCTGAGGTTTAATGAAGACTTCATTATCTAGACATTAATGATTGAGTAATTGACTATTTGTGATTAATTCAATCTTCAGCCCAGCTTTTCTCTTCTCTCCCTGGAGGTTAATGGGGGTGGAACTAAAATTTCCTTTCCACTGATCATATAATTTGGTCCTCTGACAACTAGTCCCATCTTTAGGGACTTTTTCAAGTTACTTCATAAGCTTTACAAAAGATACTTTTATTTCTCTCATCAGTTAGTAAATTCTAAGAGTTGAGTATACGTACACACACATATATTACTGTATCACTGTATCACTGTAATCCTGTTGCTCATCAATTTACTTGAAGAGGTGCCAGTAATGTCTCCATTCATCCCTGTTGTGTTCAGGGTCAGGGGAATGAGACCCATCATTGTTACTGGTTTTGGCATATCAAATACACCACAGGTAGCTTGCCAGGATCTACCATGCAAGATTCTGCATTGCTCTCTTCTGGGAGCTTTGTTTTATAGTCTCTGGATCTTGGCCATTGATGAGATTACATGGCACCGGGGGCAGTTTGTGGGTGTGACTGCCAAGCTACTGGAAAACGGGGGACCTGGGTGTAGGAGGTCAAGTCTTGATCTGAGTGGGCTTGGAGATCTCAGCCATGGGTCCCGCATACCTGGGTTCCTCTGTCACTTCCTTCATGTATAAGGCTCATCTGAGCGTGTGGAGAGTGGCCTTGAGCATGGTTGCAGCTGGGTTCTAAAGGTTTTTGGCTGCTGGGGCTCTGCTTGGGGAGGGGAGGGAAATTCAACCCGCCCTCCTTTGAAAGGGCCCCGGTAAAGACAGCCTGGTAAGGGGAGTATATATATATATATATATATATATATATATATATACACACACACACACACACACACACACACACACACACACACACACACATATACGCATATATGGGCTGGAGTGATAGCACAGCTGTAGGGCACTTGCCTTTCACGTGGCCGACCCATGTTCGATTCCTCTGCCCCACTCAGAGAGCCCGGCAAGCTACTGAGAGTATCGCTCCCACACAGCAGAACTTGGCAAGCTACCCGTGGCGTATTCAATATGCCAAAGACAGTAACAATATGTCTCACAATGAGAGACGTTACTGGTGCACGCTCAAACAAATCAATGAGCAACGGGATGACAGTGACAGTGACATACATATATATGTATATATACATATATATATTTACACACACATATATGTGTATGTGTGTGTATATATATATATATATATATGGGGCTGGAGTGATAGCACAGCGGTAGGGCATTCGCCTTTCACGCGGCCGACCCTTGTTTGATTCCTCCGCCCCTCTCGGAGAGCCTGGCCCTTTTACCGAGAGTATCGAGCCTGCGCGGCAGAGCCTGGCAAGCCACCTGTGTGTATTGGATATGCCAAAAACAGTAACAATAAGTCTCTCAATGAGAGGTGTTATTGGTGCCCACTCGAACAAATCGATGAGCTACGGGATGACAGTGATATTATATATATAATATGTATATAATATATATATATATATATGAATGGAACTGGAGCCATAGCACAGTGGGTAGGGTGTTTGCTTTGCACCTGGCTGACCTGGATTTGATTCCTCCATCCCTCTCGGAGAGCCAGACAAGCTACTGAGAATATCTTGCCCACACGGTAGAGCCTGGCAAAGTATCCATGGCATATTCGATATGCCAATAACAGTAACAAGTCTCACAATGGAGACATTACTGGTGCACGCTTGAGAAAATAGATGAACAATGGGACGAGAGTACTACAGTGCTACATATATATGAATAAACACATATTGGAGAGAGGGGGGTCTTCTTACCTCCTCTCAAACCTTGTTAGATATGTGGGAAGTCCATAGAGTTGGCATGAAAGTAGATGTGCAGAAGGATATTGTGTAACAAGGAATAGCATAGACAGATAATACCTGACTAGCAACCATATACCATTAAACTCACTTACCTACATTTGTATTCATTCAGACCCTAAAGTAGCATGATTGTGTTTAGTGTCACAAGTCCTTACTATGTGCCAGAAAATGATTTTATCTTTGCAGCAAGATTCTGAGGCAGATAACCTTTATTATCATTTCACAGATGAGGAAGTTGAGGCTTAGAAAGGTAAAATAACTTACTGAGGTCACACAGCAAGGATTTGTGCCTATGCCTGAGAGACTCCAGCATTTAAATATTTAATACTCTACTTAATTTACAGTTTAATTTAGAATGTTTAAGTATTCTAGATCAAGGTGCCTTGGCAGAGGTGAATAGATGTTTCAAGAGAAAATGAAAGATCAATTGGGTCCTCCTCTGTGGATTACTTTTCTCCTTCCTCCTTCGTACCAAACTTCCCTCTCATCCCTTGCCCCACTGGAATTATTCGAGAATTTATCTTAAAGGTTGGAAACTGTGGAACTTGACTTGATGGCCATCAAATTTATGCCATGTATCTCGTGGAAACCAGATATAATACGGGTTGCAATGGCAGCAGTGAGTAACAGACAGTACTTGACACATGTGCGCCAGTGTACTTGTGACTTTTAGTGGTAGTTTCCTTAGAAGATCTGGGACATATGGGCAGGACCAACTCATCCAACAGGGACCCTGAACCTACGAGGAAACACTGTCTGCTAGTCAGAACTAGTGAAGACCGCCAGGCTGTGACTTTTTTTCCCCCTCTAGCTGTAGCTTCTGATGGCCAATTCATTTTCTTTTCCAGCCCCTCTCGTGGCATGTGAATGACTAAATAAGTATATAATTCTTAAAAATCCTCATAAAATCCATGATTCTGTGATATTTCAAGTAGGTTGAAAAATTACCAAGAGGGGAGTTGCTTAATAATATTTAACTAGCCCCCATATACCACTAAACTCACTTCCCCACGTTTGTGGTCAGAGCTCGTGGTCAGCTAAAGGCCACTCTCCTATGTGGCGGTTACACATCAGGAAATGTACCAGATTTGCTTCTGTACCTCCATTCCATACTACCTGGTTTAAAATTGCATGGGCCCAAAAGTGAAGAGTTCCCTCGTCTGTCTGTCATCAAGATTTTCACAGATTAATTTGTTTTTGTGTTTTTATCTCCAGCTACAAGCCCTAAGCGTGTAGCAGAGCTCCTAGTGGATGGAAGCTGGCATTTATAATCACACACAAAAAAATCACTTCCTCACTCTTGATTCAATCACATATTAATCATGCGACCTGGGGGGGGGGTGTTTTCCTATTGTGAATCAGTCCCCCTTTACTAACTAATAAACCTTAAATCAGAGTTAACATCTGCTACCTGAAAATATTAATTAAATGTGATCCTGCAAGTAGGATTAGTTAAGACTTTTCCATTGAAGATGTCAGAATCTGCGTTCAAACTGGCTTACACGGTAAAGGGTTTTTATTAGCTTTGAAAATGAAAAGGCTCAGATCAGTCTTACTTAAGCATTGATAGATCCAAAGACTCAAAGGGTTTCATCAGAATCTTTCTCCTCCCAATTTCTGGTGTGCTTTCAAGGCTAATTCTGTTATAAACAGAAATTTTCCAATTTATAGATATAATTAGCTTTAGTAAATAATTCCTGAAGCTGGTGAAATGAAGCAGAAGACTAGAGTGGATGCTTTGTATGTGGGAACCTCAAGCTCAATCCTTGGATTCTCATATTTCTTCCAGGAAACACTGAAACTACCATTGAGCACTGTGCTGGGAGTAGTTAATAAACACTGCCAGGTGTAGCTCAAAACCTAAAAATAGTGATATTAACAATAATTGACTTATGACTATGGCAATATCTGGACCAGCATATAGAGTGGCTCTGCATAAAATGAGAATCACATTTTTATTATAGTTTAAGTGATAGGGTTACACCAGTGTTTAGGTGTAAAGTGTTGACATGCAAAGTTGCTGCACCACACTAAGGTGCCCATGACTCTCCATTACTGTCCTTGTGCCATCTCCAGTGCAGTCTTCAGAAACATACAATTTATCTAGTCTGAAAGAGGGTAGGACAAGGTAGTGAGCAAAAGAAAAGTTTGTCTTAGAGAAAGCTACCTTCCCTGGGAAGAATACAGGTGGTAGTTCTCTTGCAGATGATCTCACTGATACTGATTAGGAATCTCCCAGTTTATTGATTAAGATTCTATATCGGGGAGAGTTTGAAATGGACAGAAATGAAAATTTAGCCAGAAGTTTGGGACGCATGGAGCAAGGAATGATCCTCTGAAAGCTGCTTTCCCTTCCCTTCCCTTTCCTTCCCTCCCCTCCCATCCATTTCCTTTCCTACCTTCCCATTCCTTTCCCTTCCCTTCCCCCCTCCCATTTGCCTCTCTATCCTTCCCCCTCTTTCCCCTTCCCAGAGATTGGATTAAAAGGCTTCTTCTATAAATATGAACAAACAAACAGTCTATACTTGAAGATTATCATCTTGCACAAGACTAACAAATATTAGACAGCTTTAGCCCAGCTGGAGAAAGAGTGCCAGTAGCTGAAACATGCTGTTGAACTTTCAAAATCTCACTCCCAGAGGAATAAGACTATGTCTTAGTTGTGAGTATTTACTTGTGGGACATCATGAAAAGAACATTTTTAAGAAGACTGCCATTACTACTTATCTCAAATAATAAGATTTATGATTTATCTTAGATATTGAACAAAATAAAGATTTAAATAAATGAGAAGTTCATTTATTTCTAAAGAGGAAGTAAGAAAACTTCTACAGACAAAGAGTGGAACCAAGTGTATTTTTTCCCCTTTGTTTTTGGGCCACACCCAGTGGTGTTCAGGACTTACTCCTGGCAGTATTAAGTAGGTAATTTGTGGCACCAGGGACAAAACCTGGGTCTGCTACATGGAAGTATGCTATCTCTTGGGCTCCCGAACTAAAACTCTTGTAGCCATCCGGATAAATTCCACTGTATGAAATTATTTGTCACTTTAAGAGACAAATGTCTGGAGCAGAAAATACTCAGGTAGAGCTCAAATAGGCATGTGAAATTCATAGACAACTTCTGAGCTTCAAGAAAAAATCAGCAGATGTATGAATGACAGGTAGGTATCAGTAACATGCTCCTACAGGCCTTGGCAAATATGAGCATTAGATTGGTCAATACAGCTTAAGTCCTTTGCCATATCACCACATGACTCAGAAAATTCATGTTTCGTAGTGATAGTCCAAGTTCTAGAATCTGATCCTCAGGAATTTAAACAAGAAAAGTAGAGAAGGATTCTGTATGGTTTCACATAGAAAGGTTAAAAATGCAGATCTCTAGGGAACAACCATTAGGGCTCCTGCCTTGCACTTCACCAACCTGGATTTGATCTGGCACTTCATATGGTCCCCTGTGACCCTGACCCCATCAGAATGTCCCTGAGTGAAGAGTCAGGAGTAAGTTCTGAACACCACAGGTGTGATTCCAAAACACAAAACAAAAAGCAGATCTCAAACTTACAAACAGAAGATTCTTAGGTTGTTCCAGGAATCAGTAATTCTCAAATTTGGTCCGTGAATTAACAAAATCAGTGTCACATTGGAGCTTATTAGAACTACACATCACATGCCTCAGAAGCCACAGGGGTGTGTGACAGAAAGCTATTGTCTTCACAACTATTCTACATGATTCAGATGTGAAATCACATTGGAAAACCACTGCCTGGAATCTTAGAAATTGAATGTCCTCAGCTATCTATCTAGGGCTAACCTTGGATAAATCATCACTAAGTAATTTATTTCTTTGGGTATCATCCAAAAAGCAAATCCGAGAAAGTAGACTTGACATTAGGTCATTTTCCCACTACAGTCTCTGAAAGTTCACCTTGCCCAGAAGCTTGAAAGCCCCCTCACATATGAGTAAAAGAACTTCCATGAGGAAAAAGTAGCAATGATGTTTTTAAAAATGTAGAAAATTCTGATCAATTAGCAGATATACCAGATAGAGATTTATTTTTTAGAATTGGCTTGGAGGTAGTGGAAAGAATCTCTTGTCAAAGAGATTCTTTGACCATAAAGCAATGTTGATTATAAAATCAAGAACTCCTCAGAGAATAAGAATCTAATGTTTTTTTTCTTTCACTGTAAATAGTTTGTAAATTAAAATGCCTAATTCAATATTTTGGTGTTATGAATGGATCATGTTTTCCCAAGCTGAAAAGGAAAATGGTCAAAAGAGTCAATGCTTTTAGAGATATCTTTTGAAATTTATCTCTCATTACCATGGGTGTTCTTGCAAGTAGAAGTGAATATCCTAAATCCATAGGGTATTAAAGACAAAAAGAAATCTAGAAATAGCTAGAAGAAGCTGTTTATCAATAATGCTGATGTGCATAGTTTAATAGATTATCTCACAATCCCATGTCTGTGCTGATCTTTAAGGGGTATTATGGTTATTTAGTTGAAAGTGAATTCAGTATCTCTTCCTTTTAAATGACCAATTAAGAGAAAATTAGTCATCCAGAGGTAATAGCGCCTAAAAGACCTGCCTTTATGCAGTTTTGCTGACCTATTCTTTTTTTTTTTTTTGCATCCTTTAGTATCATTCATTTATCCAGCCAGCCTGCCTTATTCCTCTATCCACTTCATTTCAATTAATGCTTCCTAAAAGGAGCTAATCACACAAAGATGAACCTGATATAGACCTTGCTATTTGTCTTGGATCTGGGCCTAAAATAGAATCTTTCTATTAACTTATTAAATATTAAATAGGAAGACAACTTAGATATTAGAATATTAATAGCTTGCAGGTTGTGGGAAGATAATGGCGCAAAGGCCAATAGCTCATCTTTGTCCTGATTTGCCCTTCTGTTCACTGCTGTCTGTTTCTGTATTCATTGGGCATGATGTAATGATTAATAGTTTTGTCATACTTTGAGTTGCTTTAGGAATTTTTGTGATGACAGAACCAAAAATAATAAAAGAAAACTATTTTGAAACATTCTATTGTTGTTTCTGAGAAAGATAGCCCCCCATTGTATTTGGGAAAGTAAATTAAATTCATCTACTCTAAAACTTTTGCTTTGAGTCTTCTACTCTAAAAATATTGCTTTATGCAGCCCACTTGGGTTCAATTCCCAGAACTGCATAATATCCCCAGTAACTCCCAGCACAGTGTTAGAAGATGCCCCCTGTGCATCACTGGGACCTCTGTCCTCTCTCTCTCTCTCTCTCTCTCTCTCTCTCTTTATATATATATATGTATATATATGTATGTATATATATCACACACATTTATATATTGTTTATTATGTGTTCTACAATAATTTGTGGGATCTCCGGAACCCAGCTACAGCCATGCTCAGGGCCACTCTCCACACATTCGGACGAGCCTCACGCATGGTGGAGCTGGTGGAGGAACCCAAGTGTGCGGGATACGGGACCGAGCTTCCAAGGCTGTCGGATTAGAACTGAGCCTCTTCCATCCAGATCCCCCATTTTCCAGTAGCTAGGCAGTCACACCCAGAGACTGTCCCCAGTGCCGTGTAATCCCATCAATGCCCAACATCCAGAGACTATAAAGCCAAGCTCCTGAAAGCCTGCAGTCACAATGCAGCCGCACGACATCTAATAGCCTAGTTCTCTCTCAGAGAACCTGACAAGCTACCATGAGTCTATTCCCCACTTGGGAGAGCCTGGCAAGTTCCCCGTGGCGTACTCATATCCAAAATACAGTAACAGATATATACATACCTCTTGGAGAGCCCGGCAAGCTACCGAGAGTATCCCACCCACATGGTAGAGCCTGGCAAGCTACCCATGGCGTATTCTATAACAAAAACAGTAATGCTAAAAACAGTATGCCAAAAACAGTAATGATGGGTGTCATTCCCCTGACTCTGAAATAGCCTCCAATTGTTGGGAAAGACAAGTAAGAAGAATTTGCTAAAATTTCAGGGTTGAGTGTAATAGAGATGTTACTGGTGCCTGCTCGAGTAAATTGATGAACAACGGGATGACAGTGACAGTGATACAGTTCTATAATATAAAATGTCCTACAATAGTAAAGTACTCTCTTTAGTATTACATCTGGAATCCCACCCTTAATTCTGCCATAGATTTTTAGAGATGGCCATAAATACAAGCTGTAATTTCTTTGTTGAAATAGTGAATTTTGATTATAGGCAAAGAATTGACCCAATTATGGACCCTTTAAAGTTCATCTATTTCTACTCTTAACGGCTACATCCTGATCTCCAAACTGTGCAAGTAGATCTTATACTAGAGAAAAATATATGTGTATGTATATATATGTATAAAAAGTTAATACAAATTATGTATGTAAATCAACATTTTACATTTACTGATAAAATTTGTAAGTATACACTGTGATTCTTCTTTATTATTTTACCTTTCTTATTAAAGTGAGTGATAGCACAGTGGGTAGGGCATTTGCCTTGCACACAGCCGACTCAGGTTTGAGTCCTCCGCCCCTCTTGGAGAGCTCGGCTGGCTACTGAGAGTATCTTGCCCTCACAACAGAGCCTGGCAAGCTACCCGTGGCATATTCTATATGCCAAAAACAGTAACAACAAGTCTCACAATGGAGTTGTTACTGGTGCCTGCTCGAGCAAATTGATGAGCAACGAGATGACAGTGACACAGTGATACCAGTATTTACAATATTTTCATGCATCATGCCAGTTCCACATGCTTCCCTCCACCAGAGAAAAATCTCTAGGTACAATGATTTTGGTCATTTGTAGTTCCCTTGCTATATTTCTTTATATCTCACATATGAAAGAGATTTTTAAAAAACATTTTCATTATGGAAGTAGCGACATCACACACATGAAACTAAAATCCTGAAATTCTGCAAAGTTGTAAATCAATAAGTGGAAAAACTTTTTAAAAACCTTATCTTAATAATGTAAATAACATGAATATTGTATGCTAATACATCTTCAAACTAACAAAAAATGTGATGTATTTTTAACTGTGACCATTTACAGAGCAAACTTGGGCCTCAGAATTGCTGTACTTTTCTGTGGGAACATTGACCCTTTTCTCTTGGAAAGTACTTCACAGGATGAGACCTTAGTAAAGGTTAACTCCTCAGGTCTGCTCTGCTTCAGGGTAAATACGGTTCATCTCCTCTGTAGAGATGGGAACCTGAAGGATCAGTTCAAATTTGAGGAGTAAGAATGAAAATTCAGAAAATGAAATAAGCTCAGTCACATTCAAGGAGAAATTGCTCTGACTCCCTGGAGATAGGGATTATTTGTGAGTAATTTTAGGAAATAAATGTTGCAGAGAGTCTCTTGCCCGTGCGACTGGCTGTCTTCCCTGGGGCCCCTCGGAGGGGGTGGCCTCCAGCTTCCCTCCCAGGCCAAGCAGAGCTCCCAAGGCCAAAGACCTCAGGAGCCTAGCCACAGCCATGCTCAAGGCCCCTCTCCACACGTTTGGACAAGCCTCACGCATGAAGGTACCGGCAGAGGAACCCAGGTGTGTGGGACTTGGGGCTGAGACCTCCAAGCCTGCTTGGATCGGGACTGGGCCTCTTCTGCACAGATTTCCCATTTTCCAGTAGCTATGCGGTCACACCCAGGGACTGCCCCGGGCGGGCGCAGTGTAATCCCACCAACGGCCAACATCCAGAGACTTAAAACCAAGCTCCTGGAAGCTCGCGGTTGAGTGATATCTTATAGCCTACTTCTCCCTCATATATATATATATATATATATATATATATGTATATATATACATATATGTGTACATATATACATGTATTCACACATATATATTATGGTATATTCTTGCTGTCGTAAGTGATGTTTCAGAATATCACTTTGTATAAAGTTACACAACCTCACCCAGGTTTTCCTTCCTCTCAAATGGGTTCTTAAAGAATTTGCAACATCCTTTCACACAGTTCTCTGCTAACAATCTGATTCTTTGACATCATTATTCATTCATGCATCATCTTTAGAAGAATGACCTATTTTCAACACTAAAAATATTTTCACTTCTACAATGGCCACTTATCATACAAACAATAAAATATAAATTATTTTTAACTAAGAATCTGTGTCTAGCAGTACATAATGTAAAAGATAATGCTGATAGGAGAAATGCTAACCAGGAAATAGCAACCAGTGGTGTTGACTAGAAAAGTTTGTCTCTTGTGAAAAAATAATACTCTCTGAATCTCTTGATTTGTACATCGAAGTTAATTGGGCTTGACTATAGTTTTTCTGTAAAGCCACTTTATTCTATTTAAGAGCATAGTCATTTGGGGCTGGAGCGATAGCACAGTGGGTAGGGTGTTTGCCTTGCATGCTGCTGACCTGGGTTCGATTCCCAGCATCCCATATGGTCCCCTGAGCACCGCCAGGGAGTGATTCCTGAGTTAGCCAGGAGTAACCCCTGTGCATCACTAGGTGTGACCCAAAAAGCAAAATAATAATAATAATAATAATAATAATAAATAAAAAATAAAAGCTTAGTCATTCATTTCTCAGTCTCAGTTTGTCTAGGAGGAAATAGAAAGCAAAGACAAATATCAAAACAACAAAACTTTTTTTTGCCATATGGCTATTTTAAATAAATATTTGCTTTAAAAAACAGGAGCATTTGAATTTCTTCCTATTTTTCTTCTGCATGTTCTCACCAAGAGATAATAATCAAATGTGATTTGTTCACATTTGTCCTTCAGTCCTTGTTTCCTGGATTATATGCTGTTTGTGGTTTTGATGACACAGCCTACATACGTCTCTGGATGTCCTATTCCTGAGGCGAGAGCTAGGATTCAAGATAGTTTGATTTGACATTTGTATTGCTTTTATTCAATAAGTCATTAGCACAGTTTTTCTCTGAGTAATTAGCTACTCTTGATTTATTTTCTCTTAGCAATAACTGACTGTTTTCCAGGGGACAAATAGATCAGAGAATGTTTACCTCTAAAAACAAATAGAAAAGGAAGAGAATGTGTCCACATATATAAGCATCAAGAAGGCCCCTTTCACTATCAATGGAATGTAGGTTAGAATAGCTTTGAGACTGAACCAAACTCTTGCTTTAACTCTGATGATGCAGGGCAAATTCTAAACATTTTAAAGAATAAGTGTTAGATGTAACAAAATGTATTGGTTACAAAATGTTTTGGGTTTTGGTGGAATTGGGCCAAATACTTCATTGTTGAAAACAAAACAAAACAAAACACATACACTTTGATTCACCTGCCTCAGAGAGCTGGAAAATCTGGGTAACCAGAGGCCAGACAAACAGAGCAATTGGGACTTTGGAAACATTTCTGTTCCCAAACAAATTCTGAGCAATTACACACTAGAGAACACCCACGGAGTGCTTAAACTAGGTACCAAAGTAGGCGAAGCTGCTAACTTCCAGGCAAACAACAATAGTAAAGGAAAAACCCAGCTGGGACGAGCTTGCCCTTCTCAGTGGGCACCAGAATAACACTGCTTGAAGAAAACAACATGAAACTTGGCAGTCAAAGAGCCACAAATAAAAGCCAAATTTTAGAAAATGCTGGGGAAAGACAAAGTCCTAATTTATGAATGAAAATATTATATTTGCAATGTTACTTTCTAATGATATGTATTTTATTAAGACTAGCTGCTGGCAGTGCAGAAGTTGATGCTGTATCTGTACATGAGTTGGTGTATTTTTGAAATTGCTGGCATTTCTAAGTAGGCTATTGCCTGTAGCTGAGGACTGACAGGTAGGCTTAGCTATGTGAAATCATTTCAAGACCATGCTGATTTCATGAGTCTTTCAGATATCAGACTTAAGTGTGCACAATACAATCACCTTATAGTCCTGTTAAAACACATATTGTGATATAACAGTTCAGGTAAAGCCTTGAGATCCTGCCTTTCTGACCAGCTTTCCTGATGTCAATGCTCCCAATCCATGCTTTTGAGTTACAAAGTCCTGAAACTGAATTAACGTAAAGACAAATAGGAGGGACAGAGTTAGACGTAGTTAGATTATTTACTCAGGATGCTGCAGGATAAAATGAAGTATCTGAATTAGTTTTTGTTTATGCCTACTGCAACTCGAGAAAGAAAAGATGTTCAAAAGATGTCTCCACTAAGCACAGAGCTGGCATCAAAAGCCAAATTTATGAATATCCGGGTATCTTTGTGTTAGAAGAGACCCCAATAGTCCATCCACCATTGAGTTCTTAACCTTGGGATAACTGCTTCCAGGACATTATCATTTCATGTTCTTGATCAGGACCACAAATTTTCTCCCACCATAGTGTATTTTTTTTATAATTGTAACAAGAGATCATAAATTTGGTGAGTCAAAACAACAGAAATTTGGGGGCTGGAGCAATAGCACAGCGGGTAGGGTGTTTTCCTTGTTTTCGGCCAACCCGAGTTCGATTCCCAGCATCCCATATGGTCCCTTGGGCAACGCCAGGAGTAATTCCTGAGTGCAGAGCCAGGTGTGACCCAAAAATCAAAAAAAAAAAAAAACCAGAAATTTTATCTTCTTATGGCCCTGCAGGCCAGATATCCAAAATCAGAATTACTGTAATCCCCAGGTTTATGCTTTCTACAGAGACTGTGAGGGGAAATCTGTGCCTTAACCTCCTCTAGTCTCTAATGTGCCACTATTTCAGGATACGATGCCCCATCACTCTGGTCTTAGGGATCAGATCCTCGTATCTCTCCCTTCTGCTTTCATATTGCCTTTACCAAGTGTCTTTCTTTCTCTTAATATTGTAGTTAGGGTGTATCGGGATTGTTGGACATAGTCTCCCCAACTCATGATACTTAATATACCGATCAGGACCCTTTCCCCCAACATGCTCCCTTGTAGTGATTCCAGGGAGTGGACTCTGATTACTCTGCAGGTTTGTATTTATTTGGTCACATAAAATGTATGATTATTCATACAGTGTGGCCATAAAGACTGGCCAGCATGCTAGGCGAAAATTAAAGTAAGCCCTCCAGCTCCATTTTCACAGAAGTGCTGTCCTCAGTGCCTCTTGGGAAGCCCTGAGTATTAGTGCAGACATACTCTGAGAAGCCCATGAAGCCTGACATCATTTATAAAACATTTCTAGAAGGCACTATTGGCAATGAAATTTAGCATTAAATCTTTATTTTGAAATAATGATAGATTTGGGCTGGATTGATAGTACAGTAGGGAGGGCACTTGTCTTGTAAGAGCCCAATGGGAGTTGGATCCCTGCCATCTTATATGGTTCCCTGAGCCCACCAGGAGTAACTCCTGAGTGCAGAGCCCGGAGTAAGCCTTGAACATAATTGGGGATGACTCAAAACCAAAACAATTAAAACCTGAAATAATGATAGATTCACAGAAGATGCAAAGAAATAGACACAGAAAGGGGCAGTGCGGCTTAGAAGTACAGCTTAGCAGGTGCTTTTCTTGCACACAATGCTGACCAAGGTTTGATCCCTTGCACCACATAATGGTCCTCTGTCCACCACAAGACTAATCCCTGAACAGAAAATCAGGAGTGAGCCCTGATCACGGCTGAGTGTGGCCCTTAGAAAGAAAAGAAGGAAAGGAAGGAAGGAAGGAAGGAAGGAAGGAAGGAAGGAAGGAAGGAAGGAAGGAAGGAAGGAAGGAAGGAAGGAAGGAAGGAAGGAAGGAAGGAAGGAGCTAGGGAGGGAGGGAGGAAGGATAAAGGGAGGGAGGGAGGGAGGGAGGGAGGGAAGGTAGGAAGGAAGGAAGGAAGGAAGGACGGAAGAAAAAGAAAGAAAGAAAGAAAGAAAGAAAAAGAAAGAAAGAAAGAAAGAAAAAGAAAGAAAGAAAAAGAAAGAAAGAAAGAAAGAAAGAAAGAAAGAAAGAAAGAAAGAAAGAAAGAAAGAAAGAAAGAAAGAAAGGAAGGAAGGAAGGAAGGAAGGAAGGAAGGAAGGAAGGAAGGAAGGAAGGAAGGAAGGAAGAAGAAAGAAAGAAAGAAAGAGAAAGAAAGAAGAAGAAAGAAAGAAAGAAAGAAAGAAAGAAAGAAAGAAAGAAAGAAAGAAAGAAAGAAAGAAAGGAAGGAAGGAAGGAAGGAAGGAAGGAAGGAAGGAAGGAAGGAAGGAAGAAAGAAAGAAAGAAAGAAAGAAAGAAAGAAAGAAAAGAAAGAAAGAAAGAAAGAAAGAAAGAAAGAAAGAAAGAAAGAAAGAAAGAGAAAAGAGAAAAGGAATGGAAACAGAAATGGAGAGAGAGAGGTCTCTTGCATTCGCTACCTAGCCTCCTCGCTGTTCAATCTTGCATCACTATAGTGTAGTATCAAGACAGGAAACTAATATCCATATATTTTATTTATAAAGTTACTGGAGAGCAGACTTGGGGAAGACATGGAGAAAAGGGATGATTCAGGTGGGTGTCTGCTCATTCCAGAACCTCAAGTAAAATAAGGGAGTACTGGATGAGTTTCTGTTCCAAATGGGCAATACCTGGCCATTTCCACAAGATGGTTCTGGAGCCATATCTACAGCCACTTGACATTCTTAGCCTGGTAATTAAGCCTTGCCACCCTAAACCTTTTGGTGGTCCTGGAACTGAAGCTGGGGCAAGATTTTTTGGGGGGGTCCAGAAAATGATGTGAAAGTAGCTTCCACCTGAAAAACAAGTTGGAGAAATAATTCATGGACAAGACATCAGAGATAACAGGAGAGATATTAAGAGATAGTATACACCCAAATGTGGATGCAGGTACTTTCAAGGGAGAGTTGAGCCCTGAGTTTTGGGGGAAGGATTTTTAAGCAGTGAGGCAGCTAAGGGGATGAATATGCATGAGTTGTGCATAAGTAGTATGGGTTGGCTGGTGCTAGTTTCACATGCGTTTAAGGTTCTACATTGCATGCATCAATAGCATCTAATTTTGCAGCTTGGGGGTAGGTATGTTAATATGTCCGGGGTACTTGTTGTTGAGAAAATGTGAAATATGGTCTAAGTCACTGAGCAGGCTCTATTTACTAGCAGTTGACAAATAAGAGATTGTCTGCGGTGGCATCTCAAGGTCCCTTTATTTTTCTTGAGACACACAAGATAGCCCTTTTTGTTTCTTATAGTCATTTTCCCCAATGCTTCTTCTACAACAAGAAGACTACTATTTGCTATTGAATGATAAAAATAACCTATGTTTTTATGTTACTCTTAGGAATGAACAAACCAGGTGCCATTATTATAGTTCATTTTCTGCACACAATGTGTGTTCTCTGCTTTAGAAGCACAGAAAAGCTCTCACCAGGAGATGGCACCTTGAATGTATGTTTGAAACTCATGAACCAGGAAATGGTGTACTCACTTCTCCTTTCATCTTCCCGGCATTTCATTTGAACAATATAGTTGAGTAATAAATTTAAAAACATAATCCAAAGTTATAGTCCACTTAGAGAATGTATTGTTTACATGTATAGTTAGAGCTTTTTTATGTGACATGGTTTTGATATTCATAGTGAAGCTTCAGGAATTGTAATGAGTTGTAAAATATTTTTAGGGATGGTTATTATTTTCTGTGAAAAGATATTGTGCTTTGAATGTTAAGGTCTATGCATGCTTCTTTGCATTCTGCTTTCCGCTTCTGATGCAGTCAGCCTGAGGAAAAGAGAAGGGGATCAGGACAGAGGCTGCAATAAGGTAGTTGAGTGGACAAAGTCCTAGACAGAGTCTTCATAGGGAGTTGGAATCTGAAATCTGGAGGCCTAGGCAGCTGACTAGACACAAATATCTCCAGATATCCTAAAAATTAAACAGATGAACAATAAAAACAAATATGTTTTTGCAAATCCAATACTTTTGGCAAAATAAACCTCTATGTAACTCACACCAGAGAGATAAGATGGGATAGGGTGCTTGCTTGGCATGGTTTGACCCCTTGCACCCCGAGCACTGCCAGGAGTGATTCCTGAGCAAAGAGCCAGGAGTAAGCCCCGATAACTATTGGGACCCCAACTAATACAAACAAATAAAACTATATTATTTACATTAAAAATTGTTGACTAAAGGATTTTTTTTGCATATTTACAGACCCACACCTCCCTTAAATCAGATTTCCCCCTCATTCTGTCCAGGTACTGCTTTGGGTGTTATCTAAGCAAAAGCAAGGGCGTAGGTGCTGTCACTCAGTCTTGCCCAGGGGAGATCTGCATTTCCAGATTTATGTCTTTCCAAATACTGGTAAAGCAAACCTAGATACTTCCCATGCCTGCACCTCATCGCCGTAATGCACACAACCCTCTGACTAAAAACATAGGATGGAAGAATGATAGCAAAGGCAAAGGCTCTGCAGAAAGTGCCCTCGAGTAGGAAAAAGGGATCAAAGAAAACCTTATGGCAGTACTGAAATTGTTTGCTATGGAGAAATTATCTTTAAAAGGACTTTTCAAAAGCCCTTTAACTCAATCTTAGCACTGACTTCACTTATCCTCTTCCATGATAATGCTCTTAACTCAGTGGCTTGCTATTCCAATCAGACTGATAGTACACTATATGTGTGTGTGGCGGGGGGGGACCTTGTGGGTGACCACACACACACACACACACACACACACACACACACACATACATGCATATATGTGGTGTGTGTGTGTGTGTGTGTGTGTGTGTGTGTGTGTGTGTGTGTGTGTGTGTGTGTGTGGTCACCCACAAGGTCCCCTAACCCAGAGGGAATTGTTGCTTATGATGGCTGCCTGGGGAGGGGTGTAGCTGAAAGTAGTGACCCTGTGAGGACAGGGTCTCTGCTTACCATAGACTTCATTAGAACCACAGACCTAAATGAGTTATAGATTCTTCTTTCTGTTCTATCTTCATAGAGAGGCTCTGCCAGGGTCAAGAGGATGAATCAGCACAAATATAGAGCCATTATTGGAAAACCCATTCGAAGTAAATAATAGACTAGAAGTAGATAAAAGGTGTAATCTTTGCATTTGAAAATTGTCAAGCATTTCCTATACAAGTACACAACTGTTCTTCTCCTAGGAGAGGGGACTGTGTATCAGTGGAGATAACCAGCAACAATTCCCCTACCCTAATTTGTTGAGGGAAAATAATTTGGTGTTTTCTCTTTTTTTTGAAGTCATAGGTGCACATGTGTATGCCATACATTAGGAAATATACAAAAATATTTTGCTTAAACCAATACATTTTAATAATACTAACATGTTTCTTCTATGTCGAGCTCTTAGATCAAGAACTATCATTCATGGACTGGAGATGGTAATATAGGAATTAAGTCACCTGTCTTGCATGTAGCAAACCTTTAGTTTGATGCAAGGCACTGTAGGGGTGACCTCTGAGCACAGGCTGGGAGCTGACCCAAAGCAAAACAAAAAGAACTAACCTAAAGCCATTTTTCCCACCTCCCCCAAAGGCAATTATCCCACGTAATCACTCTCTGGCCTTCAATGTCATAGATTGATCTACCTTGGCACTTTATATTAAAACAGTTGTACAACATATACTCTTTTATGCCTGAGGTTTTTGCACAAATGTTTGTGAGTTTCACACATGATGTGTTTTGATAGCATTAACATGTATATTCCCATTTCTGCGTGCACTTACTCCAATTTACTTCACTGTTTTACAGTTGATAAGCCCTTGTGTATACTGTGCTGCTATTTCTTGCCCCTACACATTCTTATATTCTTGGACATGCTGGCCACATAGAAAGACTTTCTTTTTATATGTTTATGTTGTAGATATAAATTTGTTCACAGGATTTATATTTTTGAGTTTTGTAAGTTTCTTTTAAAGTGTGTTTGTTTATGCATAGAATTTTATATGTGCAACTCAAGAAACGGGCAAAAAAATTCTCCCATAGAAGAAGTACATGAGCATTGTTTAATTGAAATTCATTATCAGGCAAGCATTTTCTAACATGATCACCCCACTACTGTTCTAATTATAGTATTTGTGCTGTATCTGGCATTTATCTTGCTAGAGAACTTCAATTATTACTTCTGTACATAATGAACCTGTTTTCAAAACTGAAAATGGCACTGTAATAGTGTAATATCTAATCCATTTGTAGCTAGCATATAGGAAATCCTCAAATCTTATCTGCTCTCCCTGAATTAAGCAAGGCATTAGAAATTGTGCTTACCTATGCAAAATGCTGTTCTTTTCACATTTTTAATCCAATGCAAAATCTGATATGTTACACTTCTTTGAAGAGTGGTTTTTGTTTTTCTTTAAATTTTCTGATTATAAAACTCACCCACAACGTTTGTTAAAGATAGGTACCTAGTCCATGTGGATAAAATGTGTTAGGAAAGGCTATTAGAGAAATTGCTCTTAAAGAAACAGACTTGTATCATCATACAAAATTTGGAAATAATACAAGTTCCTGCATGCAATGCCATGGTTTCTAAGGCTTCTTCAGAAAAAATCAAAACAAAACAAGAAAACACTTGTTGGATGCCTTCCAACTGGCATGTGAATGTGTGAATGTAATAAATGACTAATTTTACAATTTTATTAAGTTTTTATATTGCCAATAATTTATTAGTGACATTACTGAGCAGTATCAAATTTTAACAGACATTTAGTGTCTTTAAAAAAATACTTTTTAAAATTTTTACATAACTCCTGAAAAAATAATTTTAGTTGTGGCACACAAGTAACTAAATCATAAAGTACTATTAGATTTAAAAGAGTCATAATTTATTACCAATTTTTGACTTTTCTACCTCAATTTCATTTCTCCATGTATACCACCACCACCATGAAAACTCAATGAGCTCCAAAATTAATCATCATCAGTTTCCTTTTAAAATGCCTGTCAAATGGTGAGAACATTTATTCTAAGTGAATTAGGAGTAGGATAGACTTCTGGATTGTTGAGAGGATGCCACGGGGTTCTATGGGATAGCTCATTGAACAGAGTTTTTACACAGTACCAATTTAGTTAACAGGGGCAGCAGCTCACTATTAGTGAGATCTTGTGAGTTAAGCAAGTCTCTCTTTATCCAGTATTGTGCCTGAATGTCAGATCCCCAGTTGCAGAGAGACCAAGTCCAAACAAGATTATGCAAAAGCAAAGGAACTTTATTGCTAACTCGAGTTAGAGACTCATCCAACACAGTGGAGTCTTAACAAGGACCTTGACTCCAAATCAAAGTTGAGCAAGCACTTTGGCCACAGTGGTCAGGCAACAGCTAAACAATAGTTTCCAGTAACAGTAATAGTTTGTGGTTACATAAGCTACTCATTCTTTAAGGTTAACAAAAGACAATTTCTGTGTCATTGTGATTGATTGAGCCCACTTGCTGGGTCCAGGAACTTTCCAGGTTGGCTAGTTACACATTGTTTGATTTCTGGGAAACTGAAACTTTTTCAGTTCTAGGAACTGAACCTGAGGCCTAGCTGATTTTTCTCGTTTCTGCCACCTGTCATGGTAGCAGTTTCAGCTTCACACCAGGTACTCTTCTGCCATGTTTGCATTAAAAGCATAATCAGTGTCAGTGACAACTTCTAGAATTGTACCATGTTCAATCTACACAACGTATGACAGCTTTGTCTTCGAGACTGGGTTATCACTGTCATAATTGTTAACAGGGGCAACCACTATGTCGATGTTTTATTGCTTATGTAGAATTTTTGTCCTAAGTTCGAAAGGCATTGCTCTTTAGCCCTGTGGTATCTACTTGGTACCCATGAGTAGTTAATGACTTTTTATTGCAGCTTTTTTTTTTTTGAGGGCTGCCTCCCAAGCAGTATACAGAAGACCAGGTGGACCCTCCCAGTGATTCTCTGCTGACCATTGGGCAGTTGCTCAGGAGAACCTGAGGATATAGTGCTGCTCCATTCTTCAGGCTTAAAAATTACCCGAGCCTCCTCTGAAATGCTTGTGCACCTTTGGGGTTGCCACCTAGTAATGCTTGGTGGCTTCCATTACTGTACCTAGTAATACTTGGGGAACCATGTAATGCCAGAGATTGAACTGGGTAATCTGTATGCCAGGAATGTGCATTATCCTATGTACTATTTTTTCTGATCACCAGTAATACATTTATTTGGGAGAAATTTAACATGGAAATACTTCTAATATGGTGTTCTGTTTACAAATAACCCTCAAACTATTTCAAAACTAGATCACAGTTCTATATACACAGGTGGTATAGAAAATAATAGTTGGAGTGAAAACATAAAGTTGCAGATCCTGTATAATTTTTAAATTCTACAGACAATATTGTTACATAAGACACACAGTTAAACGTTTATATCCATCACCTTGAAGGAGATTTGAGAGAAAATTTATTTTTAATGATAGACTTTTAAAATAAACACCTAAGAATAAACGTTGAAAGAGATATGAGGATTTGAGGGGAGAAAAATGAGAATTTGAGAGTAATAGTAGAGATGGGTCTTAAAAATCTGATTCTCTCTCACACCCGTGATTTTAAAGGTATTCCAGCAATTATGGAATTTTGATCCTTACGCTATCAACTATTGATAGTTCATCAAGGATCAGTTTCAATAGAAATTTGAGGAGAGCTATGAAATTCTGCATATTAGGGGACAGCTTAAGTACACAGAAATAATCCCTCTTAGGAAGAGCCTATATTTGCCCACCAATTTGCAAAGATTTCTTCTTTGTACTTTGAGCTTCCAGTGTCTGCCATCTTGGCATGCTTTACGTCATTGATAGAAATAAGACAGGAATTTTCCTACCTTCCCCCTATCAAGCCTGAGTAAGTACTTGGCTTATGTAATATTTCAATTCTATTTTGTTCTCCCTCCATTTCTGCCACATAATAGCATTTTCTGAAACCCAGAACAACTTAGTTTATTTTTCTAATATTTTTAGATGAGCTTGTGACATTTAATGTTCTCAATCATTCGCTCCATTATTAGAGAGGAAGATTATTTTTTTTTAGCCAGGAAAGGACTTTGTTCTTTTTTCAAATTAGTAAACTAACTTTCAAGCAGGTAGTGGAAGGCTGATGGAGTGGGTTAGAATTTTTAAGAGTAGAACTATTGATTGTAACAAATGTTTCTCAGAAGTACTATAATTCTCAGCTAATTATAATTCTGACCTAATTCTCAGCTTTTGGTTTGAGTTGTTTATAAAATTTACCACCTAAGTAGAATTAGTCAGATGGAGATTATAGTAATGCAGAAATGGTTGGTTCTGGTCACATTAAAAATAAAATAATTAAGATTACATAAATTTTTACCTAAGAAGATACCAAAGTGCACACAATGTCCAGAGGGATGCTTCTTCTAGCCCAATGAAGTCTGTATATCATCCTTATTTTCTTTTTTTTTTTTTTTTTTGCTTTTTGGGTCACACCCAGTGATGCACAGGGATTACTCCTGGCTCATGCACTCAGGAATGACTCCTGGCAGTGCTGGGAGACCATATGGGATGATGGGAATCGAACCTGGGTCGGCCTCGTGCAAGGCAAATGCCCTACCCACTATACTATCACTCCAGTCCCTGATCCTTATTTTCACGATCAGAGAAATGAAACTCAGAGATGTCAAATGCCTTGTGCAGTGTCATGGTGCTACTAAGTGATAGATACTGGCAAGAACCCAGATTTGTTTTTGTTTATTTTTTAATTTTTAAACCCATCATGTCAAGGTCAGATGCTAAGCAACTGGGAGTTAAGAGACATAAATAACCTATACATTAGTCTATTGGATGAAAGTGTGACCTGTGACCTAAATTTGCCTTCTCCTCCTGAAGATATTTCCAGCTCTCCCCACCCTCATTTCTTAAGAATGTAAATTAATCTCTGCTATACTTGCTGATTCAGTAGTCAGGCTAAAACAGGATCACTGTGAAGAACATATTTCCCTCATTTATCTTAATGGAAAGTTAATTTTGAGACTTAATTATCCAAAGTGCTGTCCCTTTGCACCGCGGTGCAATTCAACGCTACAGAAACAATATGTTGGTACAATTTTATTCTATGCTTGTGTGAATGTAGGATTTAATGTCTGGGGAAGACAGCTCCATCTGCACAGGAGTTAGGTGGTGACTGTGGGTCTCTGGACACGAGGAACTTTTCTTCTGCAGAAATGCATATAAATCAAATCGTGGTTTGTTCGCATGTCTCTGCAGGACCTCTCATTGAAAGTGTGTGTGTGTGTGTGTGTGTGTGTGTGTGCACATGTGAGTGTGTATGTGTGTGTAGCAGACATCACAGACTCGAGAGTTTATTAATTTAAACTCTGACATTTCCTCCCATGCAGGATGTGGATACTTATATGGTATAATAAAGTAGATTTTGAAGTCACACATTATATGATTTCCTCACTCCTTAGGGTGCATATGGCACCATTGGTGAACTAGTTCTTTCTATGATGCTGAAACCTCAGTTCTAAAGTGGCAAATATTGAGTCTAGTCTGGCGTTGTTCACTCTGAAGTTCCAGAGAAAAATGATCTCTTCAACACTAGACTAATAGTATTGGAAATTGGCATTTGTGTATAAAAAGTGGTAATTTTTCAAATGTTAACTCTAACTATTTTATATGAATATATATTAGCATTTTAATAAACTCAATAGCAATAATTATTTCACATTAAATTTTTTTATTTATTAATTTGCTTTGTGGTGTTGCTCAGGGCTTACTCCTGACTTTGAACTCTAGGATCATTCCTACAGGCCTGTGTGTGATAAGAGAAGCCCTATGGGTGTAGGGATTGAACCTGAGTCTGCCACTTGAAAGCAAACACCCTACCTGCTGATCTATCAGTCTGGCCCATATTTCACACTTTTATTGTTGTTTCCAGAAGTGGAACTACTCCTACGTTCTCATTAAATAAATGGTTTTCTGAAAATTACTTATGTATTCCAATCTTAGTATTTATAATAAGCATACAAACTTTCTATTTAAAATCAAGCAATATTATAAAAATTCATTTAACCGTGAACAAATTCTAGTCACAGAACTTATTTGAATAATCACTCCAAGTTCTCTTTCCTATTCTGTCAGTGCATTTTTGTGGAGCCATTGATGTCTAAAGTGAAAATGAATCCTGAATGTAAGTTCAGGTGTCTCCCTAAGGGTGATTTGCAACACTGATAAATTTTCAGGGGTTCTCTTCTGCCTATGAATGTTAGCCAAACTTCTGTAATTTCACTGTTGTTCTTTTTGCATGTAAATGTTTGTAATTTTAGAGTTTTTAAAAAGTGTATGAGTGTCTTCACTAGATTTTGACCTCTCTTTCAGCAAGAACTCTTTGGTAATCTAGGTCAACGCAGGTCTCCCTGTTCTCAGATTTTTGTCGGCTTCTTTCAACCCATGTCAAATCAGAGGCAAAACTCTGATGCCCTCATCATTTCCAGGAAATATGTATGAGGCAGACATTTCATGAGTGTCAGTCTCATTATTCTTAGATGTCTGCAGGAGTAGGTTCTACAAATAATTAGGGTGAAAAAAATTTTTCCCACATTCTTAAAGCTTATATTTTTAAAACAACTGATGCCATTGTAAGCTGTATACGTTAGGTACCTATATGTTGCTTGGTGACATAAAATGCTTTATCATGATAGAAGCAGTTTTGGCAACTGTGGGGAAATGGTGAAGTTTTGTTGAAAAGATCTGGGAAGGAGTCTCTTGAGTATAGAATTGTACCCCTTTTTTTTACATAATTACTCTTTATTTTTTATTTTTTTTAAATTTATTTTATTGAATCACCATGTGGAAAAGTACAATGCTTTCAGGCTTAAGTCTTAGTCATACAATGCTGAAACAACCATCCCTTCACCAGTGCCCATATCCCACCACCGGAAAAAAAAAAACACAGTACGCCTCCCATCCTGCCCACCCCAGCACCCCACCCCCCCTTATAACTGATAAATTTCACTTTACTTTCTATTTACTTTGGTTACATTCAGTATTTCAACACAATCCTCACCATTATTGTTAGGAGCACCCCACTAGAGTCAGACCTGTTGTGAAGGGAAATGAGGTCGCGCAGCCGCGGTAGCAGCTGCGGTTTTGGATTTCTGTACTTTAACAACTAAGTCCAGGGAGATTTCTTCCGAATATTGGATCATTGCAAGCTTGTAAACCCATCTGTGGTCGTCATAATATGGCGGTCCCCATGCCCTTCATCCCCGGGAAGGGACAGGCGAGAGAGAGAAATACCTTTCCCCTCCTGGGCGGGCACGGGGTTGAGGCTTGGTTCTCAGGCTGGAGACATTCTGCAAGTAGCTGCCCATGTTGAATTTGGTTCAGCTGGGTCTGGATTCACGCTCGTGCAGCTGCAGAGGGGCCGCATATGTGTGCGGCCCCTGGGGTCACATCTTAGCCTGTACCTCCTTTCCAGTAGACTTATCACTTCTGTCCCAGACACACATCAAATTTTTATGTTGAAATCAGCCCTCAGGATGATGTTTGTAGATGAGGCCTTTAGGAATTTATTAAATCTATGAATAGCATCAGCTCACTTACAAAAGAGACCTCAGATTGCTCTCCAGCCCTTTCTATAGTGTGAGAATACAGCAAGGAGAATGTTATCTATAAAAAAACAAACTCACCAGACACCAAATCTGCTGGTACCTTGATCTTGGAGTTTCTAGACAACAAGATCAAGGAAGAAAACTTCTTGAGGAAGAAAGTTTCATTATTTATGATGAAAATTTGTAAGGAAGAAAATTTCATTATTTATAATTCTCCCAATTTATGCTATTTAGTTATAGGACTCCAAATGGACTAAAACATCTCTCCAGCAGGACTATACAATAAATTAATCTATTTATACTTAAAGTGGAAATATTTTAAGAAGTCTGCTTTCCAACTGACCACAATCACTAGTCAATATTCCAAGAATATATAACTTCTAAAATGTTTATTACTCTAATCTCAGTCCTGAGAAACACTAGGAAGATTTTGCTTCTCAACTCTCATACCTTGATTAAATGAAAAGTTATGGATGTTAAATTAATGCTAGACTTTCATTCGTATGCAAGCAACATTGTAGGATGACATTACTTTGTCCTCTCCCCGCCTTGCCAAGAGGAGATTGTACCGGTTTTTCCTTACCCCAGTCTCACCCATCAAGGTGTTCCTGAGTCACTCCCAACCCTTTGTTTAGCTTGTAATCACTTCTCTATGCTCTCTTTCCCAAAACAGTTAATCCACTTTCCTTTAATCTGACTCTGCTAATTTGTAAGGTCAGACCTTCCTAGGACACTGAATTTTATAACATTGCCTTTCTCCCCTCTTTATGTCTTTTGAATAATTTACTTTAAAGCTATGTCTTTTTGCATAGACACAAGAAAACAATATTATGTTTTTGTAACTTGGGACTTAATTGGCTTCGAATATTATTCCCTCCCGGGCATCTGCTTTCTCCACTTAAGCCTTAGATGCCTTCAGTTCCTAGCACCCTAAAAGCAGGGTCCCAATGAGGGACAGAAGGGATCCAGGGTAAGCGGTGAGTTATGTGCTACCCTGGCATCGAGATGGGCCTGGCCAAAGTGCCTAATTCTTAACTATAAGTTAAGAGCTTGATCATAGACAAATGCTGTCATGATCCAAAAGTAATGATGAGACTAGGACCCTGCTAGGGATAGGAAAGACTGATCTGGCCTGAGCACTGTAGTCTGAGATTGAGATGGCCCCTGGAGAGCAATTCTATAAGCTTTAATGCATTTCTTATTGTGTCCACACAAAATTATTAATGTTATGAATTCTTATATGTTTGCTGGCTGAGGAGAGGAGAAACACACTCATGGGACTCCACCCTTGGGTGGATCCTCCTGCTGAAAGGGAGTCAGTCCTAGGAGAAGCATCCCTTGAGGGAAAGGAACCTCAACCCTATTGATGGTGACCACACCTATGTGTACAACCCAACTCCCTCATGCTGGGGAGATTTAACTAGGCTGTAAGAGTGGGTTGGGGGGCCAGATCCAGAGATCCAGAGAGAGAAACAGAGAGAGAGAATGAAATAAACTGATTGAGCAACCAGTTTGGCCTTCTTCCTTCCGTTGCCTGCCCTTGACCTACAGCACACACAGCGGTTCCAGGGCACCAAACTCGGGCGGTGAGACAGAGCCACCCGGAGAGCCCACGAGTGCACATGCCCCTCGGCAAGCCTTAGTTTTTTACACAACATGACTGCATATCTTCAAGGGTAAATAAAAATGCTAGCTACCCTTCCATAGGCTGGTAACTCATGTCAGGTTTCTCCATTATTTCTCCTTGTGATCAGACTTAAATTCAGACTTAATTCAGGGGGCAAAGAGAGCCTTTTTTCTTTATGAACAACTGATCGAAGATAAGGAACACCTCTTTTCTAAAGGAGAAAACTTGAGTCCGGGCTAGCTAGAACTCTGCAGAAAAGATCCAGAGAGGAGATGACACCTAGAAATTCTAGAAATTTCTAGAATTTGTGACTAGAAATTCAGCAGAGAAATGCTGGAGACAAAGGCCATCAGGATGGAGAGACTCAAGAATAGGACATCTGGACGTGAACTCAGTTTAAGTGCATTATAAATATTTTTGTGTGTGTGTGTGTGTGTGTGTGTGTTTGTGCCTTTGGGTTAGCACTTCAGAAAGTTGTACAAGTTGAAATAAAAACCACATCGTGCATTTTAAAGGATGGAATAGAGTAGTGCTATCGAAAGTATAGACTACAAAATATTTAAACAATACAATTTATCTTTTTAAATTTTATACATGTGTTTACTTTAAAAAAGTGAAAATAAAATAATTGATGTATAATTATGTAATTTCACAGGTTTCACATAATTTTACATGTTGCAGTTGACAATCTCTCTAAGCAAATAGTTAGAACTGTAGCTGGTGTGTCAAAGCAAGTTCATAGGTATTTCAAGATTGATAACTAAAAATCTGTTCTTTGTATGGAATGGATACACGGATTGCAAGTGTGGATTGGTGAAAATGGAAC
The DNA here is from genome assembly GCF_027595985.1 of Sorex araneus. Classification (NCBI taxonomy): domain Eukaryota; kingdom Metazoa; phylum Chordata; class Mammalia; order Eulipotyphla; family Soricidae; genus Sorex; species Sorex araneus. The sequence goes on from NC_073305.1 coordinate 24,132,334, forward strand.
TTCCATATTCCCTACATATGATTATTTTTAGGAATACAGGGGGCACTAGGTTAGACAGCTGCTTGGTGGAAGTATTGTAGAAAGGATTCAAACATTCAATGGGATCATTGATTTTGTAAAACTTTTTGAACTAGAGAGGGTATAACTCTTATCGGATCTGATAAAAGTAACTATATAAAGAAGGAATAATGTAGCATTTGTCTAATGATACAGTGTCTCCTAAGCCTTCCTTAGAGATGGGAACTGGCACTTGGTGGATGGGGCTATACATCTTTAGACAACTTGAGACATCTAGGTCATATAAATGAACAACTGAGGGGCCACTCAGAAATTGTTTGAATGCCTGCCTAGCTTTCCTTTCAATCAAATGAAGTACCTTTTGATAATTTTCTGAACCTAAAGCTTAACTCTATTTAATATACGTATATAATTATTAATTTTATGGTTTTACCAGTTTTCAATTTTCCAAGGATATGATAAAACCATTGTTTTAAACAATTGCAATTTGCTTTTATTTCTATTAATTCAGGTCATTTCATTCTCTTAACAAAATAAATTCTTAATTTGTTTAAGATTATGTCTTTTATTACTTTTATGTCTGGTTCTCTTCAAGACTTTTCTGAAGTTGCAGACTCACATACACATTGTTTGGTGTAGGATATCATTGGTTTGTCCTTTCTGCCTTGCCTTAGGGAGCTTGGGTTTATCAGGTTGCACCCATTCACAGTGCTTCTGAGGCACTCCCATTCCTCTGTGTTTATTTGTAACCTCTTTTTTGTGCTCTGCTTACCCAACCTGTCAATCACTTTTATCTCCTAATCAGATTCTGTTAACTTGTAAATATTGCTTTTCCTCTTCTTCTAAAGTCCTTTGGATAGTTAATTCAGAGCAATGTACTTTTTGTATAGACACAGGAAGACAGTTAATGCTATGTTTTTGTAACTTGGGAGTTAATTAACCCTGAATAACATTCACTCTTGGACACCTGTTTTTTCAACTTAAGTCTCAGTTGCCCTTATTTCCTAGCACCCCAAAAGCAGGGTCCAGAGAAAGAACTGGATGGGATTTGCATTACTGATAGGTCTTCCATCCTCATTCTTAGTCAGACTCTGTGACCTGGAGAGAGGATTCAATTCTGTGTCATAGAAATTCTAATTTCTTGAATTTTCATAAAACTTTTCATTCCAAGTTCTACAACAGACCCTGGAGATCTCTGGACCTCCACACTATTTCAATTGTAAGAGGTCTTGTTGAGTTTACTAATTAGTGATTGAAAGTAAGGTTTCTGTCCTACAAAAATATTTAGCCCAACATTTTTTTTTCTAACTTAATTGTCCTCAATGTACATTGAATCACCTGAATCACTTATAGAGAATGAAGATTTATGGGAACCATCATTGTAAATTTGCCTTTAAAAAATGTTTTTTCTTATTACTTTCCTCTTTCCTGCTCTTTGCTGTTGCTATTGCAATGACCAGGGTCTACACACCTGACTGAGATGCTCACACATTTAGTTGCAGCACTGCTGTGCATTCCACACTTTAGCTATAGTGCTTGCACACACTTGCCTATGGTGCTGAAGTTTCCAAATAGTAGCAATACTGGAATCACACTCAACATGTGAGATAGTGCCAGAGTTTAAACTTTTTGCTTTATGAGTAACAGTTAGATGCTCTACCACTGAGTTACTCCCAGGATCCAAAATTTGTATTCTTTAAATTTTAAATCAATTGTAATTTCTTTCTACAACATAATTTTCTATCATTTTTAAAATGTTCTTTAATTTTTTCTAAATATTATTTTATGAAAGCACCATGATTTACCAAGTTATTTACAGTTGGGTTGTAGACATAAATGTTCCATCACTGATCCTGCTACCAATGTCAACTTCCCTCTACCAGTACTTCCAAGTTCTCTCCTACACCTTCACCCCAAATCTGACATCTTAACAAGCACCTTTTAATGTCTGGTTATTAAGGATTCATTTTTATGATTTCAGTGATTTTGGTTATGTGATTTGGATAGCAAGGGCCAAGATACATTGGCTTTGTTAAACTTGTATGTTTAAGAAACATCTTAATATTTTTGATTGAGAATAGCGCTTGAGCTTACGAGATTCACCCTGGACTGAAGAGCATATGAGAGCAGTGCTTGCCATCTCATCAGTCAAAATACTCTTATAGGTCCACAAATATAATAATATATGTAGAATCAACTGAATTTTTAGTTATTTGTAGGAAGAATTTTTATTTATTTTTTATTGAGGTAATATTAGCTGTAAACTTAGGTTCTGGGGCCAATGTGATAGTACAGCTTGCATGTGACTGACCAGAGTTTGATCCACAGCAATCCAGATGGTCTTCCAAGCCCTGCAAAAATGATCTGGGAATGCAGAATCAGGAGCAAGCCCTCAACACTGCTGCTGGGTGTGGAAAACAAAACAAAACTTGGAATTTTATACTGTGGTTCATTATCCCAGTTTGTCATATAACTATGTGAGGGTTGCAGAACATTAGTTTTAAGGAAATTTTTGATGTACTATTAGCAAATGTTTTATTTATTGTATATTCATCACAAATTTCTCTAAAAAAAGAGGTTATAAATAAGAAAGTTTAAGGAGCCCTGGTTTATAGAACTTGTTTATATATTTTAGAATTATTATGTTACCATCTGAATTTTTCACTGAAGTGTCAGTAATTCTGCCCAGTATCTTTTGGATCCTTCTACTCTTACAAACTACTTTCTCTATCACCTGCAGGGTAATTTAGTTTTAAGATCAGAATATAAAGTTTTCTTTTCATTTAATATTGTCTATTCCTTTCGCTTATTTGTTTATACATCAGATGAGTAAAATCATTCTATATTTGTCTTTCTCCTTCTGACTTACCTTGTTAAGCATAAGTCTTTGAGTTCTGCCCATGTTATAGCAAAAGGTGAAAGTTTGACTTGTAGTTGAGTAGTGAGCATATCATTGTATAGAGCTACTGTATATTCTTTATTAAAGAAAATAAATATTTTCTGTGTATGTTGGTATCAATCATTACAAACTTGGGGTATTCCCAAATATCAATCAAGCTTTTTAAAGCTAATTGCTCAATAGGTTCCCTTGAGTACAATAAAAGTACTAGGACTTGTACAAATATATATAAATGTAAGTATATGTTTTCTTCAATTTATTTTATGAATTTTTCAGTTTTTAATTCCTAATTTGAGGTTTTTAAGTCCACTTTGAATTTTCTTTTGTGAATGGAGCAAAATACCATTTTCTTAACTATTTTTCCCAGTCTATACTGTTTTTCCAGCACCAATTCTTGAAGAAATCTTAATTAATGGACTTAGTTAACTTATTTGTCATAAATTAACTGTCTATAAATTTGCAAATTTAACTCAGGACTCTCGGTTATATTCCGTTGGTCTGTGGGTATGTAATTAATCTAGTACCCTTTACTTTTTGATCATTGTAACTTTGTAGTATGACTCAATCTTGGGAAGGTCAATACCTCCTTTTTTTTAGAGTTTCTTTGACTATTAAGAAAGTTGTAGGTTTACATACAAATTTCAGTTGTTTGCTCCAAGTCTTTGAACATTATTGGAATTTTAATGGGCATTGCATTGAATCTATGGAATGCTTTGGGCAGGAAGGTCATTTTGACAATGTTTATACTTCCAGTCCACAAAAAAGGAATGCCTTTCCACTTCCTAATGTCTTCTATATCTTTCATCAGTGATTTATATCTTTTAATGTAAAGTCTTCCACCTCCTTTATTAAGTTGAATCCCAGGTATCTGATGTTTCAGTAAACTATTTTGAATAGGACTGTCATTTACATTTCTTTTTCTTCTAGTTTATTATTTGCGTACAGAAATGTCATTGATTTATGTGCTCATTCTATAACCTGCTGCCTTAATGTAGTGGTTTATTGAGGTGTGTGTGTGTGTGTGTGTGTGTGTGTGTGTGTGTGTGAAAGAGAGAGGAGAGAGAGAGAGAAAGAGACAGAGACAGAAACAAAGCCAGAGACAGACAAACAGACAGACTAGGGTTTTCAATATATACTATATGTTATCTACAAATAGTGGTAGTTTAATTTTGTTATCAACTTGGATCGCTTTGTTATAGGTTTTTTTTTTTGTCTAAAACACATTATCTCAACAAAACATAAGCAATATCTAGAACTTTGCTTTACTAAATAATTGGGAATTACTGTCTTGCCAAGTTGACACATAAAATCCACTATTATAGCAATCTAAATGAATAACCCAAATAAATTGTGATAAAAACTTTATTTATTTTCATTTTTAAGGCCACATCCAGCAGTGTTTGTAGCTTACTCCTGGCTCTGCATTCAGATATCACTCCTGGTGGGCTCTGTGGATCATATAGGGTACCGGGGATAGAAACCAGGTCAACTGCATGCAAACTAGATGCCCTACCTCCTATATTGTTGCTTTAGCACAATTTGTGATGAAAAATTTAAACAAATGTGTATCTTGTGATGCACAACTCTTTAGCTTTAAAAAAATAAAACTTCATCTTGCTCTCTATGTCAATTTAGTATTTAAAAGAAAATCTACTTTACTCCCTTTGTTTAAATCCCTAACTTTCCAAGGAAAAAATTCAATATTAAGTAGCTTGAAAACAATCCAACCTCAAACAATTACAAATGGATTAGATCTCAGATGTTCTAGAACAGTGCTAGCCAATAAAACCGTCTATAATGGAAAAGTCCTATATCTCTCCTCTTTAATATGGTAATGAAAAGTCATGTATGATTCATGAGTTGAGCTATCAATGGTATAAAGAAGAAATCGTCCGCTTTATTTAGGTTAACTTCATTTTTTTTTTAATTAAAAAAATTTTTTTTGCATTTTGGGTCACATGTGGCGATGCACAGGGGTTACTCCTAGTTTTGCACTCAGGAAGTATTCCTGGTGATGCTCGGGAGACCATATGGGATGCTGGGAATCAAACCTGGGTTGGCTGCAGGCAAGGCAAATGCCCTGCCCATTGTCCTCTCACTCCAGCCCCATATTTAGATTAACTTCAGACTCATTTATTTATTTTTTGGTCACCTTAATGGTGACCAGGGAGTGAACAGGCTCAGCTTGGTGGTTTTTAAGTGACCCAGTGCAACTAGGATTGAACCTGAACGATAGGCATGATGCTTTAAGCCACCTCCCAGGACCTAACTTACATTATGACACATGTAGCTGCAATACAACTAGCTCACCCCTATACATCCCCTCCTGGAGCAGGTGCTACTGGTCAGGCAGAGGGAACACAGAATAAAGTCCAGGGTCTGCTCTGTAAGTACTCAGAACCACTGTAGATAGAGAAACACAGAGGACAATTGTCAAAATGTTGCAATGGCAAAGAGAATTAAGAAGTAGGGCCCAGACAACAGATCTCTGCAGTCTTGCACCTACAGGTGCCAGTCAGACTGCTGAAGGACCAGCTGCCTTCACCATCCCTTGGCAGCTGACTTACATCAGTATTGCGCTTCTGTGTCCTTTACTTTAAGAATTATGTCAGAAGAGATGACTGCCCCTGTCAAATTCTCACTATCTTCCTACTGCATGGGACTAAGAACATGCTAATCAGGAACTAAGCATAGACCAGCTACAAAGATGCTCCCAGTCCACAATCTAATATTGCCTTCTTTCAAATTGGAGCCTTTTGGTTTAGTGATACTGCTGAAATGGAGACAATCAGGCTAAATAAAAGATAAGGTACCTTCTTAATACTTGAGGTGTTTGTGTTTCATCAGAACTGAATGGGTAGAAAACTTGTGAGAATCATGGTGTCAGATCAAAATGGACTAAGGCAGGTGATGGAGGTAAGGACTAGAAGAAGAAAGCAATATCATGCAGTAGAAATTATATTAAAGAGTCTGAGTTCTAAAATGCTACCCTAGCCATTGTCTATCTAGTTATTTTAGTTAAAACCTTTTATTTCTCTAGGCTCCTGCTTATGAGCCATAAAACAAGGTACTACATTAGTATGCAGTGAATAGCAAAGATTCTGGGATCTGATTCCACTTACTGTGTGATTGAGGGAAGTTTAAGTGCTTTGTGCCTATTTTGGGGTATAAAATAAAATAGAGGATGGTGGTTGTCCATGGTTGTTGTGAGGGTTAAGTAAATGATTATGTGCCTGGTACTTAGTACCTCTCTGGTCACACAGCCATTGGTTATTACTGCAGGGAGAGTTATGAAGAGGAAGGTGTGATCCTATCATTAGCATTAGCATTCCACCACCATCCCTATTCTCTGCTCATCTTCATTGCTTTGGACTTGCTCATGGACCATAATAGTAGGAGTTCCACTTCCCCCACAACAAATGAGAAATATTCTTCTTCAAATAATACACATGAGTTCTTTGTGCGTACTTAGTGTCAAAAGTACCACCAGGAAGAAGTTATTGGAGGCTGGAGTTGTGGCCTCGTGAATAGAGCACTTACTTGCACTGGTCTTGACTTCTTCACACTGCAAGAAAGGAAAGGAAAGTAAAGAAAGAAAGAAAGAAAGAAAGAAAGAAAGAAAGAAAGAAAGAAAGAAAGAAAGAAAGAAAGAAAGAGAGAGAGAAAGAAAGAAAGAAAGAAAGAAAGAAAGAAAGAAAGAAAGAAAGAAAGAAAGAAAGAAAGAAAGAAAGAAAGAAAGAAAGAAAGAAAGAAAGAAAGAGAGAGAGAGAAAGAAGGAAAGAAAGAAAGAAAGAAAGAAAGAAAGAAAGAAAGAAAGAAAGAAAGAAAGAAAGAAAGAAAGAAAGAGAGAGAGAGAAAGAAGGAAAGAAAGAAAGAAAGAAAGAAAGAAAGAAAGAAAGAAAGAAAGAAAGAAAGAAAGAAAGAAAGAAAGAAAGAAAGAAAGAAAGAAAGAAAGAAAGAAAGAAGGAAAGAAGGAAAGAAAGAAAGAAGTTTTATAAGAAGTGTTTATCTTTCCATAGCAGGGATGATTAGCGGCAGGTAGGGCCTTTGCCTTGCACGAAGCTGACCCGAGTTCGATTCCTCTGTCCCTCTCAGAGAACCAGGCAAGCTACCAAGAGTATCCCGACCGCAGAGCAGAGCCTGGCAAGCTACCCATGACAAATTTGATATGCCAAAAACAGTAACAACAAGTCTCACAATGGAGATGTTACTGGTGCTCACTCGAGCAAATTGATGAACAACGGGACGACAGTGCTACAGTGCAGTATCTTGTGATAGCCATGCCACAGCAGTGCCTATCATAAGTGAGGGTTTAACCTCACCTCTGTATTACCCTAAACTTGGAAAACATTTATTTTAGAGGAATTATGGCCATTATTCATACCATTAATTAATTAGTAGACTGAATTTCAAGGCCCTTAGGAAAAGGTTTTAAAATTCTGGCAGTCTTAAATTTCAGCAGAAGAACTTTTGTGTTTTCCTCAACTGTCCATCCTTTATTTCAACAACACTACATACATTTATTTAGGGTCAAATTCTATGGACATGACGTAGGCATCTGTATGATAGAAGAAAAGGAGCAGTTTTATCCCTTCTAATAAAAACACCCCCTGGCATTGTTTGTGTCCATGACTACTAACCATGATACCATAAAATTGCAAGTTTTATTTCTCCTCTGGAACAAGAATATATCTCTTTATTCTTCAGAACACTATTTCTCAAACAGAGAAAATTTCATACTCCAGGGGGCATTGAGTAATGTTCAGAAATATACTTTGGCAGTGGGGTATGAATAATAGCTTAGAGGCCAGTGATGCTTTTAGCCATCTTGTAGTGCACAGTGCAAACCTATCATGAAGTATTATCCAGCCCAAATATACATGATCTCTAGGTTGAAAAATACTTCTGAATAAATAATCTAAACCACAGAGAAGTAGAGATTTTTGTGCCCATTAAAAAAGTAAAGACTGTCACATATTTTCATTCTCTTTCATTATTGAATTACAAGAAATAATATTCTAGTTATTTTTTTAAAGCCCAAATAGTGGCTATAGTGATAGAACAGCAGGTATGGCTCTTCCTTGAGCACAGTCATCTACCCAAACCGATCCTAAACACGACATGCGGTCCCCCAAGTCCTGCCAGTAGTGATCTCTGAGCACCAGAGCCAAAAATAAATCTGTGCACCTCAGGTACAGCCCCCAAACCAAAGAATTAAAATTTAAAACACAATCTAAGTGTCTTGTTCTCCTTTACATTTCCATCTGAAGGGTAGGTTCTAAGTGTCTTGTTAGGTTATAAGTGTCTTTTAAGTGCCTTCAAGTGTCTTGTTCCCTTTTATATTTCCAGCTGTAGGATAGGTTACAATAAAGCAAGTAACCAAAAAGCATAAGATAAGTGTTATATCTGCTAAACAGCAACATTTTAGTCTATAGTACTGTATTGACATGATGATCTCAGTGTTTTTATTATATTCAACACTTAATTACACATGTTTTTTTTTCTGCTGTGAGAACTAACTAGATTTAATATTTTGAGAGCAAGATTCTTCAAGTTTCTGGATTTGAGTTTCCTCATTGATACAAGATGGCATTTTAAAAAGTCGTATAATTTCTATTATCTGTATGAGTCTAGGAAATGCTGAGTAGTGTAAAAAGAGATTTTAAGATAATATATGGAAGACACAAGCATCTCTAGTGAAAAGTCTACATTAATAGAAGCTGTGACACAGCATAGAACAGGTCATTGTTAAGCAGTGGGATGGAGAGAGGAAATGACAACTATTCACTCTTTTAGAAGCAGGACTCTGTAGTTGACTTACTGATTGTTTTTCTGGGGTTGTGAATCTTTTAAAAAAATTAAATGAACATATCCAAATACCAATGATCTTGGGCAAGAAAGCTAGTTCAATAGGCTAGAATGCATAGGTTGCATGCAGGAGGCTGAAGTTTGATCCCCAAGTACCACATGGTCCATTGAGTTGTGAACCCCAAAACAAACATATAAATATCAGCAATGCTTTAAATGCTCATAGAAATGTTTTCCTTACTGTCTTTTTTGAATATCCAGTCTTTTGAGAAAACATTTCTCAATGTTTTCTATGTAAATTTCTCAAAAACCTAGGGATTGAGTAATGCAATGTAGTAGCAATGTAATCCTGAGAATATACCCTAAAGTCCCCAAAGAAAAACCATCTGCAATCTTATGTTCGTTGCAGAACTATTCACAGTAACCAAAATCTGGAAACAACCCGTGTGTCCAAGAACAGACGATTATATTAAGAAGCTTCAGTACATGGTACAGTGAAATACTACTTGGACATTAGAAAATATCTGTCACTGTCACTGTTATCCTGTTGCTCATCAATTTGCTCAAGTGGGCACCAGTAACTTCTCCATTGTAAGATTTGTTGTTACTGTTTTTGGCATATCGAATATGTCATGGGTAGTTTGCCAGGCTCTGCCGTGTGGGCGAGATATTCTCAGTAGCTTGCCGGGCTCTCCGAGAGGAGTGGAGGAATTGAACCCGGGTTGGCCAAGTGCAAGGCAAACGACCTAGAAAAGTCATAAAATTTGCAGATATATGGATGGATCTGTGGAGACTATCGTGCTTAGTGAAGTGAACACAAAATGACTGCACTCATTTTCAGTATTTAAAGAAATATTATACAGAACGATGCCCAAAGACAATAGAAACAAAGGACAGGAGAACTGATCCTTTGTTGGATGCTTGCCATCCTGGGGCTAGGGGGATTAGATTAGGGAAGAAACCACTAGGACAATGATAGAGGGAAGTGGTCAATTTGGAAGAGAACTGGAGGTAAAGTGATATGCGTGATACACTTTCAATAACACTATTGCAAACCTGAGTACCTTACAGAAAAAAAGAGAGAAAAGTATCTGTTATAGAGGCAGGCTAGGGGGCTGGAGGGAAATGGGACATTGATGGGGAAAACGGGACTCTAGTGAAGGAAGTGGTACTTGATCATTGTATGCCTGAAACTCAATCATGAATAACTTTGTAACTTGGTAATTCATAGTGATTCAATAAATTTAAAAAAAACAAAGAGCAATATAAAAAAGTTTTAAAGATGAGCTATGAATAATTGCTCTTAAGTTTTAGTAGAAATAGGTGTTAACTGAGGCACTTTAGGCATTATGGAAATAAAATCTTTTTATAGCTGCTTCAAGAATAATAGTGTTGCAGAACTGAGAGACAATTTAAAGGATATGGTGTTTTCCTGGCACATGATGGAACTGGGTTCCATCCCTGCCATCCCATATGGTCCCCCCAGCCAGCCAGAAATCCCTGAGTGTAGAGTCAGGAGTAATCCCTGCCTGAATATCACTGGGTGTGGCCCCAAAACAACAACAATAAAAAGAACAAATGTTGAGATATTTGAAGGCAAAAGCCATGCCATGACATACTCATTTCATTTCACAGAGGATTTAGAACTTTCTTAGATGATTAATAAATAGCCATTGAGCAATTGCAGTATGTAAGTGGTAAAGAATAAGAAATATACATTTTAACAGTTGACTAATTGTTTAACAATTTTATGCTGTTTAATTAAAGTATCAGTTGAGAACACATAAAATGCTGGTTCAGTCCAACTTTGGAATGGAACAGTTTTTATTTATTTCTAACATGTAAGATTGTAATTTAATTCATGTCATATCCATACATGACAAAACTGAATTTACATTCATCAATTTAGTGCCTGTGTTCTGTATCCTGTAGTTTTATGATTAATTCTGAACCAAATTGTTACACTTTTCATTGCAGAGTTGTATTCAGGAAGGCAAATGAATAATTTTATAGATAAGTCAGTATTTCATACTAGCCTTGTCCTCGACCTTGTATTTTATTAAATTCTTGAAATAATTGCAAGTAGACATTTCATCTTTGATGAATATCAGGAAATACTAAATTTTATTTTCCATTGATCCATCCCCAACATATTTAGATATCCTCAAATACCCCTTTCATTTCTCAGTACCCTAACACATTACTCATAAGTGACCACCCAGGAAGGGAGCTGGAGGGTTTCCTTCCTAATGGTCAAGTCTGAAGTTTCATTTCTCATTGATTTTATATATGTCTGTCATCCCTTGAGGCTAATAACCAATGTTTTACCCTTTATTCTGAAAGAACTCTCTGTCTCCAGGTCCTGCCACACAAACTTTCACTCTAACTCTGGATCCTCTTCCACACCTCAGGGATGCCTGCTTGTTTGTTTCCTACCTCTACCTGCAAATTAGCAGTGTGAAGGAATGTCTGATTAGGTCCCCACTGGTATTTTATTTTATTTTATTTTATTTTGCCAGCCACAAACAAACATATTCCTTCTTAAGGAAATAACCTCAGGCTTTACTGGTGCATCCTCACCTTGTACAAAGAAACCCAAAGCTGAGATCTTTAGATTTGTGTCACAGACATTATTTATGTTCATTAAACATAGTGTGAAAACACAATGACTTGTGTGCATGCTGAGTTTTTTGACTGCACCACTTGCCACTTCATTGCTATCTTGTTAAATGTTAATCCAATACTGACATAGTAATTGATTATTAAAAATACATAATTAGGCCTAATTTTCTCATTCATGGAAGGATACAGACTTTGGTTTTGCATATTTATGAGACTGTGTCTGCTTTTTAAAAAATAGGCTAGTACATAATGAGTCTACTAAAATGAATTTATTTAGACAAATTAAAACTTACTATATTTCACCAAAATGATATCTATTATTTTTGTATTTCAGATTAATTTTCTAGGAAAACAGGAGAAATATTCACAAAAGCACAAGAATATAGAACCAAATTATTTTTTAAAATTCAATGACAATTAATTAATTTAATTGTTTCTTAAACCAAGTACCTTTTCTGAGGGCCAACTAATTCCAGGCACTGTGTTAGCTTTGTAAATAGTGGAAAGTAGGAATGCAAGGTTCTGATAATCATAACATGAATTTATATGTTACAAAATTTTAATTCATTATTTTTCTTTTCAATCTTTTGAACACCTCCAGAACCCAGCCACAGGCATGCTCTAGGCCACTCTCCACACTTTAGGATGAGCCTGATGCATGAAGGAACCGGCAGAGGAACCCACGTATGTGGGACCCAGGGCCAAGATTTCAAGGCTGCTCGGATAGGGACTGGGTCTCTTCCACCCAGATCCCCCATTTTTCAGTACCTAGGCAGCACATTCAGAAACTGCCCCCAGTGCAGTGTAATCTCATCAACGGCCAACATCCAGAGACTATAAAACCAAGCTCCTGGAAGCATGTGGTGGCATAGCTTAGACATCTAATAGCCTAGTTCTCCCTCTTGGAGAACCTGACAACCTACCAAGAGTCTATTGCCTGTACAGAAAAGCCTGGCAAGCTCCCTGTGGCATATTCATATCCCAAATACAATAAAAGATATATTCATACCTCTTGGAGAGCCCAACAAGCTACCGAGAGTATGCCACCCACACGGTAGAGACTGGTAAGATACTCATGGCGTATTTGATATGCCAAAAACAGTAATGATAGGTCTCATTCCCCTAACCCTGAAAGAGTGTCCAATCCTTGGGAAAGACAAGTAAGGAGAGGCTGCTAAAATCTCAGGGCTGAGTGTAATAGAGACGTTACTGGTGCCCACTTGAGTAAATCGACAAACAATGGGATAACAGTGATACAGTGATATTTTTCTTTTGAGGAGCCACATCCAAAGTTGCTAAGAACTTACTTCTGGCTCTGTGTTCAGGGTTCACTCCTGATGGTAATTGGGGAAGCATATGTGGTGCTACAGATGGAACTCTGGTTGGCCAGGTACAAGGCAAATAGTGTTCTGTTATGCTGTCTCCAGATCCCTGAAAAATTCAATACTGAGAGAAAACAAAGGGGTTGTTCTCACTTCTATGGCCTTGCTGTGAGAAACCAGCCTCTGCAAAGGAGGAGGTTCTGTTGAAAGCTAAAACAACAGCTTTTTATTTAAATTTGTGGAAACAATGGTTGTACCCTTGGCAACACAGTGCAGTGCATTCTGTGTTAACCTTCTTGAGTGTGGTTTCTTGGAGGCTCTCAGAACACTAACCCTGTTTGAAAGAGCCAGAAAAGATGGTTTGGAGGAGGGAATATATCATCTTGAGTGAACTCAATTATTTCTTTGTGATCACAATGCATGAAGCATTTTTTTCTTGGGATATAACTTCTCTGTAGTACTTCCACAGGGTCCCGTAGGTGGAAGGGTGCTGAGGGAAAGAATTGAAGGGTAGCTGAATACAGAAGTGAAGGCTCCTTGTTTCACTCCTTGTCTTAGTGTAGTTGAATGTTTCTTTGATTTTTATAGGAGAAAAGGTAATTAAAGAAAGGGCCATTTGCCTAAGGTGTAAATCAAGGGGGAAAAATGCCTTTCTTTATAGCCACTATTAGTATATATGGGACTTCAGATTTATGCACTGCAGTTTAATCTATCTTTTAACCTGTTTTTAATTCTTCTTCCTGCTATTGTCTCTTCTGCTTTCTCTCTCTCTCATTAATTTTGAGAACTTCTACATAACCTGTGGGTATGTCTTTAAATGATTTTTAACAATCTTACTGATTGTTAAGACTGGATTTGCTCTTTGCCAAGAAAGGGCTCCCATCACATATTCTTATAAGTATATATATATATATATAGCTTATAAATATATATGTGTGTACATATGTATATATTTACATACATAAAATAAATTTATATGTGCATGTGTAAAATATATGTATCTATAAATATATATAAAATTTTATTATATAATTTATTTAAATGTTATATGCTGTGATTGTGTATTTGTCTATATTCGTGCAGTAGATGAAGTATCTTAAAGTAAAATGTTTAACTTGATTAAATCTCCTAGAATCTATTGGAGTATAAGATCCAGAAGATGCTTAATAAATATTTGGCAAGATTAAGTTTGAATGAAAGAATGAAGTATCAGAGACTCATGACCTTCTAGAAGTGTTCAGATCTATTCTAATTGGTCTCTCCAAGATTGCAGTGGCTTGAAGGTAAATACTTTAATATAATGCTATCAGCAATACCCATACCTCAGTTTGGTGTAAGGTATATTAGTTACTGATGTATAACCAATTACTCTGTAATTTAATAACTTAGAACAATGGCAATTTATTATCTTGCACAGTTGATGTAAAGAATCACTTGGTTCTACAAGTATAGTCAGATATTTTGTGTTGCAATTATATTTTGACAGGAATTGCTATCATCTGAACGTTTGACTATGGCTGGAGGATACATTTCCAAAGTGACTTATTCTTGTGGCTGGCAAATCAATACCCTCTTATAAAGATGATTCTTATCTACTTGAGTCCCTTTCCAGAGCTTCTTGACTATTCAAACCAAGAGACCAAAGTGGAAACTGCAATGAACTTACTATATATCAATATATATTGATATATTTTTGATATTGATATATATAAATACATATTAATATATATCAATATATCATTGATACACATTTTGCCTTTTCCTACACCACCCATGATTCAGTATTAGAAGAACAGCACAAGGAAAAGAATATAAGGAAGCTCAACTGGACCATCTTAGAAGCTTGTTATCACAAAAAATTCTGTTAGTCCTTGCTCTTTGAGACAGGAAACAGAGTATCTATTTCCCTTGGCCATGCCTTTCAGGGATTTGGGGGAAGGTCATGAAGAGGAGAGTAAATCCCTGGGGAACTACTCATGAGTTACACATGAGTTGCTGACAGTATGAGTCTTTGATTCACCTTGGACCTTTCACCTCTGGTCCCCTTTGCCCTTCGGTAACATAAATAAATTTCCACAAGATTCCTCTTCAGTGAGTGTTATTTTCTTTATTAAGGATGATAAGTTAGGGTCAAAACACAGTCAGGGGAATTGCCCAAGGATGCACCATCTGTTACTGTTAGAGTAAGGATTACATCTCTAAGTATCTGAACTCCATGCTTATGTTTTGACTGGCCTATCTCAGATACACTAATGAGTTGCGACATGTTAACTTCTCTAAATTTCCTTCTCTGAAATTCTAACCTAACTTATTCTCTTTCTGCCACTACAGACTGTACTCTCACCTCCAGTCTTATATCAACACTTCAAACAGACACACACACACACACACACACACACACACACACACACACACCTAAAAATCTAGTCTCCCTGACAGCCTCTCTCTTGTGCCAATAGGGGGCCCCCAGGGGGTACTTTTAGAATAAGGCTGAGGCTCCCATGCTCAAATGAGAAAGCTATAATTTTCATATTGTATCTCCTTGCCAATTGTAAATCAGTCATTTTAAGGATGCTTCCCATTCTTGTTTCCCTTCAGGCAGCTCTTATTCCTCTCCGGAAAAAGAAAAGATTTGCTTTATAGCTAACTGCAGGACTGAAATGACATATAAAATAGCAACAGCAGGGAACAAATGTGTCCCTAAAGTGGCAATATGGTGCCTTTTTGTGTATTTTAAGGCTTTGGAGTGAGAGGCAATTTTTCTTTTCTGGTTTCTATTTGAATAGGTGTTGAAAATTTAGAAAACAGTATAGGCATGTTCAGTAATGGAGCTTGACCCAGGTTTTGCTATCAATGCTAGGTATATATATATATATATATATATATATATATATTTATATATATATATATGTGTGTGTGTGTGTGTGTGTGTGTGTGTTTGTGTGTGTGATTTGGCCAGTTGCTCTAATGATATTTGCAGGGAAAAACATATTAGTAGATAATGTTTCATTAGTAGGTGTGAGATTATTAAAATTTATTTTCTAATACTTTTCCAGCTAAAATAATTGGCATTTCATATCATTAATTGAAACACCATAGAAATAAAAATAGAAATAAAAACCTATTTCATTCTGCTAAAAGAAAAAAAAATCTCTGCTTTTTCTTCCTTTCAATGTAAGAAATAGCCATTCTAACTGTAAAACCCATTTTCTCTTTTTTCTTTTATTTTTGTCAAATAGGACAATTTAAACATTTCTTTTGAAACAAAGCACTCAAAAGCCAAAGTAATATCTATATTTCTCCAAACTCCCTCTGGTATCAATAAATCCTAAGAACTGACAGCACAGGGGAAAGTTCTATACTAAGAAAAAGGAGCAAATTGATCAACAGTGTTGTTCATTATCCTCCATATTAGAAATGTTGCCTAATATGGGGTTATTTCAGGGTTATATAACAGGGTTATTTCCTGGAGGGAGAACTCCTGTGTGACCTGCCTTCCCCACCTCACTGCCTGCAAAATGATCCCCTCACAGCCATGGTGTTCCAAACATGGGAAGGACAGCCTGTTCTCTTTCCTCTTCTCTTTTTCTCCTGGCCCATTGTTAAATCTTCTCTGGCTCACCTATATTTTCCTTTAACATATATTAAGGACTCTACTGACATTCACAGCTCCACATGCAAGAAAATAAACCATATGTAAAGATGTGACTTGGATCCAATAGGCGGGATCCAGAAGCGGGTGCCACATGACAGAGCCATCTGGAGTGGGAGCCTTGCCTGATCCCTTCTCCTGTGGGGAAAGAGGGAGAAGTTTGCAGACCCGGAGTCCTACTTAGCCTGGACTCGAGGGGCCACCTCTGCTTTAGAACTCAAAAAGGTGAATGAACGGGTTTTGACTGCAGGTGCACTGCTCAAGGGGGCAGGGAGATGCTAGGAGAACAGATGCAGAGGACAAGGAGAGAGTATGAGGCAGAAAGAAGTTCAGTACTGAGACATACCCTCTGTCATCTTGTGGACTCTCTTCCATATCTCTTCAACGTGGAGGCACAGTTGAGGTAGACCAGATGTCCAGTGTTGAAGCAGGCTACTGAGAAACTTTCTACTTGGAAACACTCTCCCTCCCCTTTCCCCAAAGCCTGTGCATTTTATTGGGCTGGAGCAATAGCACAGCAGGTAGGGCATTTTCCTTGCATGTGGCCAATCTGGGTTCAACTCCTCCATCCCTCTTGGATAGCCCAGCAAGCGACCTAGAGTATCCCATCTGCCAGCAGAGCCTGGAAAGCTCTCTTTGGCATATGTTCCATATGCCAAAAACAGTAACAACAAGTCTCACAGTGGAGACGTTAATGGTGCCCACTAGAGCAAATCATAAGCAACAGGAGGAAGGACTCAATTTTAGTACAAAAGGGATGGTCACAGGCTCCTACAGGCTCCATCCCTCAACTTGAACTTGGAGAATCTCCTACAATGTCCAGCATCGTGATTTGGTGGTGAAGAGCAGCTGCCTTGAACCCCATTCACTGACTACTTGTCTTCCTGGTCTTATCCTCTAGAAAATGAGCTGATGATTGCCTTTCATTTCTAGAAGTGGTTTTTGCTTTTGTTTTTGTTTTTAGATGGGACACACTCTCTATGCTCAGGGCTTACTCCAGAGCACTCCTGACTTTCTGCTTCCTGGGGAATCAGGATACTATAAGGGGTGCTGGGGATCAAAATCAGGTCGACTGTGTGTAAGACAAGTGCCCTGTCTGCTGTACTATTACTCCAGTCTCTCAAGGCTTTTCTGACTCCTAGGTTTGGTTTAGATTTTCAGTCTCCCATTTGGTGTTCAGGAGACCAGAGGCCCCATCAAGTGAATTTTAGCTAACTGTGCTGACTTAGAAAGGCAATGCTTCTCGGATATCCCTGAAGTGCCACAGACTATCTAAGCCATCCAGGCATTGCTCTGAGGCCACTCAGATTGCACCTGATAACGTTTGGGGTACCATGTGCTACCACCCAGGATTGAACCTGGGTTTGGTGCATGCTAGATATGCATCCTGTACTATCTGCAACTCTCAAGTTAATATATTTATGTTCTTTGTATAGATGTCAAAATTGGAGTCACTGGGTCATATGTTAATTATATGTTTAATTTTTGAGAATTAAAAATCTTTTTTCTACAGAGGCTAAACCAGAGAACCTTCCTACAAACAGTGCATGAGAGTTCCATTGTCACCACATCCTTTGGGATACTGGTTGTATACTGTCTTTTTGAATATAGAACATTCTCACTGGTGGCAGGATAATGTCTCAATATAAGTTTGACTTGCATTTCCCTAATAATAAATAAGTGATTATGAACACTTTTTCAAATGTCTATTGATCATTCATGTCTTCTTAGGGGTGACATTTGTTTATATTTTATTTTAATAATAGACTGGAGTGGGTCGGGCATTTGTCTTGCATGTGGCCGACCTGGGTTCAGATTCCTCTACCCCTCTTGGAGAGCCCGGCAAGCTACAAGAATATCTCACCCGCATGGCAGAGCCTGGCAAGCTACCCATGGCGTATACAATATGCCAAAAACGTAACAAGTCTCACAAAGGAGACATTACTGGTTTATGCTCCAGCAACTCAATGAGCAACGGGATGACAGTGACAGTGAATAGACCTTTAGTAAATTAAAATATACAAATATATTCTCCCAATTAGCAGGGATTGTGTGTGTGTATTTTCAGTCCTAGTTTATTTCTCCATCCAAAAGTGTTTTTTTTTAAGCCCTAGTTTCTTTCTCCATGTAAAATTTTTTAGTTGGATAAATTTCATTTGTTAACTTTCATTTATGTTTTCTTTGGAGTCAAATATCTAAGACTTCTCTGCTCAGTATATATCTATCAAAGGTGTACTATAATAGAAGTAAGCAAGCTACCAAGAGTATCTCACCTGCACAGTGGAGCCTGGCAAGCTACCCATGGCGTATTCTATATGCCGAAAACAGTAACAAGTCTCACAATGAAGACATTATTGGTGCCCGCTCAAGCAAATCAATGAACAACAGGATGACAGCGATACAGTGATAAATGTTATGATCTATATAGAGGAGTTTAACAAATTTTAAATTAAACTTTGAGTGTTATATGAGATAGAGATCCAATTTCATTTTTTGTCCTATGGCCATCAGATGAAATTTGAGCCCCATCCCTGTTCTGTGAGGGAGGCACATTGTTTGTGTCTTTATTCTCCTCTTTCAGATCAGAGACACCATTAGGGATTTTCCAGGAACTGTAGGTTACCAAGATGAAAGAGTCAAGTTGACTTCTGGAGTCCAGACTGTGATTTTGAGAATGACTCTAACCCTGAACTAAGGTGAAGAAGGAATCAGTTCACATCATGTACTCTGTCTGTCTCATGGATTTTAAGTAGCAATTATCCAAGGCAAGATTTTCAGGGACACAGAGTAGATGGTACATGCCAGAGATGGTATCTGTTTGAAGGGACTACCTTGTCTGCTGAATTCTTTCTCTGACCCATTCTGTCTCTGATTCTCAGGAGAGGTTGTGATAAAAGAAAGGAAATGTACTCTCCAGGAGAACTGGTTTTAGGTCAGTCTTGTGAAATGAAGTGGGTATTGGTTTAATCTAAGATAGTTTAGCTGATGGCTAACACAAAAGAATTTATGAAAGAGGGATATTATAGCAAGTAAATAATTTTAAAATAAACTTTTATTAGCTTCATAGGCCTGGTAAACCATAGGATTTCTTTGGATTATTTTATTCATTCAAAAATAGTCAAATGTTGGCCTACAAAAACAGTAACTTCACTTTCTTTTTAATATCTGCTAAATATTCTATAAATCTCATTATAAAAACTCATTTTTCCCCAATCCTTTCTCTGGAAAAAGATGTGTAAGGATTGATACGTCTCTGAGGATAATTTAGGTAAGGGAAATCATGAAGTAAGTGGAGACAAGGTCCAGCCACCTTGTCCCTGTAGGCAGAGTCTGGGAAAGGAAACCCTCTTTATGTTGGTTTATAACACTGACTCATGCTACTTGCCCCACCAGAGTAAATAAACACACAGACCCTTGGGGTGTCTTTAAGACCTCAACAATATTCACAGAAATAGCCACTTACAGTTTGTGGAAACTATGCAAAGTCCTATCCACTCTATTAAGAACTATCTCACTCTTTTCTTTGCAAAAGCGCCAAAAAGTAGATCCTGTTACTGTTTCTGCAGGAAAAGCCGGCTCTGAAGGTTCTAGCAAGTGACCTGAGGTCACGCAGCTCCTTAGGAAGTCAGCATCTGTCTGAATACAGAGACCTGCTCTTCACCATTGTCTTGCCCAGACACCCAGAGGCAGCATTCACTCAATAAACATAAATGAGCCCCTCTAGGCGTGAAACACCACATTAGGTGCTGGAATGAGGCTATTCTATTGATTTCAGCTGCTTGTTGTTGGTTTTTCATTCTGTCTGGTCAGTTAATAAATGTTCCTGAGGTGGTATGTATCCCACCAGGTGCTTTTTTTCAATATTCTTATGCTTTTCAACCCAAACCCAGAAAACCTTGGCTAGGAAGCAAGACCTGGAGAGAAATGTAAAACATGAGAGAAGGCTCAAGCCTGCCTTTTCTAACTTTATCTTTCTAATGTCTACATTTTTGCTTTTTTCATCTTGAGACTGATGCTTCCTACTGGGAGGAGAGGATTGAAGATGTCTCCTGGCCACCTCCCATCAGAGTGTTGAAGGGCTCAGATGGATGGGGTACATAGTACACATCATTAAGACCATCACCACAAGCCTAAGGCCATTTCCAGAGTTGGATGCGGATTGGGAAATGAGCAGGATTTCTCACTAATTGAAGCATTTAATCCCCAGTGAAGTTCAATGTCAGTGTCAGATTTGGACTTATGAGTATCATGAGGCCAGTTGCCTTTGGATGATAATGATAATGAGTAAACATTAGATCACTATTCCATTGCTGAATCTCTGAGAATCATAACAAGAGCCTGCATTTATTGAGTAGCCACTATCTTTCAGGTCCTTTTGTTATGTGTCCCCTTGCGCACTGCCTGAAAGGAGATCCTTTATTCTTTTGTAATTGGTGAAAAAATGAAATCCCAGACATTTTAAGAAAAAAATCAAATTGTTAGCTCAAGGTTACCCAAGGACAGGAGCAGCCTTAGATCCCATATGTGCCAGGTCTTTCTTCTAGATCTCTGTTAAGAACCAGCTAGGTAGACATAACTCAGTAAAACAAATACGCCATCAAGATGCTAACAAGATTATTAGGGCAGAGTTGTGTATCTGGCTGAGAGTTTGAATATGACATATTAAATGATAGATTTGACCAAGTTTCTTAGTTTAACTATCTCTAAATTTTCAAATCTGTAAAACAGATATAAGAAAACGTCCACTTTTTTCATTTTTAAAGCTTTTTATTAAGGCACTATCATTTATAAAGTTATTTGTAGTGAAGTTTCAGGCATATAATATTCCAGCACAAATCCTACCATCAGTGTCAACTTCCTTCCACCAGTATGGAGATTTCTCAGAAAACTAAGAAGGGAACCAGAGAGATAGTGCAGCTCATAAGGCACTTCCCTTGCATATAGAATGGGGGTTTGATCCTAGGCACCCCATATGGTTCCCCTCAACCTGCCATAAGTGATCCTTTAGTACTCCCAGATCTGGTCAAAAAAACAAAACAAAACAAAAACAAAAAAAGAAGATAAAAGTAAAAGTTGAACTGCCTTATAATCCACAATCCCACTTCTGGTGTTATAACGGCAATTTAGGCTGTATAGCTATAGTTTGACTGCATATTGATTTTATAACATGTACTTTTAGGGTTGATTTTTCTTGTAGGTGGAAAATTTTAAGGATACCCAACCTTGGGATACCCATGCACTTGAGATGAACTTTCTTGTTTAAAGATAAGAAAATGCTGATTTTTTTGAAACTTCTCTATCCATACTGATAGCATGCTATGATGTAAGCCTGCAACTACTTTCGCTTCTTGATGTATGATCACAATGAACTTGCACTGCACTATAGCACTGCCGTCCTGTTGTTTATCTATTTCCTCGAGCAGACACCAGTAATGTCTCCATTGTGAGACTTGTTTGTTACTGTTTTTGGCATATTAAATACACCACTGGTAGCTTGCCAGGCTCTGCCATGAGGGTGGGATACTCTCGGTAGATTTCTGGGCTCTCTGAGAGGGACAGAGGAATTGAACCCTGGTCGGCCATGTGCAAGACAAATGCGCTATCCGCTGTGCTATCACTCCAGTCCACAAACTTGCACTACTACTCTATAAAACAGCTCTTGAGGTCCCAAGTTTTGTCTAAGATTTCAGATGCTTGCCTAGTCTAGACCCACTGGTCTGAACAACCATTGTAAATAAAGACTCCTTGTTTTCCTGCCATAATTTTGTCTTGATGTACTTGATCAAGTAAACTCCCCTTCCAACAATAGAAAGTGTTCAGTAAAAATGTTTTATTATTACTATCATATAAATTTCCAAGAATCAGTGAAAAACAAGTATTAAACGCCAGATGGCAATACAAAGGACAGTGTAAAATGTGTGTCCATTAATACAGTAATGATGAGAAACAAACATCCACTTTTTTCATGTGCCTTTTGGTCATTTGGATTTCTTCTTTGAGAAAGTTTCTGTTCATTTCATCACCCCATTTTCTGATGGGGTTGGATGTTTTCTTTTTGTAGAGTTCAAACAGTGCCTTGTATATCCTTGATATCAGTCCCTTATCAGATGGGTATTGGGTGAATATCCTTTCCCATTCTGTAGATTGTTTTCGTATTCTGGTCACAGTGACCACTCAGTGCCTATAATGCAAACCACAATACCGAAAAGGGGAGAAAGAGCAAAAGGGAATGCCCTACTACAGATGCAGGGTGGGGTGGGGGTATGGGGTGGGGGTGCTGGAAGGGATACTGGGATTATTGGTGATAGAGAATGGGCACTGGTGGAGGGAAGGGTACTCGATCATTGTATGACTGAAACATAAGCAAGAAAGTTTGTAAATCTAAAACTACCTCACGGTGATTTATTTAAAAATAAAAAAAGAAAAAAGAAAAAATCTACTAAATTCAGGGAGTCAAAATAATATGCATTTACTTAAAGTCTACAAGCCAGTTGAGTGATTCTTTTGGCCTCATTGAGTATGGGTCTATTGGCTTTGTTGATCATATCTGAGATCTCTCAGACAAGGGAGTCTTATGACAAGCTGGTCTCACTGGGGCAAAAGGAACAAATTAGTTCTGCACCTCGTGTTTCTCTTCTAGCTTGCTGGCTTGGGTAGGTTCTCTCAATGAAGACAAACTGTCCTCTTTTTCAACTCTTGAACACATTTCATTAACTTTAGGGAAGAACCAATGCAAATAAGTGAAAGGAAGTCAGGTTGGAGCTGTACTTTCCTTTTCTTCAGTTTGTGTTTTAGTCCTGTTTTCTAGCAGTCACTATTTGTGTCAATAAGTGATAGAATGAATTCTGACATACTGAAGATATGAAGATTTATTCTGGTTTCCCTTTACCATTTCCCCACAGAACAATAACA
This sequence comes from Sorex araneus, assembly GCF_027595985.1. Classification (NCBI taxonomy): domain Eukaryota; kingdom Metazoa; phylum Chordata; class Mammalia; order Eulipotyphla; family Soricidae; genus Sorex; species Sorex araneus. The sequence continues at coordinate 24,155,567 of NC_073305.1, forward strand.
CTTCCCTACCACATTGTATTAACAAGCTATCACTAAACTGGAAAGCAGAAATAATTATTTTTTTAGACTCTGAGACATGATGAATACTTGGGTTTTAATGAAAACACCTAGGCTTAAATTATTAGATCTATGTCAATGGAAATCAGCCTCTTGGAGTTTACTCTCAATTCCAGCTTGCAGGCTCTTGATAGTTTGTCCATTTGCTTCTTTAAGACCTCCCCACTTTTCCTTTGATTTCCGCGTTCCTCTATTTTTCTTTTTTGCTTTCTTCTTGTAAATAATTATTCCTGAGGCTGATTTTAAATATTTAAGACTTTTTCTATAATTCAGAATATGGGTATTTCTTTCCTCTTCCTGTTTTCACAACTAGTACCCCTCCTTCCTCTCAGAGAATTCTATAATGAATTCTTACATTCTAGAACAGTTAATCCATAACTTTGAATTTACTAAGGCTCGGTGGGAAATCAATCTTATATACCCAAAGTTAAATGATCCAAAGCTGGTTGAAATGAGAATAAGTATTAAATTGAATAATCTGTAGTATTTCTCACAATAACACTATGTCCACACATAGAGGTCTGATTCTTCCAAAAGTTGTAACTATTGTAAACATATATAAACTATGATTTTCATCATCATCATCATCATCCCATCGATCATTGATTTTCTTGAGCTGTCTCAATAATGTCTCCATTTGTCCCAGTCTTGAGATTTTAGAAGCCTCTCTTTACTCATCCTTCCCAATGATGCCGCATTGGAGGCTCTTTCAGGGTCGGGGAATGAGACCCATTATTGTTACTGGTTTTGGCATATGAATATGCCACAGGGAACTTGCAAGGCTCTCCCATGTGAGCAGGAAACTCTCAGTAGCTTGCCAGGTTCTCTGGATGCTTGCTTTCGAGAGCTTGGTTTTATAGTCTCTGGATGTTGGCTGTTGATGGGATTACACAGCGCTGGGAGCAGTTTCTGGGTGTGACCGCCTAGCTACTGGAAAGTGGGGGATCTGGGTGGAAGAGGCCCAGTCCCAATCTGAGCAGGCTTGGAGATCTCAGCCCCAGGTCCCGCACACCTGGGTTCCTCTGCCGGTTCCTTTATGCGTGAGGTTTGTCCGAATGTGTGGACAGGGACCTTGAGCATGGCTCTGACTGGGTTCTGGAGGTCTTTGGCTGCTTGGGCTCTGCTCAGAGTGGGGAGGGAAACTCAACCTACCCCCTTCGAGGGGCCCTGGTGAAGACAGCCAGGTGCCGGCATAAGAGAACTATGATTCTACAAATGAAGAATTGAAGTTTCAAAAGAGAGTAGGTGTTTATAGTATAAATAAAAGATAATTGCAATTTGCAAGTATCATTGGATTTAATATCACTGAGCCAGGCTCAGATAATGTTTTAATACTTTTAATACATTTTATTGGAGTTGTTTACGTCAAGGGACATTAATAATAAAGGTAATCAGAGTATTATTCCTGACTCAGCCTGAGTAGAGGCTGACAGTGGCTGGGTCAGACGACAGCATCTCTTCTGTCCATTAAATTCTGACTAGTTATATACAAATATATAGTTTTTTCTTTGGGGGGAGGAATGGGCCACACCAACGTTTATTCCTCATTCTGTGCTCAGGGGACTATATGTGGTATCAGGAATCAAATGAGGGTTAACTGAAGGCAAACAAGTGCCATAACTCCTGTAATCTCTCTTTGGCTCCATAGATACTTTTAATCCTTGGAGGAGCAAGAAGACAGTGAAATGTATGCTAAATCACAAAACTATCTATATAAATAAACTCAGTCAGCAAGGAGATGAACAGTCACAGAATGATTTCTCTCACATGTGAGATAAAAAGAAACATGGTAAAGGAATAAAAAATGGCTGAAAGCAACAGACCATGAGAACTGATCTACAAAACTGGACTCACCAAGGGGAAGTAGAATGTGGCTCTCAAGGAGGGATCCTGAGACAATGGTAAAGGGAAACAAATAGTCTGGTGGAGGGTATGGGATTGGAACGTTGTATGAAAGAAACTATGATGAATAGTATTGTAAATCATGCTGACATAAAATTTTTTAAAAAGGGAAAAAATAAAAATTAAAAGTCTAGCTGTTAAACAGGTAGCGTGTGAAGAGTCGGGCCAGTGTATTGATGACTACTGGCGGCAGATTCTTCAGGTGTTCAGGTATGACCTTGTCTGGACCAGGTGCTGTTCGAGTCTTTACCAACGAAATGGCGTGTCGGATTTCAGAAGGGAGAGCGTTGGGAACGACATATCCATCCTGCGGAATTTGGTATGTGGGCAGGTGGACATGGCTGTCAAAGAGATTCGAGTAGAAGTCGTGAATAATTGTCTCCATTGCCTTTCTGGAAGATATGATAGATCCATTGGGATGTTGGAGGGCAGTCATCTTGGTCTTGTAGTTGGCGAAGGACAGGCGAGCGTTTTCCCTGCTTCTGCTGCACTGGCCAACACTGCTGCTCTTCTTTCTTTGAGGTCTTCCTTTATCACTTCTCTGCACAGCTTTGTGAGCTCAGATGTTAGCTTGTGGTTGCCTGAGGCTCGCGCCAAACCACATTGACGAATGAGCTCGAGAGTTTCCAAAGCCAGGCGTCTGTTTGTGGCGTTCTCACTCTCGGCATTCTTCTCACAGATATGGAGGTTCTGAACCAGTCGATCGTATTCCTCGTCGATGTTGTCAAGAACGGCATCTTCTCATGTTGCTGCAATAGTGCCAAAGAGCTCCCAGTTGGTGGTCATTCTGGGAGTTGCTTCTTAGACTTAAATTTTGCAGACTTTTCTCCCCGCTCTGTGAAGTAGAATTTTACACGAAGGAGATGGTGGTCCAATCCCATTTGGAAATTTGGAACAACAGCGACATTGGTCAGGTAAAATCTTCAATTGAATATGATGTGGTCAATTTCATTGTGGAACTGTCCACCGGGGGACTCCCATGTCCAACGTTTAGATTCAGCCTTCTGGAACTGTGAGTTACCATGGATGGTCTTGGTCGACATGATGAATTCAGACAGTCTCTCACCCGGATCTTTTCATTCTAGGCCATGTGTTCCAATGTGGAGTTCTTTGGGCGACCTTCTTGGACCTATCTTGGCATTAAAATCACCAACAATGATCTTGTAAAAGGTGTGGTCTTCTTTATAGAACTTCTCCAGTACCACGTAGAACCTCTCAATTTCTTCTTCATCGTAGTTAGAAGTTGGTGTGTAGATGATGAAGATAGAAACTGCAGGCAGTGAGCCACATTTATTCAAGCTTAATCGTCCAATTTTGGTCGTTAGGCATTCGAGTGAATCGATGCTCATGGCCAAGTTCGTGTTGACAAGGACACCAACACCACCAATGCCTCTGTTGTCGCATGTTCCAAGGAACAATTCTTCTCCAGTGTCAAAAATGGCGTGATGTGATTGATGTCTCCTCATTTCGGTCAGACCAATGATGTCATACTTGATTTTCTGCGCTTGCACCATCAGGACCTCAATGGATGCTTCTGATGCCAGCGTTCATACATTGAAAGTACAGACAATCATTTTAGTCTTTCTTCATTTTGGCAGAATGCAAGGTTCCGTCTCAGTGGAAAACCAGTAGGACCGTTCTGTTGTACAAGAAGGGAGACATCCACAACATTGGCAACTATTGCCCAATCAGCCTGCTATCTGTTGTCTACAAGTTGTTCACTCGTATCATCCTGAATAGAATAGGCAGAACACTAGACGAAGGACAACCATGCGAGTAAGCCAGGTTCCGAAGGGGATTCAGCACGATAGACCATATCCACACAGTGACCAAACTCATTGACAATTCGCAAGAATTCAAGATGCCACTCTGTCTAACGTTCATCAACTTAAAGAAGGCCTTTGATTCTGTTGAGACTGAGGTGGTAATCAAAGCCCTGGCCAAACAGGGCATCCAAACTCAGTATATCAAAATCCTCTGTGAGCTGTATTGTGGATTCACCACCAGGATCTCACCATTCTACAAGGAAGTGATCATTGATGTTAAGAGAGGGGTGCGACAGGGTGATACCATTTCACAGAAACTCTTCAGTGCCGCCCTCGAGAACATCATGTGATTACTAGAATGGGAAGGAATGGGAGTGAAGATAGATGGTCGGCAATTACACCACCTCCACTTTGCTGACGACATTGTTCTCATAACACCAAACATTAGCCAAGCGGCACAAATGCTGGCCGACTTCGACCACGAGTGTGGAAAGGTCGGATTGCAGCTGAATCTCAACAAGACGATGTTCATGAAAAACGAACTGGTCCCTGAAGCTCCATTTGCTCTCAATGGAACGAACATCTCTGAATGAAGCAGCTATGTGTACCTGGGTCAAGAAATCAACGTGAGGTATGACTTAGTGCCAGAACTGCAAAGGAGGAAGAGAGCAGCGTGGAATGCATTCAAGAGCGTCGAAGAAGTGGTTAAGAGAACGAAGAACCTCTGACTCCGGGCACATCTTTTTGATTCCACCATTCTTCCTACACTAACATATGCCTCAGAGATCTGGGCCCTACGCAAACAGGATGAGAATGCTATTAGGGTATCCCAAAGAGGAATCAAAAGAGCTATACTGGGAATATCATGTCTCACTCAAGTGAGAGAAGGAATCCGGAGTTCTGACCTCCGTTGATGGTCAAAAATCAGGGTTGCTGTATCACTTTCCAAGGCATAAAAAATCGGATGGGCCGGTCATGTAATGCGATTCAGAGACGACTGCTGGACTAGAGCTGTTACCAACTGGATTCCATGGGACGTCAGAAGACCACGTGGCCGCCCACCAACTAGATGGTCAGATTTCTTCCTCAAATCCCTGAATGAACGATTTGAGAGTCTTCCTGTTCCTGGAGCCAGCAGATATCACTGGGCTGCACTAGCACTCGACAAGGACAAACGGAGACGCTACTGGTGCCCGCTCAAACAAATTGAAGATCAACAGGACTGCAAGTGATACAAGTGAAGTTGTTAAACAAGTTTAAATGTATTTTAAATTTGAAAAATGCTTTTTAAAGCTACTCTCTTGTGTGTATCTATTTTGTCTTTTGGGCTTTTGCCTGAGCGTCACACCCAGCTTGAACATAGTCTTTAGATTAAACTTTGCTAAACTTTCTAAAAATGTAGTACTGTCAGTCGCAAAGTAGTTGAATTATCATATTAGTTAAAAACAAGTCATTAGCTAACAATTTATTTTCTAGATACTGTCCAAAGTAATATTTTTCCTATAAAATTTGCATAATACATTTCATAATAAAATTTATAGAGTATTGGCGCAATTGCAACAATCAACCAAGAGATAAATCTTAAGCTAAGAATTCTGATTTATGAGTCGTAAGACATTTTTCTCACCTCAACACAAAGTTCAGAGTACTTTTTGTTTGTTTTAGGACCATACCCAGTAGTACTAGAGGTAATTCATCGCTTGGTAGTTGGGGCTCTTTCTAGGCAGTGCTTGGGGAACCATGAAGTAATAAGTATTAAACTCAGGATTTATGCAGGCAAAGCATGAACTCCAACTCTTTGAGCCACTGCCTGCTTAGGCCCTGAAATAATTTTTTTCTAAATTCTGAGTTTGACTGCTCCTAAGGACCACATAATACCCCAAAATAGAGATAGTGTTGATTTTTATAGCATGAGTTATTATTATGTTTTATGTTAATTGATTCATTACAATTGGTGTAATGGATAGATGAGCAAAGATTTATTTAATGATCAAATGATTAAGCAGTTAAACTGTTTAAACAACAGAGATAAATATCCCAATTCATAACATGTGTTCAAGTCGCTGATCCTATTAAGTAAAATAACCCAACCTAAAAACACCTGTATCAGATATGGGGAAAGAAAACACACAGAGCATAGTTTTGAACTGTGAAGTATGACCCATTAATGAGACTCTGTCTGGCGGTATTTGATCTTCTAAAATTTACTCTTTCTTTTATATTCACTTGTTTTCTTTGTGGAGCAGAGATGATTTTTTTTGGACCCTTTCCACGACCAACTTCTGTCCCTTTCCCAGCTTGGGAAACTCTTCCATAACCAAATAGGCATCATTGTCTAATCTAGGCTATAGTGATTGCTACAATTACAGTGTATCTCTGCTTCTTTTATTCAGGAACTATTTGATATAAAATACCTAAAATTCTCTGTAGCAGTGCAACTAACCAGGTGCCGGAGCTGCAATTATGTTTCTTATAGATTCCTTAGTTCTGTCCCCTTGTTAGAAGAGTCTGTTACTTTTCTATGACTAAATGTTAAACACATGCTTGCTGTAAATTATATTAAATTGATATTTATCCTTTGAAAGTCCCTATGAATAGCTTTTTCTTAGCATATGTTCCAATAACCTTTAATCACTGACTGAAGTTAACATGGTAATTATTTCTCATTTTTCTTAAATTAATGCTATGTCGATCTGATAAATCATAATAGTATGAATTTTAAGGTCAGTTTATGAATATGTGGTTGAGAAGAGTTAATAGAATTTGGGCTGTTGTAAAAATCATCCTAATGAATTTTTATTTTTTATTTTAAGCCGTACAAATTGATTATAAAATTACTGTTAAGATCCAACAGTGTAAATGTTGTTACCTTCTATCAGTCTTAATATGAGGTTTTTAAAAATTAAATATCTGAAATAATATGATTTCTTTTAGTTTAAGAGGTTGGATCAGACCACAATAACTTTAAAAATGGAGTATAAATAAATTTCTAATTTTATTTGTGTGCTAACCTTTGCTATTTAAAAATTATCAACCTGGTTTTATAACCAAATAAAGCTATGTGTTGAAGTATATAGATGAAAGTAAAATTAGGAAGTTATGGTAATATCAGAAATTCTGGTGAACACAGGATAAACTCATTCTTTGCTAAAATCACCATACAATGCTTCTAGGAAAAATTTTGTCTCTTGTTCTACAGTATAGCACTTTGATATAAATAAATTTTAAAGGGGAGGTTTATTGTTTTGATTTATTTCCCAAAAACTTAAATTAATAACCCATATCCCCTTTCCCACACAACAGAAAGTAATAGTTTGATGTATCTATGTCACTATCCTACTCGTTTACATAAAGAATCATCAGCATGTTAAGGTACAACTGTCATCTGCCCATTAGTGAATCATCACTACATTAAGAAGCTTTCAATACCCAATCTTTCTAATGCTTCTAGACAACCTTGACCTTCAGTTTCTTGCAATGTGAGTAATATTGCATCATATCTACACAGAACAGTGTAATCATCTTTTCTATTCATGGCACTAAGACAGTCAACAGTATTTGATACAATCAGCATGTGTCTTGATATGGAAGGCACATGGTGACAAGCCTAACTGAATGTAGTTATTCGGCTGTCATGAAATGCACCTTATGGTGATAAACTTCTACCATAAAATTGGAAGACTATCACATAAACATGTTTCACAAAGAAATACACTAGCAGAATTCACTGCTGGGTTATTGTTGGGAAATTGTGTTCTATTTATTGTGCAGAGATTTTTGGAGTATGTGTTAGTGTTTGGATGCTCATTACATTTTACAATGAAGTAATTACCAGGTGGTGATTTCTTTATTCTGGACAACAATTCTATCTTATTAGTGAACAATAAATAGAAGTGATTAAATTAGGGTAATTTGAATGGACTTAAAAGGACAGACTTATTTTCAGCATCATAGAAGATTTTGATTATTTAAATTTAGGCTTCTAAACTACCTGATTATTTTTAAGACTAATAGTAAATGATTTTTCTTATAGTGGACCACCTTTTATAAACATAAAACCTGCTCTCTATCTCTGTTTATCTAATAGTATTGTAGTATTAATAAAATAACATTAAGACATTGATGAAGCATCTGAAATATACTGAGAAGGCAAAGGATTTAATAATTAAATGTAGCTAGCCCCTAAACTGATGATATACATTTAGTAAAATATCTCATATGTTTTATGATGACCCTGGGAATGATACACATATTTTAATGCCTGCTCTCTGGCCTTGAAGGATAAAATCTGTGCACTAGAAAACCAGTCTCTGAATTTCTGTTTTCTCCCTGACCCTTCCATGTGAGATAAATTTACCACCTGACATCTCTGGGGCCTTTTGGGAAGCAGATTCCTTTCCCTTCTGTCTAGTTCTGGGAAGCCTCCACACCTGATCTCTGCTATATCAGTGGACCCAGCTCCACATCTTTTGAACCTCTGTTTGCTGTATTTATCAAATTTCTCAATACTCACGGTTTTACTTCCTGTCACCGGGGTGAAGATGGACAGGGAAGAAAAAGAGCAATTGCCAGCTTAATCATTCAGAGATTTCCAGTGATAAGTAAAGACTAAGATTCACACTCAGCAAAGCAAACCAAATGGGGACGAAACTCACTAAGTTAAACTCACTAAGTTAAATGAACAAAAATAATATCAAAGAAGGTTCAACCAACTCCAACAAGCTCTGTAAATTCTCAGAGAATGACTTTAGTGATACCATGGGGAGGATGTTTAATGAGTTCAAAAGAATGATGGCGCAGCTACTCAGGAAAACATAAGATTGAGATCCCAAATGAGAAAACTATAATCAGAAATACCAAAAATGAAGAGTATAGTAGATAATATAAAAAAATCAATAGAAGGTCTGAGCAACAGAACAACAGTAGATGGGAAAAAGATTGAGAAGTTTCAAGACAAGATGGAGAAAACCTCTAGAAAACAACAAAATATGGGATTAAGTCTGAAAAGAAATGAACAGCTCATCACACTACTATGGGATGATATTCTATGACTGACCAGGTATTTTTGTTTTATATCTTAATATACATATAGTTTTTATTGTAATATTCTATTTGTTAATGCATATACTTAAATAATATAGTGTTCTATAACATAAATCCAACATTCTCTTTCTTGGTATATAGCACATTTTTATCCTTTTGGGCTGGAGCGATAGCACAATAATAGGGCGTTCGCTTTGCATGTGGCCAACCTGGGATCGGTTCCTCCGTTCCTCTTGGAGAGCCCAGCAAGCTACAGAATATCTTGCCCGCATGGCAGAGGCTGGCAAGCTATCGGTGGCGTATTTGATATGCCCAAAACAGTAACAACAAGTCTCACAATGGAGACGTTACTGGTGCTCCCTCAAGCAAGTTGATGAGCAATGGGATGACAGTGATACAGTGACACAGTAATTTATCCTTTTATGTGTCTGTTAAAATTTTCCACTTAATATTTTCTTAATTTCCTCACTCTTACTAAATTTTACATTTGTAGGATTTATCTATTTTATGTAAAATTTATTTGCTCAGAATTATTCACAATACCAATTTTTAAACCAATGTCCTATAAGATAAAAAATACAGATGGTTTTTAGAAAAAGCTACCTTATCAACTTTTCATTGATTAACAATTTTGTGAAATCAGGAGCTTAGTTAGGTCTATTCATCTATATGCGTACACATATCACCACCTCCACAATAAAATTTAAAAATATCTCCCATTTGTGGATAAAAATGAAATATAATAAGGAAATAACATGGACAAAGTTATCGTAACTGAAGATTTTTTCAAAGAACTAAGCTTGTATGGGGAGAGCCTAAGGCAGGGCTCTTGGCACACTGGTGGTGGGAAGTGGTTCGTTGGTGTTCAGTGTAGAGTTGGAATGATGTATGCATGAAAAGTATAATTAAAAGTATTGTACATCCTGTTATCTCTACAAAAACTAAAAAAAAGTGAAAGAAAAAGAAAAAAAATCCTGCTTCATTTAGGGTTTTGACGAAGAAGTCTGACAATCTCGTAGGTTGCCAGCCATGCAGCCTTTTGACGTCCCGTGGAATCCAGTTGGTAACAGCTCTAGTCCAGTGGTCATCTCTAAATCACATTATGTGTCAGGCCCATCTGATTTTCGATGCCTTGGCAAACAAGACAGCATCCCTGATTCTTGATCGTCATTGAAGGTTAGAACTCCAGTTTCCTTCTCCCACTTGTGTTCCATGTAGAACTTCTCAGTTTCTTCTTCGTTGTAGTTGGATGTTGGTGTGTAGACGACGATGATAGAAATTGCCGACAGTGAGCAACATCTATTCAAGCATAATGGGTAGATTCAGGTTGTTAGGCATTCAAATGAAACAATGCTCAGAGAGAGAAAATCATAGCTAAATACCAATTGAGACCAGGAATGAGATCTTTTGGTTCCTGTCCATGCTTCTTATTGGTGGTATATTGGAATCCTCAGAATTCCCACTTAATACTTAGATGATAACTCAATATGCTTAAATAACATCTAATTCTTGGTTAGAAAGGAGAGGTAAAAAGATTTTCAGACATGCTTGAGAAGGTTGGGTTGGAGATGAGATGTAAGGAAAAGAAGAATGGTAAAAAAGAGAGCAGGTAAGTTATAATGCAACAATAATTATGCTATCATTATTCTTTTCTCACTACTCCTTTACAAAATTGTAAAATTAAATTAAAACAACCAGTATAACAAAACTAAGACAGAAATGTATTATATAGCAAAGTAATGACTACAGAAAAAAAATCCACAAAAATAAAAATAAAAATATAAGAAGTCCAAGGAAGAATGTATAGAATGCTATCATCATCATCATCATCATCATCATCATCATCATCATCATCATCATCATCATCATCCCATTGATCATCGAATTTCTCGAGCACTTTTAGTAATGTCTCCATTCATCCTAGCCCTGAGATTTTAGAAGCCTCTCTTTACACATTCTTTCCAATGGTGCCGATTTAGAGGCTCTTTCAGGGTCAGGGGAATGAGATCCACATTGTTTCTGGTCATACAAGAGATGCTTTCTCTTATACACCTCTCAGTCCCAGACCTTCCTAAAATGTAGAGTGAACCTCACTTTTTCTATTTCTGGGTTCCTATATTTTTACTCCATGGATACTGAATGAGAAAATAAGCAAATGAAAAGGATTTTTTTTAGGGAATGCTATAGAAATCAACACCTTTTAAAGATGCAGAAGCAAACAGAATTGAACAAAGAGAAAAATTGTGCAGCATTTTTTAAATAATGATAATGAATAATTAATTTATGATTATTCCTCATGAAATGGGGAACTTCATGAGGAATAAAATGGCTTTTATGAGTTGTCTCAAGTTGGGGACAAGAGGCCAGCCAGGGTTCTTTACTGATCAGTCACTGAATGTGGGCTTCCCTGATTGAAACAGTACTCTCTAAGGAAAATAATCCTTGAAAAAGTTGACAGCTGAGGTTCTCTTCCAGTATTGCTCTCAGAAGCTCTGGCAATGAGCTCTCCAGTTCTGAGGGAATCTAGGGGAGAATCACAACACCCATCATAAATAGAGACTAGCCCAAAGTCACACATTATTTGGCAGAGGATCTGGGACTTGAATTCAGTCTCCAAATTCCTAGTTCTGTGATCATTTCATTCTCATTTTGCTTCCCTCCATCCTTGGTCCTAGTACATTTTATCCAGCATAGTTTTAAGGCCTCTTATGGAAGAATTCCACCTCAGTAAATTCTAAATGAATATTTGCTTGAATATTGTCTACACTTTTTGTATGTAGTTTGTTACATGTCCTTCTGCCCTTGCACAGGAGCAAATAGCACCTACAATTGCAGAAAAAAATTCACAATATTAAAGTCCATTACTCAGCTCAGTGGCACAACAGATATAAAAGAGGTTCAAAAGGGGCAGTGAGAAAGAATTGACTCATAACAGGACTCTATGGAATAATGAGTTTAATTTCCCAAATTCTCGATTCCCACCTTGAGTTTTTTTTATTTTATTTTTTAAAAACTTTTTTTATTGAATCACTGTAAGATAGACTCTTGCAAAGATGTTCATGATTGGATTTCAGTCATACAGTATTCCAACACCCATCCTTCCACCAGTGTACATTTCCAAACACCAGTGTCCCTAGGTTCCTTCCCATCACCCCCCAGCCCCCATGCTCTGCCTGCCTTTATGGCAGGTGCTTGTCTTCTCTCTCTCTCTCTCTCTCTCTCTCTCTCTCTCTCTTTCTCTCTCTCTCTTTTTCTCTCTCTCTGTCTTTATCTATGTCTCTCTATGTCTCTCTATGTCTCTTTCTATCTGTCTGTCTTCTTTTGGGCATTTCCACCCTGAGTTTTAAGCATGTTTCCCTTTATGCAATTTAGTTATAATTTCAGAGTAAACTTCAGTGTGTCACATAAGAACTAATTAGTGCTTTCAAGCCTTTAGTGTTTCTGATTTGTGAATTACAACTTTTTGATTTTATAAATTTTCCTTGCAATTTGACCAAAGATAAAGCATGTTTATAAATGCTATCCTTGAAAATAATGATCTTGCTGCCAATAAATGTCCTGTAGGTTTCTGATGGCAGCCAAGAAAAAAAAACAAGTGCACGTCCTTTTTTTTTTTTTTTTTGTCTATAATCTTAATTTCTCAAAAAAAAAGTCCTGGTGTCCAGCATCTCTCTTCTCAACAGAAACATATAGTCAATTTCCCTTTATGATTTTCTTTGCTGATGCAAAGTCATTCCTTCTGATCACAACCAGGAACAACCCAGATAGTAGTCTCTGCACTATAAAAGGCTATATTATCATAAATAGAAACATTTTATATTCTGTTGTTGAGTACTACATTAGACATTACTAAGATTCCCTAATGCAGATTTTCTTAGTCCTTATAGGTGAATTAAGTCATATGACCTCATCGTGCCAATACTATATTAGCATAAGTGTTGCTTCTCATTTCCAGGGTAAATCCATAATAATCCTGTTTATCATGATCTCAGGTTTTCTCTTCTCTGGTGATGGAAAAGAACACCTTTTATTGGATTAAAGCTATTTTTATGCTTCTGATTGTTAAGTATAAGGGAAAAACCCAGGAAGATTTGACTTTTAATCTGACCTTATAGTTTAATCAGAAACTATCAGCCATCGAATACAAAGACAACATACTTTATGTACATAGACATTCATTTAATATTTTTCATCTAAAACAGTATACAAAAAGAAAAATGAAAGTAAAACAAAGCAGGCCTTTAATAAATTTCTAGTTTAATGGGGGGAGGCCTGAACACATGGTAACATGATGGAATATGTGCTAAAGATTTCACAGAAGAATAAGCAGAGATTCATGGAATGTCAAATATAGGTTTTGACTATGGAACTATAGAGTGTAACATGGACAAAACCAGAGAAGAGGCTGTCAGATGGAGGATGTGTGAACTTTTCTCCATAGGATAAATTGATGGCATCTCCGAAGGTTGAAATCAGGAAAGAATTTTGCAGCAGAGAGTAGAGGGTTTTGTTGCTTGGAGAATTAGAATCAAAACCAAACATTTCAGGCAGTTCTATAGGACTGGAGATGAAACTTATATGATAGAATAGAGTAGTTAGAGGGTGTATTAAATATGAAGATTTGGCTTTAATCCAAAAATTAATAACCTCCTACTTTGGAAGTCATTTATGTCATTTGGAGAGTGGTTAAAAATGCAGATTACTGGGGCTGGAGCGATAGAACAGCAGGCAGGGTATTTGCCTTCCACACGGCCTACCCAGGTTCGATTCCCAGCATCCCATATGGTCTTCTGAGCACTGCCAGAAGTGATTCCTGAGTGCAGAGCCAGGATTGACCCCTGTGCATCGCCGGGTGTGACCCCCCCCAAAAAAAGAAAAGAAAAACAACAACAACAACAGAAATGCAGATTACTGTCTAACATTTTAAATCAGTATGTCTGGAATAGGATTAAGGACACTGAATTTAAAAAAATCTTTATTGATTGAAATACCGTGAGTTACAATACCATTAATGATGGTGTCTTGTGTACATAATTCCAACACCACACACATCCCTACTGTACTTGCCTTCCCTTCCCCAAAGTCCAGAAAAATCCCTCCTTTCAGCCATACTCAAAACTCAGGTCTGTGGATTAACTCTCCCTTCTTGTTGCCTTTAGTCTTTTGTTGCTAGTTTTTTGTGTACCTTTTTTTAAATTTAATTTTATTCTTATAAAGTAGTTCACAATATTTGATTACATTTAAAATTCAAACACCAATCCTACCACCATTACACCTTCCCACCAAAATATTTCAAATGTTTCCATCCCAAACCTGAACCTCTGCCCCCAAAGAAGAACCAAAATAATTTATTTTGTATTGTTTGTTATGAATAATTCACTAAAAATAAGCCCAAAAAGGTTTGATAGAGGAAAGTGTATGAAGATTGTTATATTTCACTCAGGAGCCGTGAAGCTCTTCTATAAGAAATTTCTAACATTTTATTTTATCTTGTTTTGCTTTTTGGATCACACCCGGGGATGCACAGGGGTTACTCTTGGCTCATGCACTCAGGAATTATGCTTGGCGGTGCTCAGGGGACCATATGGGATGCTGGGAATTGAACCCGGGTCAGCCGCGTGCAAGGCAAACGCCCTACCCTCTGTACTATCGCTCCAGCCCAAAAATAGCTAACATTTTGTTAAAGTTTGAGCCTTGTGTGCTTGTGTCTGTGCGTGTGTGTGCGCGCGCGCGCTTGTGTGTGTGTGTGTGTGTGTGTGTGTGTGTGTGTGTGTAAATTTATTTCCCCTTAAAATTGGCTTCCTTCTACTTTAAACCTCATCAAATATGGTGCATTACTCTGGGAATATTAGCGGTATAAAGTACGAGATGTCCCACAGCTGTGAATGGAGGTTTTCAGCTGCCAGGGCTAGCTCCATTGGGGCCAAACAGTTCCATTTGAGGTTCTGGAGAGGCATCCTAGGATATTTAAGGTCTAAGAAGTCCTGCATCCTTAGGTGCTCAAACCAGGCACCTAGCCTTCTGAGCAATTCTTGGCAGAATCCCCAATAAATAAAATGTCATCTTCTAATTGCTCCCCCATGAAAACATAATTTATCAGTTATCCTGTATACCTTGTAATATGATGTATGTTCATCTGTCTTTTATATATTAAACAAGTGAGATGTTTTTATCCCTATAAAGACTCATTTTACAGTATTGCTTCCATTAAAAGTTTATGGCTGATATAACATCAGAGAAGCTCTGAAATTCATTCTGTCAGATAACCAACAGTTTTGTCTACTGTTTTTTCTAGAGGAATTTCTCAAGAAATATGGTATGAAGAATTATAAGATTAATTGATTAGGCAATGCTTGTTTGTTCTTATAATAAAATTCATTAAATCATGTATAGTCTAATTCTTATCTAATATGCTTTTAACTTAATTACCATTATGTAGTGACAAAAACATGTCTCTTAGTCATTGTTGCACAAATTCTGAAACAAAATTTACTCAATATTTTAATAATCATTTTAGTGTCTAATAGGGAAGCAAGGATAACACATGTAAAATAAAAATAAAATAAAAAATAAAAATAGTCATGTATGTAGTTGTGCTCGAGAAGTAGCAAGAGATAAGACAGCTGTGATTATTTTTTGTTTACTCAGTAGAGAGTTGATTCTTTACTTGCAAGAACTATTGACAAAAATTTGAGGATGGAACCTTGACTTTTCCATCACTAAATGGTGTCTAAATATTAACTCAATGTCTTCTAAATTATAATCAAATGAGAGTTCATCATTATTTAAATAATGAAGTTATAGTAAAACTAAAACTCAAGTCTATGAAGAAAATGTTCTGTTTTTTTGTTTTTGTTTTTCATTTAAAGATTTTTTTAAGTTAGCTAATATATCTGTTAAAGCTATACTCAAAGAAACATTTTATATTAGAAGAAAAATCCTTTTGATATATTTTTCAATTTAGTGTTAGGTTTATACCTTTTATTCATTTAGTTATTATAAAACACAAAAATTACTGTTTTTCATAAAAAATATTCTAATAACCAAATTTTCACCTCTTAAAAAGAATCAGGGACTATAGGGAGATTAAAATAAACACAACTGAAATGCATTGGTATATCAGTTCTCATCTTTGCTATATTTTTGTGGTTGCTGTGGGAAAACTATAAAAGCTTGAAATCTGATTTTGGTGAATAAAAATTCCCAACAACTCCCTATTCCCCTCAAAGTAGTGATCAGTATTATGGACAAAAGGCAGCTATTTTTTCAATATGTCCATTTGATTTTATTTTGTGAGGAAACCACCTTTGTAACCCACACTAACATGTCAGAATTATGAAACTGTCTTTAGTTCACTGCTCTGTAAAAGATGTGTGACAAAAAAATAAAAATTAAATAAATAAAGCTAAGAATGCCTGAGTAAGTCATTTTATTTTTTATGAGTCAAGCCTCGAAAGGTCTTGAACTGTCAGATTTATTGTCTATCCAATTTTATGACTTTTAGTTGTATTTATTTTTTGATGTTTACCATCAACTGTGCCTACGTGCGCCGTGGTCTGTGGGATTTCATATTGCTAAATCATTTTTTAAGCTTTAGTTGTAGCTTCTATTTAGCATCAATCCCCCGAGACATGCCATTAACATGAATCATTTTTTGAAAGTGTTTGGTGCAATATGAACTCCTTGTTGAGTCAATCATTCATTGCAATGGAAAGAAATGATGACCTTCTCAGAAATACCCATCACGGTTAAATAACCAAGGACAGAACTCAATGGTCAGGGACTTCTTATTGGGGTGTCCTACCAACTTAATTATCACCCCAAAAGCTAGAGATGAGAGGTCATTGTAGGAGGGAAAAAAAGATAAAGAGGGGAGCCAGGGGAAGGGAAAATGCTGACCCAAAGTATAGCTATTTTGTCAAGAGGTCATTATTTCCTCCTTCTAGAAAGGTTATTTTCACAGCAGGAGCTTCAGTGCTCTAGTCAACAGGATTTGAATGCATTCTCTTCTAATTCTCTAATTTAAATTTTTAACCCTGATATCTTTTTCAAGAACTCTTCTGAGGTTACCTCCTCAGGCCTCTAATTTATCTTCCGTGTCCCCCTACCTTGACACATTCGGTAAAAACTCTGTATTCAGCATCTCAACAAATAGAGATCGGACAGTCTCTTTATTGGCTAAAAGGCCTCTGCAATAATTGAGTACAATTAAAAGTATATGTTTTTCCTTGGTTTCTGTGAGTTGTGTTAAAATAATAACAAACCAGTGTAATAACTCATAGATTCTAGCAAATAGTCATTCGTACTCTGGTTATTTTTGGCTGTATTTAAGTTACATATCTCCCCTCCCTCCCAGGAAGCTAGTTCATCCCCAGATTAATAAATACAATGTTATGCAACTAAGGAAAATATTTAGGTATATTTTAAAACAAGTGTAAGTCAATGTTCAGGTATATTCTACGTTCAGAAACCTTTAATCCTTGGGCCAAATAGGATCTTTTGACATTTCAAAATTAAATTTTAATTGAAATATACTTACATATATTTATTGAACCATTATCTCTGCTTGCTCTCACTCTGTGGTTATATCAGAGTAGTTGCAATAGAGAATTGTATGGAGTTCATATTCTATATTTGTGTCCCCTCCAAAGACAAATATGTTTACTATCTGGTCTTTAACTGGAAAACTTGCTGTTCTAAGTTGTACTTCCTTAACCAGAAACTTACTAAATAATAATAATGATGATGATGATGATGATGATGATGATGATGATAATAATACTTTTGCTTTCATTTAAAAATGGTTCTTCTCAAACCAGGAGACCATTTTTTTTTGAAAGGGCTACCAAATTTTAAGGAGAAAATTGAACAAACAGCTTCATAGTTTCCCTTATTTTCTTATCTGGTGCTCTCAAGTATTCTTTCAAATGTGTTTTTCTCTCATTATATTTTAAATGACAAGTTATAACATTTTGTTAGATTTATATATGACAAACTCAATTCTGAGTCTGTCTAATTTTGTTTTTATATCAACAGAACTTAATTTTATTTATTTAAAATTTACTATTTTTCAGGGAAAATGTTTTGTTTTTTTCTATTTTTTTATGAATTGTGAGCTAGAATACTTTTCTTTATGATTAGAAATATAGTAGAGCAATAGCTACTTTCCCTACACATTGCTGACCAGGGTTTTTTTCTCTAGCACCTTCTATGGTTTTATTGGTCCTATCAGGATGGATCCCTGAGGGCAGAGCCAAGAGTAAGCCCTGAGCTCTTCTGAGGATAAGCCTAAAAAGAAAAAAAAATCCCCCTATATTTGTAAATTGTTTATATTCATTCTTTGTGAATTAGTATCACATCTCTTATTTGCTTTTCAAAATTTGCTTCTGTTAAAAATTTTGACCAAATTAATTTATCTATTTCTAATGTGGCTATTCCAGTCAGAATTTATCTCATATTGCAGGGTATGTGGCATGTGTTGAGAATATAGTATAAATGTGTATTTTATGGTTATTCAATATGAAGGATTAGTAAAGTGTCATAAATACTTTTATGAAAGTAAAAGCATATTGATAATCGTGATTTTATCCCCTACACGGTTCTGATATTTTCATTGTGATGCCTGGAAATTGCTTCCCCCCTCAGTTATGATCCTTGCATATTTGTCTATGTTATTTATTCAGGGTGGGCTGGAGCGATAGCACAGCGGTTGGGCGTTCACCTTTCACGCGGCCAACCATGTTCGATTCCTCCGCCCCTCTCGGAGAGCCCGGCAAGCTACCGAGAGTATCCAGCCCAGGCGGCAGAGCCTTGCAAGCTACCCATGCATGTTGGATATGCCAAAAACAGTAACAATAAGTCTTTCAGTGAGAGATATTACTGGTGCCCGCTCGAACAAATCGATGAGCATTGGGATGACAGTGACAGTGACAGTGACTTATTCAGGGTCACATATCAAGACTCATATACTCCTCCGTGGTGCTTGCCAGAGATCATATTCCTTCAGTGGCAAGTGCTTCTACACAACTGAATGCAGTGTGCACAGAGATTGGTTGTGGCAGTAGCAATCACAGGGGACAGAGAAGTCAGGCACAAACAGTACAGTTTTGAGGACCACACTCAGTGCATTGAGCAGAACCGAGTACCAAATACACGTCCTCATATTTGCAATGCAGGCACTCCAGTTACTGAGTCATTTGTGAACTCCTTAATTTTATATTTCATAATAATGGAAAATGTCTTTACTTTATAATAATCATAACAAATTATAATGCCTCTCAACCAAAGAATATGGCTTACTTATAGTATTTCCCATAGTTTTGAGCTTTTGTTTTCTTCTTTCTTAGGTTCACATAAGCTCTAAGATTCCTATGATTTTTATTTGACATGATATAGTATAATTGAATGATACTTGCTTCCAGATGATTGATTCATATGATTGAGAGGATAGTGTTTACTTTAAATTTTATCTGACTTATGAAGATAAATGGCTTGTTAGCATAACTATCTTTATATCTAATCAATTCTAAAAAGACAATGACGCTAAAATGTCTAGCAATTCTAATGCTTATGAGCTGAATATCTATGTTTTTGTGGTATAAAAGGGAGATATTATACATGTGTGCACAATATGTATACATATTTTGTATACTTTAATGCTCCAAAATAAACATGCCTATAGATATAATGGTAATGTAATGAATATCAAAGTTAATTTCCAATAATGGCTAATGTCTTTTTTCCTTCTCTGTGCATGTTGTTCTTCTCTTCAATTTGGGCTGGCCTTTCTGATTTGCTTAACCAATGAAATATGTAAGGAGTCAGAGTTTCAGTAATTTCCCAGGCTATATCTAAAAAAGCCTGTCTTAGAAAGTTGACCCTTGGAATAGTTTGCTCCAGAAACTGGTTGCCAAATCCAAGCCATAAAGAGAAACCATATGTATGTCCCCTATTTGATAATCTCAACTGATATCTCAACTGATATCAACAGTCAGTGAGTGTGAACCCTTTAATGGGTGTCCAGTCTAGTGCAGCCCTAGAATTCAATTCTAATTTTACTGAACTGCAATTTCATGAGGGTCTCCTAAATGAGAAAATAGAAGATATAGAATTACAATGGTTAATAATACATGTTATTTTAAAACATTATTTACTGATGTGGTTTGTAAAGGAAAATTAGAAGCTAACAAACACTGCAAAGCATATTTATAAAAAAAAGCATTAAGGCTGCACTATTTTAGGATCTATATTAATAGTAGGATCAGGTCTCATATATCCCAGTCAGATGTTCTTTTTGCCTTCCCAACATCTACCAAAAAGTAGCTCCCAGACCTAAGGAACATCTTCCTAAGTTTATCCAGAACTTCATCTTTTCCCAAGGCATGCACAACTTGTCAAGTTAATAAATGGTAAAAAGAACATGAGCTATAGGTTGATTTATACAGTTAAGGACATGCACTATAAAGTAGTAGTAAATTTAACAAACTGAAAGAATAAAACCAGAAGCAGACATAACAAGAATTTAAAACACATAGTAACTAAACTGAAGGGGCCTATGATATAGTACAGCAGGTAAGGTGTATGTGGTTTGCATGTGGCTGACCCAGAATTGCATATTTAAACAACTCCAGGAGTGACCGCTGAGCACAAAGCCAAGAGTCATCCCTGAGTACAGCCAAGTATTTCCTCTAAAACCAATGTGATACTAATAATAGTAACTTCAAAAAAGAAGGGATATTGAAAACATAAAACATGGTAGAAAAAACCTACCAAATTAATGAAGTAATAGTCCAAACAGATGAAGTAAATAGTAAAATATAACAAAGAAAGATTCATTAAGCAGAAAAATCTAGGCAACAAATCATTAAGAGGATAAAAATAATAATTATATGCCAAATTATGATATTAGCAATTCCAAAACTAGAGAAAATAAATGAGGTAGGAATACATAAAAATATATTAAGAATTTCCAAAGAGTAAAGAAAGAAGCAAAGAAGAAAATAGCAAAATTTGCAGGAATAGGTGCCATAGAGATAGTAAAACATTTAAGGAACTTTTGGTGCATGTAGCCAAACCAGATTTTATCCCTAGCACCACATACTGTCCCCTGGGCACTTCTAGGAGTGAGTCCTGAACAGAGTCAGAAGTAACCCCTGAGTTTTGCTGGGTATTATGCCAGTGTCCTCCCCTGCCTACCCCAACTGGAACAACAACAACAACAACAACAACAACAACAACAACAACAACAACTTTACAGGAACAAGTTTGAAAAGAATAATCTTCACTGTAGTGTACTGAGGACAGGGAGGACATACACAAGCCTAATACTAATGGGGGAGATTTCAAAGAGTCTTGAAGTACTTTCAGGCAATGATGACAAAGAAAAATAAAAGAATAGAATAAAATGGTCAGAATCGTAATGGGAGAATTTTTCTTAGACATTATTTTCAGGTGATTTATCACTTAAACATAATGCTAAAGCAAGGATATGCTCCTTTGAAAATTACTTCAGGGTGTCCCACACAAAGATCTCCATTGAGGAGCTCTTAGAGCTTCCTTGCCAGAAAGGACAGGAAGAGATCCATACAGATGCTGATAGATATATGCACAGTAAGAATTAGAAAATACTTGGTAAATTTTATTGTTCTTTTATATAAACCAGAACTATGGTTTAAATATTATTATCCTATAATAACCAGAGTATTATTCCAAGCAAGGTGGAATAAAAGTCTAGATTAGCTCTCTCCAATGGAGTCTCCGAGATGACAGAAATGTTCTACATCTGTGCCTCATGCTGTTGTGGAACACTGGGAAAGAGATTAGTGTGACTGGGAAACTGTAATTTTAAACTTTATTCATTTTAATTAACTTGCATTCACAACTAAATGCCCACATGTGGCTAGTGACTGCTTTATCATATCGTGTTGTACTTAGATGATATCAATATGGTGAGATTGGGATGCACAGAGGGGAGCATGGGAATTAGACCAGAAGGGAGGAGTGTACAAATGTACTTACCTGCTTTATTCAAACATTTATAGGACTGGGGCTGGAGTGATAATAATCACTTGCCTTGCCCTGGGCTGACTGGAATTCGATCAACAGCACCCCATGTGGTTCCCAAGCCCTGCCAGAAGTGATTCCTGAGCTCGGAGCCAAGAATAAGTTCCGAACACTGCTGAGTATGGCCCCCAAACAAACAAACAAAACAAAACATTCATAGGAAAGAATAAACATACATTTCAATAACAGTAGAGAGACTGAAAACAGGACTTAAAACATTCAAACCAGATAAATGGAAGTTCCAATCAGTCTATATAGTAGTAAAAATGTGAGGATGCAGAAAAAGAAGTGTGAGAAGAGTTCCATCATATCAAATTATTACCGATATCTCAAGATCATTTCTTCATTCTGGTACTCCCAAACAGTGCTCAGGGCTCTGGGGACACTTCCCATGCTTGTCTAACCAGCTTGAAAGTTCAATGTTTGTTTGCTGTTGTGTCCTTTTGGGGGCATGGTAGTTCTGGGAAGCAAATGGCACACCCTAAAGGCATTTGGGGGGGGCGTGCAGTGCTAAGGATTGAACTCCAGGCTTTACACATACAAGGCATATTCCCCAACTTTTTGGGTTATCTCCTCAGCTGTCACTGTCATCCCGTTGCTCATCGATTTGTTCGAGTGGGCACCAGTAACGTCTCTCATTGAGAGACTTATTGTTGCTGTTTTTGGCATATCCAATATGCACGGGTAGCTTGCCAGGCTCTGCTGGGTGGGCTCTATACTCAGTAGCTTGCTGGGTTCTCCGAGAGGGGCGGAGGAATCCAACTCGGGTCGGCCTCTCGAAAGGTGAACGCCCAACTGCTGTGCTATCGCTCCAGCCCTTAAACAGAAATAATTCTAATGTAATGTAAGAACATTCAGTGTACAGAGTTGGAATAACTTAAGCAGTGAAATTGAGTAATACTAGATTACCAGCCAAGGTAGAGAAATAAGTATCTATGAGTCCACCTGAGAAAAAGTAAATAACTGAATTATTTCTAAAAGCTTTCAAGCTGAATAATTCCCAATAACATAATCCAGAATTCTGTCTTTAAGTAGCAAGGACCTAACTCTCTACTCCATTTTTCTGAACTATATATAGTGACTTACTTTCGGAGAGTGCCTGGGAAGAGGGAGGGAATGAGACATTCCATCATGAAGAGACTGGACAGGCACTCCTTCCAGTTAAGTGATCAAGGTGAAATGTGTAAGTGTTGTTTCACATTGTGATCTTCTCTCAACCCTGTTATTCCTTAGAATTGAGGAGAATTCCAGCAGAAAGAAGACATGTGACATTATACCTAACCAGTTACTTCTCCAACTGTCAGGGTATTCAACAAGAAGGCAAATTGGACTGGGAGGCTGCTCAAAGAGCTGGGTGTTCTGAAGGTAGGTAGATCTAACCCTGAGTTAGATCCCAGGCACATCATGGTCCCCTACAAACTATCAGGAATGACCCTGACACTGCCCATTGTGGGCCCACATATGCACCAAAGCAAGCAAAACAGAATAAATAAATGAATGAGACAAGCCACAGATGAAAGGAGATGAAGTAGGATAGAAAAATAAACACAGTGTTCAACCAGGGAGTGGGTCAAGGGATAGAGCGATGGCTTTGGATGCAAGAAGCCTGGATTCAATATCTCGCACCTCATGGTCCCCAAACACCCCCAGAGATGGACTGCACTGAGAGTAGCCCTCAGAACTGCCAGATATACCATCCGCCCAATAGAACAATAAAATCAAAGAATGTGTTGTAATTTTTGGGGTACGATTCTGGATGATAAAGTACATATATTGCTATAGATATAGAAAAACTAACAAAAGCTATAAAACTTACTTAGTATATCAGTCAGCATTGGTTTATTGATTTTAACAAGTGAAAGCAAATAAAATGATAATAATAGCGAAAACCATGTGTATGGATATTTGGAAGCTCTTTGTCCTCCCCTCAAATTTTCTGTAAATCTAATAATTTTCTTAAATCAAGTGTATTAGAGAATGTGACAAATGACAGGGTTACAAAGGAAAGCAAATTAGTCAAAATTTTGCAAAGCAAATTTTAACACATGCAAATAGCTGGTAAATTAAGCAGACAGATGTTAGCCAAAGCTCACAGACGCATTAAAAAGAATATGCTTTATTTTTGAAGAAAACAATTAATATTCATAAATTTGTGACCCTTTCTGGCCCTCCAGAAATTACTCTAAATTCTGGTATGACTCCAGATTCAACTCTAAGCTGTCCCACCCCACCCTTAAGTAAATTGCTGTCCTATATGCTTAGGCTAGTTTTCCTTGTCCTAAACATCACTCATATGCAATGCAGCTTTTCCTGGATATCAGATGTGTGTGTATTGAGCTAATCTAAGATCTGCACTTGTTTTCTGTACAAAGGTTATGAACTTGGTGTGTCCCAAACCAAACATCTGGTTTTCCCCAACAGGTCTTAAATGGCAGTATGATATCTCTGTTATCATGTGATATCTCAATTGCTGGGGTGGAGCAACATACTTATTTCAATGAACTGAAACCTCTTTTCTTTGAACATCCTCGACAATGCTGTGCCCTGACTGCAGATTATCAGTAGTATGTTAGAACCATACCTTGTTAAAGTGCTTCTTTTTGTTGCATTTTTTAAATTCTCTCATCTGTATGATAAATTATTGACCGCAATAGTCATTAAGTAAAAAGATAATCATGAAATGGAATGAGTAATGTCCAGAAATATAAAGGTTTCTTTCTCTTTAATTGAACTTAATATATATACATAATTATACTTGAAAAATGTTTCATGGCAATCATAAACCAAAATAGAATTATAGTACAAAAGTAAATGGATTCATTTTACTATTTTATTTTTAAAAGAAAATTTATACTTATGTAATTTTTATTGCATTAGTTTGAGTTTCAACTGTGCAAATTTGTCAATAATTTTAACAAAATTGATTTATTTCCACATTTCATTTAATAAAATAGAACCAGATTTACTGGTTATTTCTTTGTTGATTGACAAACAATTTGTACACTTAAATTACACAAATTAGTGAATGCAAAAATTATCACAAAATTCTTAAAGGTAAAAAATCCTATTTTACAGTAAAATCCAGACATTTTAAAGAAACTTCAACGAGTCATGTTAACGAAAGAATTGCAGTCACTCAATTTCTGTTGTTTTCATCCTTTCAACCCCACTGTTGTTTATCATGAATCTGTTACAATCTGTAGTAGAGTTAACCCCAAGATGGAGACAGATGATCCTAAATGTGCACAAGAAATTCCAAAACATTATTCAACCATTTCTCAAAACCAGTGTGGGCAGTTGAGTCTATCCTTGTGTCTGAAATGACTTCCATCTGGCACGCAATCTTTACTAAAGGGTAAAAAAGAAAAATATGCCCATTTGATGCTCACAGATATATTATTAGATATTAGCAGGAATTATGATACTTGTTTAGAGTTTAGAATAAAGAAATATTTTCTTCTGAGAGGAATATTTTATCAAGGCATTGTTTAAAATTGCAGGTTAATTGTGATCATAGAAAGAAGGTTGACTTTTAGTCAGTTTTAATGTTGTTTTTGAGTCTGTAATTTTCCACTTTTTACCTCTATATTTCCCAGTGGGCACATATCAATGTTCTTTCTTTTCTTCCAACAAATTTATTTTTTGAAAGGAATGGATTTTAAGAAAAAAATACATAAGGCACAGAGGTATGAAATGGAAAATAAATTAAAATGTAAACTGATTTGCTAATTTTTATATCCACAGCAAATTAGCATAGAGAATATACTCTATACAAATCCAAGCAGAAAATGTTGAAAATTGTGATATCTGCATAAATTATATCTAGAATTTGACTTTTCCCTATACATCCCACTACCAGCTTGGTTACTGAAACCATTAGTTTTTTACCCTGATTATTGTAATCATTTCATAACTAGATGAACACACTTGATTCTATTCAGTTGCAGAACGTTCCCCCTATTCCTCATCTATTTGTAACACAGTAGCTGGGGTGATTTTATAAATGTTAAGTTATATCACTCACCCCTTACGTCAAGCCCTCAAAGTATAGTCTGTCTTGTTCAGAGTAACCTAATGAAAGATAAATTTATCTAAAACTAGGAGAAAGTATGTGCATATTACATATAAGATGAAGGCCTTGTATTCAGTGTATATATAAATAATTCTCGAAATTAATTTTAAGAAAGAATGAACTGGAGCTATAGCATAGAGGATTGGGTGTTTGCCTTGCACGTGGCCGACCTGGGTTCAATTACTCCACCTTCTTGCCAGGAAAGCCTGGCAAGCTACCCGTGGCGTATTCGATATGCCAAAAAACAGTAACAAGTCTCACAACGGAGACGTTACTGGTGCCCGCTCAAGCAAATCGTTGAACAACAGGAGGACAGTGCTACAGTGCTACAATTATATGAAAACCATGCTGTCAAAAGAGGCAGAAATCTTGAACAGTTAACAAAAGGAGAAATATATGATAGCAAATAAGCACATGAAAAGAGGATCAACCTAGTTTGCCATGATAAATATGAGAATTAAAAGAACAAATGTGATGCCACTTAATACCCATTAGTATTTGTGTATCCATCCCTAGAGCTGGTGAGGATGTAAAACAGTTGCAAATTTAAGCTGTGAGAAATAAAATATGGGTAGTGTGTAGGGGTGGGGGGGTTATGGTATGGAAACTGGCAAAATGACTTTGAAAAATTGTTTGGCTGTTTCTTAAGCTAAACAAATATTTATCACTTGACCCAGGCCAAGTAATAGCCATTTACTCATGACATATAAAAAAAAATGTATGTCCATATCAAAAGCATATTAATATTTGAAATAACCAAGCCTAGAAGCAATTCAGATGTCTTCCAAGAAGTAAATGAATAAACAAATTATGCTTACTCAAATAATGAAATACTAGCCAGTAACAATAATAAACTAGTAATACTTATACTAAGATGAATGAATCTCAAAATAATTATGCTGAGTGAAAAAAAATCTTGGAAAAATATAGAAAATACCGTATGATCCATTTTATGTGTGTCAAATTCTAGAAAATGCAAACTAGTCTATATTGACAGAAATAAGATCAACCAACTGGCTGTGATCAGAGTTTACTCTCTTTCTTCCAAGGTCACAACCCCTACTCATTCAATGCCACTGATCTGGACCACTCTGGAGTCCCCAGAGCACCCTTGTGACTCCTGGTAAACTTTTATCTGTACAGAGACATGGACCTGAGAGCATGTTTTGTGAGTCGTGACTGGGTTACAACTGATTCCCTTCACAAAACCTCTCAGATGTGTCTCCTTTCTCACACGAATGCTCCATGGTTCCATGTTACTTCACATACAAAATACAAGTTCAAAGATAAAATTATTAAGAAAGTCAACGTGGTCTTAGGAGAGATTCAAAACAAGAGGTAAGTAGTTGTGCACCATTGAAGTGCTTCTGGACCCTATGGTGTAAAAAACAAGTAGAGTTGTCATATACTTTAGCAGAATTCACCAGTGCTGGTGAATTTAAAAGGACCTGCCTTCCTTAGTCAACACATAGATCCAACAATCCAATCTTACTCTGCATGCATATGTAACCAGAAAGCTTCTTCCCTAGACTCATGAAGGGACATTTTTTAGCATCTTATTAAAATGTTGCACATTCTAATAGAGAGCAAGAAGAAAGTGATGTATCTATCACCAATGAATAAACCATTCATACATACATGAACATATGAATAAATGAGCTAGTAGTGAAAGATGCTATAAGATAATTATAAGTATTGGTTTAATTCAGTGATTCTTACCCTGACTGGTCGCCAGCATAACTTAAAATTTACTAATGCCTATGCCCCTACTTCTGAATTATTTTATGTAGAATAGCAACTGGAGTTATTTAAAAGATCTCCAAGTTATTCAGAGCTTCAAAACATTGAATAAAATAAAATTATAGTAAAATATATATATTTTACATTCTTTAAAAAATTAACAAATGTCATAAAACACATTCTATACACACAAATATTTTTTCTGGTATCCATATCATCTATCTATCTATCTATCTATCTATCTATCTATCTATCTATCTATCTATCTATCTATCTATCTATCTATCTATCTATCTATCTATCTATCTATCTATCATCTAAACATTTAATAGGGCAGAGAGGAAAGTGATTATCCGAAAGTGTGAATAGCAATGGAGAGAGGAGATGAAGAAATCAGGAGAGTAAATGAAGCCTTAAGGTCTCAAGGCTTAAGGCTGAGCCATGTTTGACCCCCAGGTAGAGGGCGCTAGAGCTCTGCACTTTATCTCTTGTTCTAGCGCTTCAAACCTAAATAAACATGGAGACAGAAAGTCAGACACTGGCGGAGGAATTAGAAAAGAAAGAATCGAAAGACATTTGGAAGCTAAGAAGCTATGTAACAGCTATTTTAAGAAGTTATCAATCCTGGGACTGGAGATAGTACAGCGGGTAAGGCGCTTCCCTTGCACACAGCTGACCTGGGTTTGACCCTGGGCACCCTACGTGGTATCCTGAGTCCCTAAGAAGGGGTCCTGGAGTGCAGCCAGGAATGAACGCTGAGCACAGCCAGTTGTGCCCCTTCCCACCCCCAACCTTCCCAAAGTATTAATCCTTACATACTGAATTGGTAATAACTCTAGATGATTTATTAAAAGCAAATCCTTATCTCTTATTAGAGAGGTGTGGAAGACAAGGGGAAATTCTAGGTTATGACATTAGCAATTCAAAGGTGAAAGTCTTACACTAAAAAATTACAATAGGGGCTGGAGCGGTAGCACAGCAGGTAGGACGTTTGCCTTGGACCTGTCGGACCTGGGTTCGATTCACAGCATCCTGTATGGTCCCCCGAGCACCACCAGGAGTAATTCTTGAGTGCATGAGCCAGGAGTAACCCCTGTGCATCACCGGGTGTGACCCAAAAGGCAAAAAAAAAAAAAAAAAACCCAATAAAATAATAATTAGGGGCTTGAGCCATAGTACAGGGGCTAGAGCACTTTCCTTGCACACAGGCCCTGATGGGTTGGTTCCTTGGCATCCCAAATGGCCCTCAGGGTGCTGCCAGCAGTAATTACTGAGTCTTTGACCAGTCAAAGACCTGGGCTTAACTGGTATGACCCCACCCAAACCAATTACAATAAAAATAAAATAGCAGCATTGTGAGCAAACAAAGATTGAAATTTTCCCTGGCACGAATGAAATTAAATTATTTTTAAAAGGCAGAAAGTTGACTCTTTTGACAAAAAATGCCACAGAAATGACATCCTCTGCCCAGCGCATCACATAAAATGCAAGGCATTTGTACGTTTACTTACTGGTAACATGAACTTTTCTCAGTGGAACTAAAGCAATATCTGCTTGTTTTCGATATTTCTCTTTGTCATTAAAAATTATTCTAGGTAAACTTCTGAATATCAATTAAAAATTAAAGTTAAAGAAGTGATTCTAAGGCCTGTGCCTTTCATATGACTTACCCAGGTTCAATCCAGGCATCCCATATTTTCTCACGTGTCCCACTAAAAGTGATCTCTGACCACAGAGCCAGGAGTAAGTCCTGGGTCTGACAAGTGTGTCCCCAAAGCCAAAAATTATTCTAAGGAAGATACTTGAAACTATGGAAATTTCCTTTTTATGCTCATCTATCACTCACTTGCTGTAGCATTAGTGGATGGAAACTATTTGTAACAATTATGATTTTGATGATCCATTATTTCCCCTCTTATTGCTTCTAAAAACATTAAATTAAAATTATTGCGTGAAAAAGTTATTTATTTATAGAAAGTTACTTATATACAGACCCGCTTTGTTTTTTTGAGTTCATCCTTGCTGTTTCCTGTACTCTTTCTACATACTCTATTCTGATGTCAGCCTTCTGTTCATTTCTGGCAGCACAAAGATGCAACGGTCTTATTTATCTAGTGTTTTCTGAGTCCTATACTTGGAATCAAATTTCCAGGTGTTGCCTGAACATGCCTCCCCCACCACATGTAGAGTAATTATGCACAATTATTTTGCATTCTACCTTAAACAATCTAGTCTGGCTATTTTTCTTGGCAAGATATAGTCAAGATTCTTTCATGCTGTTTCCTATAATAACAATTCATTATGAATAAAGACACTAGAAACATCCATGTATAGGTTTTGATATGAATATATGTTTTCACATATATGAGCGAAATACCTAGGAGTGGTACTGGCAGGATTATGAAATGAGCATATGTTTAATTCTTTAAGAATTTATTAAATAATGGTCAAATAAATAGTACAGCAGATAAGGTACTTGCCTTGCAGACAGGTTATCCGGCTTCAACCCCCAACACCACATATGACTCTTGGAGTCCCTCCAAGACTGATCGCTGAACACAGAGTCAAGAGTAAGCCTTCAGTACCACCAGCTGTGGCCCCAAAACAAAACAAGACAATAAAGAATTGATTGAAGTGTTTTTCAATATGGTATTTCTTTCCTGTCAGCTATATCTCCAGAGTTCAGCTTGTTCTACATTCTCACTGGCACTTGCTATCACACTATTCTAAAATCTAGTGTTTCAATCGATATCTAAGTCATTATGACTTTAATTTTCACTATTTTAGTATGAGTCTTGAGCATTTTCTCTGTCATTCATATACTAGATGAGCATTTTCTTTATTGAATATATTTGTTCATTTATGAGTGGGTTGTTTGATTTTTTACTATTGAATTTGAGTTTTAAAAGATGTATTTATATGCAAGAAATTTTTGAGAAAAGGGCTTTGGTTTGAAATTATTTTTTCTATGACTGGTCCCTTCTTCCATATTACAGTGTCTTTCATAGAGATAACCCTTTAAATTTGGGGAGTGTAATTTATCAAATTAACTTCCCCCCCACCCAATCATGCTTTTGGTGTTGTATCAGAGGAAATCTCTATCTGGCCAATTATCACAATTTCTTCTGCTTTCTTTGAGAAGTTTTTATAATTTAGACCTATGGTTCAATTGGGGTTAATTTTTTTTAAAGCATGATGCATATAAAGAGATTCATTTGTTTCCATATGCATATCTAGCTGTGTCAGTAATATTTCTTTCTCCACTGAATTATCTGTACATCTTGTTGAAATAGAAATTCACTATCTGTGTTTATATTTATTTCTGTATTTATCTCCTGGTATATTGATCCTTCTGCTAACACTACAGTCATGATTAGTGTAGATTTATACTGTCTACTAATCACAGTGGGTAAATTCTCCAAATATATTTTTCTTTTAGAATTATCTTGATTATTCTAATTTCTTTGCCATCTTTCTGTACAAATTTTAAGGCTAGTTTTCCGATATCTACAAAACCTGCTGGGTTTACCTTTTAATTGTGTTGAGCCTATAATTGTATTTAGTTTTAATTGACATTTCAACACCATTGAGTCTTTAATACAGACTGACACATTTCCATATGTTTTTAAAATTATTTTCAACATACTGATCAACATGCTGATCCTGAAATATTTTTACATGTTATGTGAACATGTCAATTTTGTTGCAGTGTTTAGAGGTAATTTAAAAGTTATAATTCCATTGTTCACTACTAGTATATAAAATACAAATATTATTATAGATCTTATATCTTAAAATTATGCTACTTCAATGTTAGTTTTAATCTCATAATCCTGATGGAATTATTTTTTACCCCCTTGGCAGACAGTTAACAAATTTATTTCATATTACTTGGTCCAAAAATACTTAAAAGAATGGTAAATAGAATTATTAGAAAATAAACCAATAATAGTCAATTTGAGATGATTGATAGCTATGGGTTTTTAACCTTTCTTAATCTAGCAGAGCTCAGCTATATACAAC
Source organism: Sorex araneus (assembly GCF_027595985.1). Taxonomy (NCBI): domain Eukaryota; kingdom Metazoa; phylum Chordata; class Mammalia; order Eulipotyphla; family Soricidae; genus Sorex; species Sorex araneus. The sequence goes on from NC_073305.1 coordinate 24,187,232, forward strand.
ATCGGTGTGAACCATATTAAATATCACATGATGGGAAGTTTCCCTTGACCTCAAAAGGAGCTCTTTTATTGCTTCTTGAGACATTGGTTCAAGAACTAAGAATTCCCTGAGCTGTTGCCTGTCCAGGAAGCTCTTCATGGTTCCTTCACATCTGAATGATAATCTAGCTGGATAGAGTATTCGTGGTGAGGTGTTCAGTTTGTTGAGTTTTTATGCCACATCTTCCTATAGTCTTCTGGACTGTAGAGACTCTTCTTCCCCCATTTTAAGCTTTGCCTCCTGTTTAAGCTATCAGTGAGAAGCAAGTCTCACCTGAGATAGTAGACCAGCAGACAGAAGGTCAGGGTTGGGATTTTTCTATGGAATCAATTATCATTAGTAAATTAAAAGTTTTTTTAATTGGGTGATGGATATTTTACTGGGGTTAGTTGTATGCAAGGCATGCTACATACTGTACTATCTCTCTGACCCCTCAGATAATATTTTTGTACTTATTTCAATACTCTTTCATAATCACTTTTATTTTATTCATTTAGTCTGTTATGTTAAATGATATGGATTGATTTTTTTTTTAATTATCTGGGAAACCCATACCTTTAAATTTTTTTTTAATTTTATTGAATCACCATGTGGAGGGTTACATAGTTCTCAAGATTATGTCAGTTATACAATATTCAAACACCCTTCCCTTCACCAGTGCCCCTATTCCATCACCAACCACTCCAGTATACCTCCCGCCCCATCCCCCCCGTCCCCGCCCTTGTAAGTGATAAGTTTCACTTCGTTTATGCTTTATCTTGGTTACATTGTATGTTTCAACACATAACTCGCTATTGTTGCTGGGGTTTCCCCCCAAAAAGAAAAAGACAGTCCTACTGTCAAGGAAGCATTTGATAGTTCTCCATTGCTGAGAATGTAGAGATATTAAGTCCCGCTGTTTGTTACATAACTTTTCTATTTCCCCCCCCCTCGTCCCACGTCACGGAGTTAACACCTGTTTAGTAGTCACCACGCTGCCTGACAAAGGGAAAAAAAAAACGAAAAAGATGGTTATTTCCCGTCATCGGCCGGCGTGGGGCTCTGGCTTAGTTGATAGTCTGGTAGAAAGTCTGCAAGCAGTTTCTGGAACCAAAAGTAGTGCGCTGGTATTGGCCCCGGCTCGAGATTCCACCAGCGTCCTGCTGTTCCATGTACATAATACTTTATTCCCTTGTATCCCATTCCCATGCCCCAAGGTCCGTGTCAACTTAATGGACATCATACTATGGTTAATGCCATGCCACGATTCTTCCCGAGAAAGAAGGATATTTCTTCTCAGCCAGCGTGGGGATATGGCTTAGTTCAATCTAGAGAGATGGCTACCACTTTGATTGCCTTCAATATTTCAACAAAAAACTTACTGTTCTTGTGAGGGTTTCCCACCAAAGTCTGACCCGTTGAAAAGGAATCATTTCATATTGCTGATGATTGGATGATATTAGGTCGTGCTGCCGTGGCCGCGCGGTTTTGGGTTTCTGTATAAAGTCCAGGGAAAGTACAGCCAGAAATTACACGTCACTACAAACTTTTACCCTTTTTTGGTCCCCCCAAAGTCCAACCCTTTACTAAGGAACCATTTCATATTGCTGATGACTAGATGACATTAGGTCGCACGGCCACGGCAGCGGCCGCGTGGTTTTGGGTTTCTGTATAAAGTCCAGGGAAAATTCTGCCTGAAATTCTATCGCTACAATCTTTTACCCTTTTATGGTGCTCATAAGATGGGAAAACCTAGAGAAATACCGGGCCCCCGAAGGGGCAGCCTGGTGGAAACGCTCAGTTCACATATTGCAAGTTGTTCAGTGGGCTGCTGGTGTCCAAAGTAGCTCTTTTGGCCTCCTCGGGCATACTGGAGCGGCGGCAGTGGCGAATGGGAAGCCCACGTGGCTGCACTGTCCTTAGGTGTCCTCGGTGGGCGGAGACCGGTACTTCCCCGCCCCTTGATCTCCTGCAAGCCGCGCTTCAAGCTGCGCCGCGCATTTGGGTCTGTGTCTCCATTTTGTGCTCAGAGAAGTGGGGTGGAGGCTGTGTGCAAGTTGTTCAGTGGACTGCTGGTGTCCAAAGTAGCTCTTTTGGCCTCCTTGGTCATACTGGAGTGGCGGCAGCGGCGAAATCGATTGATTTTTTTAATGTAAAAAAGTATTAAGTTCCTAGGATAACTTCACTAGAAATTATAGATATGCTAGGCATATATTATTTTTGTATTTTGCTGGGATTGATTAGCTAATATTTATTAGATACCATTATATCTTTATAGGTACAACTGAAAAATTCACAATACTTAGAGAAAATGTGTGAGCAACACATTGTATCTTGTGACTACAGTAAATCTGAAATATAATGGCTATTTTTTCTAAATGTAAATCAGTTGTTTATGATGACCTTTAAGTTTTATTGCATTTGAATCTCTGAGAAAGTTTCTTCCCTAATTTGTTTTGGAAAATATTTACACTGAATATTGATCCTGGCTATACTTTTATTTCACAACTAAATAATTTTTTTAACTACTTTAAAACTGTCCCTCCATTTATGTTAATTCTGTTCTATTTGCAAAATTTCTGGGAAAAATTACTCTGATACACTATCTTCTACATCTACTCTAATTCTCTAGTTCTTAATAATTGTGAAAAATCCTAAATCATGTTTCCAAATATTTCGTTTTCCTCATTTTAATTCTTATCGAAGAGATCTGAGTAGAAGTCGTGGAAAACCTTCTCCATTGCTCTTCTGGGAGATGTGATAGATCCATGAGGATGTAAGAGGGCAGTCATCTTGGTCTTCCAGTTGGCCAAGGATAGGCAGGCATTGTGAATACTTTTCCTGGCTTCTGCTGCATCGGCCAATATTGCTGCTCTTCTCTCTTTGAGGTCTTTCTTTATCACTTCTCTGCACAGCTTTGGGAGTTCGGATGTTAGCTTGTGATTGCCTGAGGCTCGCGCCAGAGCACTTTGGTGAATGAGCTCGAGAGTTTCCGAAGAAAGGCGTCTTTTTGTGGCTTTCTCTCTCTTGGTATTCCTTGCACAGTCATGGAGGTGCTGAACCAGTCAATCTTATTCCTTGTCGATGTTGTCAACGACGGCATCTCCCCATACTGCCACAATAGTGACAAAGAGCTCCCAGTTGGTGGTCGTTCTGGGAGTTCTCTTCTTAAACTTTGCAGCCCTTTCTCCCTGCTCTGTGAAATAGAATTTTGCACAAAGGGGATGGTGGTCTGATCCCCTTTGGAATTTTGGGACAACAGTGACATCGGTCAGGCAAAACCGTTGATTGAATATGATGTGGTCAATTTCATTGTGGAACTATCCACCAGGAGACTCCCATGTCTAACATTTAGATTCGGCCTTCTGGGACTGCAAGTTACCATGGATGGTCATGGTTGACATGATGAACTCAGACAATATCTCAACCTGTACATTCCATTCTAGGCCTTGGGTCTTGATGTGGAGTTCTTTGGGTGACCTTCTTGGTCCTATATTTGCATTAAAGTCACCAACAATGACGTTGTAGAAGATGTGGTCTTCTTTATAGAACGTCTCCAGCTCCATTTAGAACTTCTCAATTTCTTCTTCATTGTAGTTGGATGTTAGTGCATAGATGACAAAGATAGAAACTGCCGGCAATGAGCCACATCTATTCAAATGTAAGCATCCAATTTGGGTTGTTAGACATTCGAATGAATCAATGCTCATGGCCAACTTCGTGTTGACGAGGACACGGACACCACCGATGCGTCTACTGTCACATGTTCCAAGGAACAGTTCTTCTCCAGTGTCAAAAACGGCATGATATGATCTATGCCTTCTTGTCTCGGTCACTCCAGTTATGTCATACTTGATATTCTGTGCTTGCACCATTAGGTTCTCAATGAATACTTCTCATGCTAGCGTATATGCGTTAAAAGTGCAGACAGTCATTTTAGTCCTTCTCCGTTTTGGTAGCCTAATTCAGCCCTGAGATTTTAGCAGCCTCTCCGTGCTCATCCTTCTCAATGCTGCTGTATTGGGGGCTCTTCTAGGGTCAGGGGAATGAGGCCCATTATTATTACTGTTTTTGCATATTGAATATGTCACAGGTAGCTTGCCAGGCTCTGCCATGTGAATAGCATGTTGGTTTGCTCTTCACTGATTGCCACCATTGCCACTCCCTCGTCATGATGAGTTGGTGAACCATCGACGAGGGTGACTATATTTAATAATTTCCAATAATTCTGAATCTGCTGAATCTTCAGTAAAATTATACTGATTTTCTTGTTATTCCATTAATGCTTTAACATTATCATAATTCACATGTTACTTGACATTAATTATAGCATTTAAGTTACCCCTTAATTCTAACATCACTCTCATGTGTAAGTCTGGTTCTATTGACTGCTTTGTTTCTTGGTATTTGGTGTGTTGTTTTGCTTTGTCTTTTAGTGAAAAATCTTGTGTTGGATAATTGAAATAGCTCTTGCCCACAGTAGGATATGACATCTCTATTTCTCTTAAGCCTTTTCTTTTTGCTTGACTTGTACCCAAAATGGGAAAGTCTGTCATCTTGCTATGTTTAATGCAAAATAACTGGCCAAATATATGTAAAGGAACCATTTGATAAAATAAACAGAGAGAAACTGTGTTTAAGTAACCCGTCTTTTTTGAAATCAAATTCTATTTCTACATAGGTATTAAACTCTTTTAGGGAATGAAGCTATAAAATCTCCTCTCCTAAGGCACAAATTAGCAAGCAAAAAAATTGTTTAAGATATGTACTTACTTCTGAGGGTCAATTTCTATCCAAAGACTGTAACACCTCAAACTAGAAAGCAATTGAAGCTTGGGGAATGACAGGATTCCATAGACTTTGAATCTGAAACTATGGCCTTATAACAAAACATCTTTATGAGGCAATGATTGGCTCTGATTTTAAACCCATAAACTGTAATAAGAGCTGCCAATTGGCATTTCAAATTCTCAAAGATCGTTTAGTTTCAGCTTCAGTTTTGGCAGTTGCTAATTGAAAAAAAAATCCTTTTACCTTATAAATAGTTGAGAAGGAGTGGCACTAGGTCTGTTAAACTGGAAACTGGGAGAAACTCCTAGACCTGCAGCCTATTTATCAAAAGCGCTTGACAGTGTGGCCCAGGGTTGTCCTGGAGGTCTCCAAGTAGTGGCAACAACTGCTCTTATGGTTGAGGAGTCCAGGAAACTTACTCTAGGAAAACTACCGGAAGTCCTTTGGTGTGCATGTTTAAGTTAAACCAGCAGGAGTTACTTTGGTTATTCTCAGTAGCACACAGGCTTCAGATTTCTTGGAAGATTCCTTGGGACTAGTTTTCTGGTGGGCTTTGATATCTGCTTTATCCCTAGCTTTTGGTTTTCTGATTGTAATTTTCCTCATGTAATCAGTTTCTAAATGGCTTCAAATATTTAGAACTATTCTGTTGCTATCTTTTTATTTTTTTTGGCAGGGGTCAGGGTTGCACAACCAACAGTGATCAAGGTTTATTATTCCTGGCTGTGTCTCAGATATCAGTCCTGCACTCCTTTTGGTGCTTGAGGGGACATATGTGGTGTCAGGATCTAACTAGAGATGGGCATATACAAGGCAAGTATCTTAACTTCTGTACTATCTTGGTCACTGCCACTTTTTTTGTCACTGTCACTTGTTAGCCTGGTCTAGGTATAGATCACTGTTGTATCACCTGTTATCTGGTGTAATGTTTCTTATATTGTTCCCCAACCATAAACTATAGGTTTAGATCTTGGACATGTTCCTTGCATTCCCTAAGCATAGAGGGGTCTTTTTTCCCCCCTAGGTTGCAATGACTTCCCCCATTGTTCTGAAGGGGACAGAGTTGATTTACTTTTACCTCATAGATTATTGCATTTTCCCATGGGAGAGACTTTGAACATATGCTTCTTTCACAGTGGATGATGTTTTTTCTTTCTCAGTCTTTCCACAGTTTTCATGGGAAGAGCTTTCAATTTACGAAGATTTAGGTTTGATGAAGCTAAAGTACTAGAGCTACTGCTAAATTCCAAAATATGGTAAAATTCTTTTATAGACAAGTGTTCTTTTTTTATACCAAATGTAAACAATTTGAAACATACTGAAGAAAACCGTCTTAAAGACAAGAGCAAATTGTGTATGGGATTTTTTTTAAATATCTCTTTCTTCTCTTTAATTATTTGTATATAGGAAAGCCATAAAATTTTGAGTATTGATTTTATAACCTGCCACTTTACTATACAAACCTATTGTTTCTATGAGCTTTTGGGGAAAGTCGAGGATTTTCTAAGTATATTATCATGTCTTCTGCAAATAGTGATAGCTTTACTTCCTCCTTTCCTATCTAGATGCCCTTGATATCTTTTTCTTGCCTAACTGCAATGACAAGTACTTCCAGTACTATTTTAAAATGAAGTGGTGAGAGTGGGCAACCTTGTCCCCAATTTTAGTTTTTTTCTGTTGACAATAATGATTTCTGTGGGCTTGTGATAGATGGCTTTGACTATACTGAAGAAAGTTCTTTCAACTCCCATTATGTTGAAAATTTTTATCATAAATGGGTGCTAGCTATTGTTAAGTGCTTTCTTTGTATCTATTGATACAATCACATGGTTTTTATCTTTTATTCTATTTAAGAGGTATTTTTTTAAAATCCTGTTCACAATTGTGCTTCAGAAAGTCAAGTATCTAGGAATCAGCTTAACTAAAGAGTTAAAGAATCTGTACAAAGAAAACTACAGAACACTACTTTCAAGGAAATAAAACAGGACATAAGGAAATAGAGAAACATACCCTGCTCATGGATCAGAAGGACCAATATCCAACATCATCCAAAAACAATACTCCCCAAAGAATTGTATAATTTAAATGCAGTCTCTATAAAGATACCCATTATATTTCTCAAAGAAATAGAAAAAAAACACTCCTTTAATTCACATTAACAATAAATCCCTTTAATTCACAAATAGATAAAGCAACATTTGAGGAAAAGAAGATGGGAGGCATCCCTTCCCCAGCTTCAAACTGTATTACAAAGCAGTAGTTGTTAAAATAGTATGGTATTGGTATAGAGATATACCCAAAGACCAATGAATGGAATAGACTTTAATATACTAACACAGAACCTCAAATATATGGTCACTTAATCTTTGGAGGAGCAAGATGTGAAATAGAGCAAAAAAGCCTGTTCAACAAGTAGTGCTGGAAAAAATGGACAGCACATGTAAAAAGAAAAATAGAACTAAGCCCTCTTTCTAACACCCGGCACAAAAGTCAGATCAAAATAGATTAAAGACCTTGATATTAGATTCAAATCCATAAGTTACATGGAATAAACATTGGCAGAAACCCCATGACATTGAAGTTAAAGGCAACTTTAAATATGAGAAACCACTGACCAAGCAAGTGAAAGTAAAGATAAATAAATGGTACTACATTAAACTAAGAAGCACCTCAAAAGATATGGTTACCAAGATACAGAGACAGCCCACAGAATGTGAAAAATTACTTACTCAATACCGACCTGATAAGGGATTAATATCAAAGACATTTAATGCACTTACAGAACTTTAAAAGAAAAACTTCCAATCCCATCAAAATGTGAGAAGAAATGACAGAAACTTTCTCAAAGAGGTACATGAACTGAAGAAATACAAATGGACAAAAAGCACACGAAAAACACTCTACATCAAAATCAAAATAATGAGATACCACTTTAAACCAGAGACTGGCACACATCAAAAAGAATAAGGCCAACCAGTGTTTGCTGGTGTAGATGTGGGGAGAAAGCGATACTCATTCATTGTTGGTGAGGATGCTGACTGGTCTGGCCTTTTTGGAAAACAATATGGGTATTCCTCAAAGAACTAAAAATCAAGATTCCATATAAACCAGCTATACTACTTGGAATATACCCCCAGGTGCAAAAGCACACAGCAGAAATGAAATCTGCACCTGTATATTCATTGCAGCACTTTTCACAATAGTCCTAATCTGGAAACAACCCGAGTGCCTGATAACCGACGACAGGTTAAAGCAACTATGCTACATCTAGATAATGGAATACTATAGAGCTATTAGAAAAGATAAAGTCATGAAATTTGCTTATAAATGAATGGGCATGTTGAGTATCAGACTGGTAAAATTAGTCAAAAAATTAGTCAAAAAACAGAATATGAGACTAACAGTCAAGGGTAGTGGGAATAAGGTCCAGGAGAATTGGTCCATGATTGGAAGCCTGCCTAAGGGGCTGGGGAAGAGGGCAGTTGGGATAGAGAAAGAGCCATATGACAATGATGGTTGGAAGGAATCACTCTGAATGGGAGATGTGTGTTGAAAGTGGGTTAAGGACCAAACACGATGGCCTCTCAGTATATGCATTTCAAACCATGATGCCCAAAAGGAGAGAGAGAGAGTTAGAGAGAGGGAGGGAGAAGGAGAGAGAGAAAGAGAGAGAGGGACAGAGACAGAGAAGAAAAGTGCCTGCCATAGAAGCATACTGGTGAAAGAGGGCAGCAAGAAGGAGTAAGGTGTATATCGGCTGTGAGAAATGTACACTGGTGGGGGTAGGTTGTTGGAACATTCTATGACTAAAACCTATCACAAAAGCTTTAAAACTGTATCTCACGGTGACTCAATAAAACCCTAAAAATAAAATAAAAGAGAGAAGAGCAAATATAGGCTGCAGTGATACTATAGCAGGTAAGGCGCTTGTCTTACATACTGCAGACCTGGGTTTGATTCTTGCGAACCCATAAGGCCTCGCCAAACTACACCAGGAGTGATTCCTGAGCACAGAACCAGAACTAAGCCCTGATCAAGCCAGATGAACCCCCAGCCCCCCCAAAATAAGTGGGTTAAATAAGTTATTGACACAGATAATGCAGAACTTTGTGACCTTGGACTCTGGGCTCAACAGGACCTAGGAGCAGAGATCCTCTGCCTGCTTCTCCCAGTCTCCAGCAACCCAGGGGTCACACCCATAAACCACCTCCTGCTGGCACCAGATAATCTCATCAGACACCTTCCAGAACTCACGGATGCTTCTCCCAAAAGAGAGTATAAAATGAGGCCCCCATAACCATGTCACTTTGCGCCATGCTCTTTTCACTTTGAGTGCCCCAGAGGGGGACTTATGAGAGCTCTTCCTACCCCTGGGGACCCAGCCCCGGCAGCCACCCTCCACTACCCAACCACCGCCATGCTCCAGGCCACTTTCCACATGCTTGGACCAAGCCACAAATATGAGTGAACATATTCCTGGAAACATCATTAGACACTCCTTACCAATTTTTCTTAATTACTACATCATATTTGATGGGGTTCAGACAGTAGGCAACAAATCATAGAGGGAAATATATATATATGCCTCTTGGAGAGCCCAACATGCTCCTGAGAGTGTTCCACCCGCAGGACAGAGCCTGTCAAACTACCCATGGTGTATTTGATATGCCAAAGACAGTGACAATAACAGGTTTCATTCCCCTGACCCTGAAAGAGCCTTCAATAAAGCAGTGTTGGGAAAGACAAGTAAGGAGAGGCTGCTAAAACCTCAGGGCTGGGATGAATGGAGATGTTACTGGCACCAGCTTAAATAAATCGATGAACAACAGGATGACAGTGTTACAGTGACACTTTAACACACACAACACACACACACACAAAAAAGTTGTTGAAAAAGTAGACCTCTTATTTTATTCCAAAATTTGTAAAATGTTGTAATGTCCCCAGTTTTGTCTTATATTCAATATTATTTACTTCTCTCCTGGTGGTCGAATCACCAATTTTCAAAATAATTGCCGAGCAGTGTGAAAATTTAATAGGGGAGAAAAAACTCTTTGCTATACATGTTTCTATTACATTTACATGCTTTTGATCAAAGTTTTCACAAATTCCATGAGTTAAATTACTTTTATAGTCCCTCTTGTTTCATAAACTTCTAAAAACAGAACTTAGGATCTACTCTTATAAGTGAAATAAATTTTCCTACTCTTTTGTGTGAGCTACCCTGGATATAGTGCTCCAGAATCGAATGATCTCTTAATTAAGTAGGTTCCTCCTCTTCGCTTTCCAAAAAGTCATTTTATTGCTCATATATTTTGTCTAATGTTTCCTTTTATGTCTTTCAAAGCTTTAAGTTATTTAGTAAGAGATCTTTTTAAAATTCACTCAGTATTTTCTCTGAAAAGAATTTTAAGAAAAATGTTATCTACATTATTACAGGTTAATGCTAAGAAGTAGGATGTATGTGTGTATGTTTGTGTGTGTGTATGTGAGAGAGAGAGAGAGACAGACAGACAGAGAGGGTAGACAGGGAAGAGAGGGGGGATGGGGGAAGGAAAGAAGAAAGGAACAAAGGAAGGGAGGAAGAAAGGGAAGGAGGAAGGAAGGAAGGAAGGAAGGAAGGAAGGAAGGAAGGAAGGAAGGAAGGAAGGAAGGAAGGAAGGAAGGAAGGAAGGAAGGAAGGAAGGAAGGAAGGAAATTATCCTCTTTTGTTATGCTATGATATCTGGCTTATAGAAATGAAGTATAGGACATTTCTCCTTTCACTGGTATACATGGATAGACAGTAGATGATTGTCAAGGTCACCTGTTGGAAGTATAGGATCTGATCTAAGTCATAGATTTATCCATGAAGTATGGCACCTAGTTTTAATGTTGTCCTCAATGCCATCATCATCAGGGATGAACTCTTTTAAAACTGGTACATATTGATGCACAACAGCATTCATCTCTCTCCTCACTTTCTTTCTTTTCTCACCAGTCTAGGGTATTTATATAGTCCTCTGTGATCTTTAGAAATAAAATGTTAGAAATATACAAGGTAAGAATAGCTTAGTGAGAGGTAACAATTGACATTCAAGGTTTAACAGTCTTTCCTTTCCTTAACATCTTGCAAAAGAAATAACACTGCATCAGTGGCCGAATGACATACCCCAAAGCATTTGAATTTTTTAAAGAAGGTCTTGAATAAAAGACAGTCATTCTGCTTCATCACTTGGGATTGTGGTATTTAAAGGTCATCAGAAAAGCATCTTCTCATCAGAAAAGCATCTTCCTGACACATAACATCAATGCCAACCTCTTGGTATATGAACTGATGATAATATGTTGTTAAAAGCATTGTGTGACAAATGGAAATAAGAATGTTTGCTGTTGAATGTTTTCTGCTCCTTGTACAAATAGAATAGATAAGGTTCAAGGTACTTATTCTTCTGTCTCCAAGTATATGTGAACATTCCTATCAGAATTTTATTTTTATTGAGGTATCTGCTGAAGAGATATAGTAACCTTGAGTGAAGTTCTTAACACTGATAATGTAAATTTTAGTATTTGTGGCCAGAATCAGAAATGACAGTGAAATGTACATATACACTGAGATGATAAAAAATTAAATATAAAATATAATAGAGTAATTGCATGGAATCACTGTGTCCCCATGAGCCTCTGGATAATGACATTACCTTTTTACACACATTGATTTTATTTTTGTTAAATGATAGATCCTAATATTATATTAAATATAAATCTTAGAAATCCAAAAGTATAGGTTAATACATAATAAAGAAATTATATAACAAGAGATCCTGAGAAATCATGATAACCAGTGCTTATGACCACCCACTTTTTGTTGTATGAGCTATAGGAGATGTTAGGGAAGATTTTCAGTAGGATTTAAATTTGAATAATCATCTTTAAGTGTAATAATATAGTTTAAGGCTATAAGTAATGCCATAGCTTTTTATTCTTTCTTCAGGATATGTGAAATTCACTTGTTAATGATATTTGATTTTAGTAAAGTTTGACAAGTTCATTTAAAGAAGAATTAATGGCTATATTTACACAATTTACAAATTAGAGGTTCTGTGTTAAATATGCATTCACTAATTTTTATCGTCCATTATAGAAAGTAGCAAACATCTAACCATGTGCTTTAATATACCTACTTTAATATTAAGATTGTAAAATACTTTGTTAAATTTGATATTTAGAGAAGACAGCAGAATCTCTTAAATTTCAAAGATGTGAATTCATTACCCATGTTTAACGTCCCCTGAATTTTCCTGAGCACCGGTATGTTAAATATCTCCAATGTTACCTTTGTAATTGAATTCAATTTCAGTTAAAAATTCTTATTCACTAAAAGGGAAAGGGGAACAAATCAGGTAAAGGTTTGATATCAAACAACATTCCTTATTTTGAATTTCCACAATACACAACTATCAAATAAATGTTACTTCTCTTGGCAAAGATTTGTAATTCATAACTACATTGATACATGTGCTTTGTCAGTGGCAGCAGTGAAATTCATAGTATTTTTATGTGAAATGCACTGTTTTATTGCATTAATTCACATTTAATGTGTATACAGTAATAACCATAAAATATGATAACCAAAGTTATATATTTTCTTCAGAACATTCATTTAGAGAGCTTTCAAAGGACTCTGAGTAAATTAAAATATCAGTCAGTTTACCTGCAGGATATAGAGCGAAAGCAGAAAGCAGTATAATATCTTTTATAAGCCACCCATTCCTCCCCACATAATGTTCTTACTCCTTGCTGATAAAATATAATAGTCATAATTCTGTACATTTTTTTAAAAACTATGGTACACAAAACAAAGGTTTCAGAGTAAAGGAAAATATACTTCCATCAGTAAAAATGCATTACTCACATGATTACAGGCACAAGGGTTGGAGGCAAGAAAAAGAAGTGAAGGCTGAAGTCCCAAAGCCCCTATTTTTGGTAATGTATCACAGAAAGATGAAACCCATAAAGTCAGGAAGTCTCATGTAAGAGATTGAAATAATTAGAATTACCAAATATGCAGGTATTCAGTATACAAAAGACAAATGAAAAATCCTCAGCTATATTAAAGGCAAAAACAAAAATAAAAAATAAAAAGCACACTGTGCTTTAAAATATGAGAAAGAAGAAACCAAATGGGCTGAAGTGATAGCACAGTGGGGTAAGGTGTTTGCCTTGCATTCGGCCGACCCGGGTTCGATTCCTCCATCCTTCTTGGAGAGCCCAGCAAGCTACTGAGAGCATCTTGCCCACACAGTAGAGCCTGGCAAGCTACCCGTGGCATATTTGATATGCCAAAAACAGTAACAACAAGTCTCACAATGGAGACGTTACTGGTGCCCGCTTGAGCAAATTGATGAGCAACAGTATGATAGTGACAGTGATACAGTGATATTCTAGAATTTGAATATTCTTGATGTGTGTGTGTGAGTGTCTGAGGGTGAGAGTCTGAGTGAGTATAAGTGTCTGAGTGTGAGTGTCTGAGCGTCTGAGTTTCTGAGTATGAGTATCTGAGTGTGAGTGTCTGAGTGTGTGTTTGTGTTCTGAGCCTGAGTGTCTGAATGTCTGAATGTGAGTGTTCTCAGTGTCTGAGTGTGAGTTTCTGGGCGTGAGTGTCTGAGTGTCTGAGTGTGGATGTCTGAGTGTCTGGGTTTGTCTGTGTGTTCTTGTGTGTCTGAGTGTGAGTGTCTGAATGTCTGAGTGTGAGTGTCTGAATTTTAGTGTCTGAGTGTCTGATTTTGAGAGTCTGTTTTTATGAGCATGAGTATCTGAGTGTTGTGTAATCACACACAAAATAGAAGAGGGCACCACACTGGGCACAGGGCAGCAGCGTTCTATCTCTCCCACCGCCTGCATTTGGTAGTTTCCAGCCGCTTCCCCCACCCCAGGTAGGTTGATGGCAATGACAAGGCAGGCGAAGGAAGGAACAGGAGCCAGGCTGGTTGGTCTCAGTTGCAGATTTTTCCATTCCCATCTCCATTCTCCTCTGATTCTCCTCCTGCTTCTTCCTCCCCCATCCTACTTCATTCTCCTTCTTGCTCTGGATCTGGATCTCGATATGGCTTCTCCAGATCTGCCACTCGAACTCGTCCCCAGCCCAGTTTTTCAGCCTAGTTAAATCTCCCAGCATGAGGGGTTGGGGCTTACACATAGGCATAGTCACAGTCAATAGGGGTAAAGTTTTTTCCCTCAGGGAATACTTCTTCTAGGACAGATACTCTTTCAGCAGGACACCCGCCCAAGAGCGGAATCCCATGGTTGTGTTTCTCCTCTTTTTGTCCAACTAACATACAAGCATTCATAGTATTAATCATTTTGTATGGACACAGCAAGAGATGCATTAAGCTTATAGAATTGCTCTCCTGGGGTCATTTCAATCTCAGACTACAGTGCTCAAGCCAGATTAGTCTTTCCTATCCCTAGCAGGGTCCTAGTCTCATTGTAGCTTTTGGATAATGACAGCATTTGTCCATGATCAAGCTCTTAACTTATAGTTAAGCATTAGGCACTTTGGCCAGGCCCATCTCGATGCCAGGGTAGCACATAACTCATCGCTTGCCCTGGGTCCATCTTGTTCCTCATCTGAACCCTGCTTTGGGGGGTGCTAGGAAGGGCAGCTGAGGCTTAAATCGAGAAAGCAGTTACCCGGGAGTGAATAATATTCAAAGCCAATTAAATCCCATGTTACAAAAGCATATTAACAACTGTCTTTTTTTGTCCATACAAAAAGGACATTGTTTTAAAGTAAACTATTCAAAAGCACAAGGAGAGGAGAAAGGCAATAATAACTTACAATACAAGAAAGGTAAGGTCTGACCTTACAAATTAACAGAGTCTGATTGGGGGAAAAGCTGATTAGCTGGTTGGGGAAGAGAGCATAGAGAAGTGGTTACAGATAGACAAAGGAATGGGAGTGACTCGGGAGCACCTTGATGGGTGTGACCCGATAAACCTAAGCTCCTTGTTGCAAGGGGAACAGGACATAGCAATGTTGTCTAAAAATGTTTAGCGATTATTACCAGATAAACCTAGACTCTTTATGGCAAGGGAGAAAGGACAAACCAATGATATCCTACAGAGTGTGAGTGTGTGATTGAGTTTGAGTGTCTGTGTCTGCCTGTGAATGTATGACTGTGAATGTCTAAGTGTGAGTGTCTGAGTGTAACTGTGTGTCTGGGTGTGAGTGTCTGTGTGTCTGAGTGTGAGTGTCTTGAGTGTCTGAGCATGAATTTCTGAGTATCTGAGTGTGAGTGTCTCAGTGTCTGCGTGTGAATACGTGAGTGAGTGTCTGAGTGTGAGTATGTGAGTGTGAGTGTCTGAATGTGAGTTTTTGTGTTTCTGAGTGTGAGTGTCTGAATGTCTGAGTGTGAGTGTCTGTGTGTCTGAGTGTGAGTGTGAATGTGAGTGTCTGAGAGTGAGTTTTTGTGTTTCTGAGTATGAGTGTCTGAGTTTGAGTATGAATGTGATTTTCTCAGTGTGTCTGTGTTTCTGAGTGTGAGTGTCTGAGTGTGAATGTCTGTGTGTCTGAGTGACTGTGAGTGTCTTAGTGTCTGAGCGTGTCTTATTGTGAGTGTCTGTGTGTCTGAGTGTTAGAGTCTGAGTGTCTGAGTGTGAGTTCCTGAGTGGAGTGTCTGAGTGTCTTAGTTTGAGTGTCTATGTTTCTGAGTATCTGAGTGTGTGTCTGATTGTGTGTCTGTGTATCTAAGTGTGAGTGTCTGATTGTGAGTTTCTGAGTGAGAGTGTCTGTGAGTCTGAGTGTCTGACTGTGAGTGTCTTAGTGTCTCAGTGTGAGTTTCTTATTGTCACTGTCTGTGTGTTTGAGTGTGAGTGTGAGTGTGTCTTAGTGTCCGAGTGTGAGTGTCTGAGTGTGAATGTATGTGTCTGAGTGTCTGACTCTGAGTGTCTTAGTGTCTGAGTGTGTCCGATTGTGAGTGTCTGTGTGTCTGAGTATGAGTGTCTGAGTGTCTGTGAGTGTCTTTGTACCTGAGTGTGAGTGTCTGAGTGTGTGTCTCTGAGTGTGAGCATCTGAGTGTGAGTGTCTGGTTGTGAGTTTCTGAGTGTGTGTCTGTGTGTCTGAGTGTCTGACTGTGAGTGTCCTAGTGTTTGAGTGTGAGTTTCTTATTGTGACTATCTGTGTGTGTGATTGTGAGTATCAGAGTATGTCTTAGTGTCTGAGTGTGAGTGTGTGAGTGTCTGAGTGTGAGTGTGTCTGTGTGTGAGTGTCTGAGTATCTGAGTGTGTTTCTGAGTGTGAGTGTCTGTGTGTCTGAGCGTGAGAGTCTGAATGTGAAAGTCTGAGTTTCTGAGTGTTAGTGTCTGAGTGTCTGAGTGTGAGTATATGTGTGTCTGACTGTGACTGTGTGTCTAAGTGTGAGTGAGTAGAGTGTCTGAGTGTGTAAGTGTGATTGTCTCAGTTGGATATCTGTATGAGTGTGTGTCTGAGTATGAGTGTCTGAGTTTTTGAATGTGTCTTAGTATGAGTATTGTTGCGTCTGAGTTTGAGTGTCTGAGTATATGATTGTGAGTGTCTGTGTGTCTGAGTGTGAGTGTCTGAATGTGAGTGGCTGTGTGTCTGAGTGTGACTGAGTGTCTGAGTGTGTGTCTGCATGTCTAAGTGTGAGTGTCTGTGAGAGGCTTCTAAAATTTCAGGGCTAGGACGAACGGAGATGATACTGAGACCACTCGAGAAATTTGAAGATCAATGGGATTTCTGTAGTTGTTTTTCAATCATAAATCTCAAAGAATCTTTATTGACCGAATACTTCTTTCCTTCCTGTATTACTTCTTTCATTCTTTTCTTTGCTTCATTGTTTTTTCTCTTGAAACTCTCATTATTTGATTAATTAAATCCAAGATATTTTCAAACTTCCTTTATCTTTTAAGGTCTTCCTTATCTTTTATGATAATTTTGAGATAATGTTTCAACTCTATTTAGCAATAGTTTTATGATTTTCTCTTCACTTCTGCAGCCTACACCCTACTTAAATTATTATATAAATTCATTGCAATTCCCATTAAAATTCACATGAAATTCATCAAAGACTTACAGATGTCAATAATATAGTTTGTGTGAAATCTGAAAACAACCTGAACAGCCAAAAATATACTTAAAAATAAGAAGCTTGGAGGTGTCTCATTACCTAACTTGAAACTATACTATAAAGCTATACTGATCAAAACAGCATAGTACTGTATCAAGGATAATCAATGAGTCAGAATTGAGTGCAGGAACAAATCACCATATTTATGGACACTTAAGTTTTAATACAGGAACTGAGAATATGAAATGGAGTAAAGACAGTCTCTTCAATAGATAGTGCTGGGAAAATTGGATAACCACATATAAAAAATTAAAGCTGCATCCATATCTCATACCGTATTCAAATGTCAATTTAAAGTGGATCAAAAACCTTCAATTTGACAGGAATCTATCAATATACTGAGGAAAATATAGGCAGACTGATCTTAAGGTTTGGACTACAAAGTGTTCTTCGATGATATGAATGGCGCAATAACAACAGAATTCAAAAATAAACAAATGGAACTACATCAAATTAAATTTTTTCTGCCGGTAAAAGAAACACAGGGAAAAATTAAGATAAATAACTGAAAGGGACAAAATACTCACATTCAGTGTGACAGTTAAAGGGTTGATATTCAGGATACATATTCAGGATACTTACTCAAAAAGATCAACAACAGCAATAAAGTACCCAAATCCTATAAAAAATTAGGAGAGAAAATAAACAGGAACTTATCAAAGAAAGGAAGATGGTCAACAGGCATGTGAAAAAATGTTAATCACTTACTATTAGGGAAATATAAATCAATATGACTGCAAGATATAAACCAAGATAACTGCCCTCCAACATCCTGATAGATCTATTACATCTTCCAGAAGGACAATGGTACAGGTTACCTACAACTTCTACTCAGATCTCTTTGATAGCCACGTCTACCTGCCCACATACCAAATTCCACAGGATGGACATGTCATTCCCAGGGTTTCCCTTCCGAAATCCAACATGCCATTTCATCGGTAAAGAAGAATACATCACCCAGTCCAGGCAAGGTCAGACCCAAACATCTGAAGAATCTGCCATCAATACATTGGCTCAGCTCTTCACATGCTACCTGTCTGAATGCAAGTTTCCATCCCAATGGAAACCCAGCAGAACCGTTCTGTTGTACGAGAAGGGAGACATCCACGACATGGGCAACTATTGCCCGATCTGCCTATTGTCCGTCATCTACAAATTATTTGCTAGAGTCATCCTGAGTAGAATTGGCAGAACACTAGATGAAGGACAACCATGCAAGCAAGCTGGGTTCCATAAAGGATTCAGCATAATCAACCATATTGTCATGGTGACTGAGCTCACTGAGTATAATGAGGAAAAAGAAGAAAAGAGATTGAGGGCGAAATAAGAAGAGGTAGACAGAAAGTAACAGGGGATGGGATCAAGGACCTCAGATACATCAGTGGTGTAGAGGAGGGGTATTGATATATATCCAAACCACCGAGTCAATAGCAATAAAAACAGGATATTCAAACTACAACAACCAAAATTTAAGATGTACCTGCCAAAGAGGCAGACTGGAGTATGGGTGTGGATGGGTGGTAGAGAAACTGGGAACATCAGTAGAGAGAAATTGATTGAAAAAAGGTCAACAGTATCTCATGGAACCCAGAAAGCGGTACTAATGAGGATGTTGATGTGTCATTAGAATCACAGATACTGTGAAAAGTATCTCCACTGTGACTTTGCAGGAAGTCAGGAAATACACCAATGCTGATCCTTCAATATACCTGTTTCTAGTCTTGATGCTGCTGCTGAGACTTCTGGAACCGAGAGCTGTTGATTTCTTTGCTGCAGCTGCCTTTGCCATGTCAGTAATGAAGCACCTGGCAAACACTTGCACTTTCCTCACTCATGTATCTGCTACTATAGCTGCCTCAATCAATTAGTCTCTGAGTCCATGTTTCTAAGACTTGGGTTTTCTGCCATTGCCACTCTGGAAGCAGAAACAAAGAAATGAAAAAAAATTGTTTTCCTGTCTCTAATCTTAAATAAGTATTCTCTGATCATTAGCGGCTGGAGCGATAGCACAGTGGTTGGGCATTCGCTTTTCACACGACCGACCTGAGTTCGATTCCTCCACCCCTCTCGGAGAGCCAGGCAAGCTACTGAGAGTATTGAGCCCGTGCGGCATAGCCTGGCA